>NC_134158.1:9927162-10269369 GCF_033958435.1 Carettochelys insculpta
GGTTGTTGTAGGGTAGCTCGCAAACAAGACCGAGGGAGATCGTTGCTCCAGAAGGTGGGGGGGCGGGGGGGCGGGGCAGAGCCTGGGAGTCAGGACTCCTGGGTTCCCTCCCTGCTCTGGGAGAGAAGTGAGCTTTCGGGTTACAGCAGAGCTGGGAGCCAGGACATCTGGATTAGGGGCTGCAGAAACAATTGCTGCGGCCTCGGACTACGGCTGGCCGCTCGGACGAATTTCCCTTAATTAGCCGGAGGACAAACCGATAGGCACGCACAGAGCCGTGTGCCGACCGTTGCCGTTTGTTTACGTTGGGCTCTGCTGACATTTTTGCAGACTGAGCAATAAAAACCTACAGCTGTATTTTGGCGATCCTGGCCCAGCTGCCTCCCTCAGAACCCCCATCACCCCGAGCCCCCTTCTGCAGCCTCTCCGGAGGGGGAAGAGGGTCTAATGGTTAGAGTATGGCAGAACTCCCCTCACCTGACGTTGGACAGCCACGTCCTCCAGTTCTTCTCGTGAAATTTCGGGGTGAGTTTCAGACGCCCTAACTCTACAGCCTGAGAGGCGAGACAGAGACAGATGAGCTAACCTGGCTGGCCCAGCCGCACCTCTGAGAGGACAGACAAACCAGGCAGCGCGACTCCCCGCAGAATGAGGGACATTCTCAGAAGCAAACTCCTGTATCCCACTGCTGACACCAACCATAATACAGACAGATTCCCTGAAGTCCCATCTGGAGCTCAATTTTCCCTTACAGCCTATGCCTCAGGGGTCTGTGCTGTCCCATACGGAGGGCCCCTCCATGGCTTCAAGCAGGGTCATGCAAACTAGTGGTTAGAGCAGGGGAGGGCTGGGGGTTGGGAGCGTGGAGTGGTAGGCACGCAAGCATGGCTGCTACGCGACCACCCACCTCCAGCGCTCTCTGGGCCATTTCCTCACATCGCAGAAACCACTGGCTCTTCAGCAGGTTCTCAACCACGTCCCCGGAGCGACTGGGGGAGGGGGAAAAAGAAACACAATCGTTTGTAATATCCCGCAAATTCCAACCGGCTCCCTCCAGCACTGCGCCCCCTAGCGCCGCACCGGGGCCAGCCCTGGCAGTGAGGGGAGAGGACTCCTGATGGAGCCCCCTCTACCGACAGCACCGTGCTTTACCTGCAGAGCGGCAATGGCATGGCGTGGTCCTTCACGCCCCGGTACAGGCCTCTCTCCTTCAAGGCCGACACCACTTTCTCTCGAGCCACGAAGCGATTCTGGCCCTAGACAGGAACAGAGCAGTAGGCGTAAAACAGAGGCGGGCCGCAAGCTGCGCAAGCGGAGCGGGTGAAGGGAGGGGTGCGATTACCTGGAGCCAGTCTCCACACTCAGCAGTCATGACCCCGTCCTCCCCGATCACAGAGACCAGGGGCAGCCCGTGCTGCTTGCCCAGCTCGTAGTCGGCGTGGCTGTGTGCCGGCGTCACCTTCACGGCTCCTGCAGGGGGCGCAGGGGAGCGGAGAGAACGTCTGAGACTCGGATCCCACCGCTGCCACCAACGGCTCCAGCGCCAACATAGCCAGTGCTCAACTCGGAGACCTCACAGGGCTGAGGGGCCTGGTGCTTACCTGTGCCCATGTCTCGCACCACCAGGGGGTCCGTGATGACGGGTAGGAGGCGCCCAGTGAACGGGTGGCGGAGCCGCTTGCCGTGCAGGGGCTGCCAAAAGAGAGAGAGAGAGAATCAAAGCCTTGGTCCATTGTGTCCTGACTCTTCCCATGATCTCCCGTTGAACATCACACTGACCCTGCCTGCCATCTCCTAGGGGAGGAGGCTCCTGTATCTCCCCAAAAGAGACCACCCCCTCTCCATGGCAACAACTCCGCCTTCTCCTCCAAAAGGCCTGTCTCAGCCCCCAAAACGGCAGTCTCCGTGACGATGGGCTTCATCCCCACGGAGATGACTCCCTCTTCCTCCCCTGCAGACCACGCCCCCTTCTCCATAGTGATGCCCCGCCCCCTTCTCGTCCCAGAGAGACCTTGTCCTGGCTCTCAGGAGATGCCAGTCTGTCTCCACGGAGATGACTTTTCAGCTCCCTGCCCCATGGGAACCAATCTCTGTTGCCGCGGAGAAGACCCCCCCCCCCAAACCCCACCCCCTTCTCCAAGAAGACAACCTAGTCTACCCTGCATCCATGGAGATGACCTCTCACTGTGTGACACCCTGCCCCCTCCCCGCCAGAGTCACCCCTCCCCCCCTTACCATGAACCGTGGGTCATCGGGGTGGACGGCCACAGCCACGTCCCCCAGCATCGTCTCAGGGCGGGTGGTGGCCACGGAGAGCTCCTCGTCTTCCCCGACACAGAAGCATGGGAAGAAGGAGGGTGACGTTATGGGGCTGGAAAAGCTCAGCCACCTCTGGGGTGGGATAGCTGGGGAACAGCCGCATAGTAACACGGCACAGGGACTGCACTCCCAGTGCAGAAATGCAGCTGCCTCTGGGGGGAGCAACCGGGGATCAGCCGCGCAGTAACATGCCACAAGTACTGGACACCCAGCCCTGAAATGCAGCCACCTCTGGGGTGGAGACAGCCACTGGGAACCAGCCACACAGCGATATAGCACAGGAATCACTCATCCAGCCCTGAAATGCAGCCACCTCTGGGGCGGAGCAGCTGGGAAACAGCCACACAACAACACCGCATAGGGACTGTGCACCCAGCCCTGAAATGCAGCCACCTCTGGGGTGTGGCACCTGAGGGAGAGCTGCTATCCTCACCCTGCCAAGCTTGGGAACTCACCCTCCTGTCTGTCCACTTTGTAGACAAAGGTGAACAGCAGTCCAAAAGCCACCGGCACTGGGCAGCCGGGCACACGGAGAACAGTCCGACCCTGGAGCTGCTGGGTTTCCACCTACCAGGGAAAGGTTCCCTCATGGGATCCAGGAAGGGGATATATCAGACCTCTCCCGCCGAACTATCGCCCTCCAAGATTTCACCAGAGCTCTGCGCTGATACACAATCAGCTTCCACGTTCCCGCCCGCCTCTGGAAAACTGATCCCTGGCAGTCCCCACGTTTGCAGCGCTCTAGATCAGGCTTCACGCTAATTTTAGGCCTCCAGGGCGGAATAAATTTTGTGGTTGGCACCGAGGTGTGTGCGGATGGGCACCACCCGGGGATGCACAGGCTGCTGTTTGTGGGCGCTCCGCCAATCAGCTGGAGGCACCCGAATCGCTCCTGGACAGCCGCCCAAGCGCTCAGGTACGGGGAACTCTGGCTGTCACCCACCCGCTCCTCCCGGCGTTGTTCCCCCGGCCTCCCGCTCACCTCCATGTCAGAGATGGCAGAGCGCAGGGCGCATGACCAGTTCACCAGGCGCTGCGCACGGTACACCAGGCCGTCCTCGTGCAGTCGCACAAAGGCCTCCGTCACAGCCGCTGAGAAACCCTGTGGCGGGGAACGGCGTTGGGAACGGCAGGTCCCAGGACCAACCAGGGAGACCTTGGACCTCTCCCTGAGCTGGGGAGGGAACCCAGGAGTCCTGACACCCCCCCAGCCACGCCCCTGCTCTAACCACGAGACCCCTCCCCCCTCCCAGAGCTGGGGAGAGAACCCAAGAGCCCTGACCCCCACAGCCACTCCCCTGCTCTAACCACTAGACCCCTCGCCCCTCCCAGAGCCAGGAGAGAACCCAGGCATCCTGCCTCCCATCCCCACCCCCCTGCTCTAACCACTGAGCCCCACTCCCCTCCCAGAGCCGGGGAGAGAACCCAGGCGTCCTGGATCACGAGCGGCCGCGTCTTTGCGAGTCACTCACCACGTCCATGGTGAAGCGGAGCCGGTCCCAGTCCAGCGAGGCCCCCAGAGCCTTGAGCTGCCGGAAAATCTCGTCCCCTTTCCTGACGGGAGAAAGGGACGCGGATTCAGAACACGGCCGGGCCGGGGACAGCGCCCCCTGCTGAGCCCTTGTGGCGCCCCCTCGTGCCGCACTGGGGCCAGTCCTGACGGCCGGGGGCAGCGCCCCCGCCAAGCCCCTGGCTCACCCTCTGAAGCCCAGCACCCCCTCTGGTCCCTGCCTAGCCCAGGCCAGGGACACCACAGTGTCACTCACTCCTCTTTCCACTTCCAGACCTCGGCCAGGAATGCCCCTCGTGTCAGGTCCTGGCGCCGGATGCCCCGCTCCGTCCAGAGCCTGCGCTCCACCACCACCTGCCGGGCCGAGGGAGAAGGGAGGGTGACCAGAGAGAGGGGGATGGACAGGTGGGTGCACACGCAGCAGGAGACCCAGCTGCCCCACTCCAGAGGCAGCTGCATTTCAGCGCCACGAGAGCCAGCCCCACATGGCGTTGCTGGGGGCTGTTCCCCCCAGCCGCCTCACCCCAGAGGTGGCTGCATTTCAGCACCACGAGAGCCAGCCCCACATGGCATTGCTGGGGGCTGTTCCCCCCAGCCGCCTCACCCCAGAGGTGGCTGCATTTCAGCACCACGAGAGCCAGCCCCACATGGCATTGCTGGGGGCTGCTCCCCCCAGCTGCCTCACCCCAGAGGTGGCTGCATTTCAGCGCCATGAGAGCTACCCCTGCATGGCGTTGTTGGAGCCTGTTTCCTCCCAGCCGCCTCACCCCAGAGCTGGCTGCATTTCAGTGCCGTGAGAGCTACCCCTGCATGGCGTTGTTGGAAGCTGTTTCCCCCAGCTGCCCCACCCCGGAGGCGGCTGCATTTCAGCACCATGAGAGCAATTCTTGAGTGGCGTTGCTGTGAACCGTTCCCCCCATCCGCCTCACCCCAGAGGTGGCTGCATTTCAGTGCCGATTCCCTCCAGCCACCACCCAACACAGCCTGACCGACACTTCGAATTTCGGCTGACCCGCCTCACTCCGGGGTGTGAAAACCCCCCACCCCCCTGGAGCCAGCAGCGCAGACACGCCCGGTCCATTTCTAACCCGGTCTCACCTGAGTGGCGATCCCGGCATGATCCGATCCCGGCACCCACAGCACCCGGCAGCCCTGCATCCGGCGCCTGCAACACAAGAGAGCTACCAGCCAGCTCCAGGACGCCACACCCCGGTCCCCCGGCCCTGCAGCCCCGTAGCCCCTACTCACCACCGCACCAGCGCGTCCTCGATGGCGACGGTGAGGGCGTGGCCCAGGTGCAGGGCTCCGGTGACGTTGGGCGGGGGGATGCAGAGGGAGAAGGTTTCCGGTTTCCTATGGGGCTGTTGGCTCTGAGACAGAGGGATTTATCGGCACGGCGCCCCCGAGGGCTGGGCCGGAGCCGGCACGGACAGGTAGCACAGCGCCCCCTACTGGGCCCAGCCCCCCCCACAGCACAGCGCCCCCTACTGGGCCCTGCCCTGCTCGCCCCCCGCAGCACAGCGCCCCCTACTGGGCCCTGCCCTGCCTGCCCCCCGCAGCACAGCGCCCCCTAGTGGGACCAGCACTGACTGCCAGAAGACAGCGCCCCCTACCACGTCCCACCCATCTCCCTGCAGCCCAGCACCCCCTACAGCCAGGCGGGGGTATTGCAGCCAGCCCTGACTGCCAGGGAGCAGCGGCCCCTTACTGAGTCCCCCATCCTGCTCCCGCGCCCCCTAGAGCCCCTTTGAGCCCCGCCACAGCCCCCAGCCGCTTCCCGGGGCTGCCGGCGTTACCTGGTACTCCGGTTTGAAGAACCCTTCCTTTTCCCACCACTCATACCAGGCGGCTTCCACGTAGCGGGGGCTGTAGGAGGCTGGCAGGGGCACTGAGGTGTCTAGGGAGAGACCCGGCGGACCGTCAGCCCCGGACCGAGAGGCCCCTCACGGAGTCTCTACAGGGCGGGAGCAGAGCCAATCCAGGGACCGCACAGACACAGCAAGGCTGCTGCAGGACAGAGGGACCCTGCCCAGAACGCTCTCCGATCAGCTGCGGGGCAGAGGAGTCCCGAAGAGCGGCCAAAGCTAAGGTCCATCCAGCCCAGAGCCCTGTCTGCTGACAGTGCCAGGTACCCCAGAGGGAGTGACCGGAACAGGGAAACCTCCACGATCCCTCCCCGGTTGCCTGGTCCCAGATTCTGACAAGCAAGAAGTCAGCTAAGAAGTCGAAAAGCCCGGGAGTCGTTGGGGCAGGGAAAAAGGCAAACAGAAAGCTAGGAACCATTAACCAAGGGGATCGAGAACACCAGGCAGAATCTCTTCCAGCCTCCGGACAAACCCTTGGCGCGCCCGTGGTAGGATAAATTAGGATTTAGAAATCAAGTTCTGGTGTAATATGCACCATTAAGGGCGAACCAGCCCCCATACTGTAACCAAGGATGCATTTTGATCCCGCGCTCCATTTGGTGAAGCCCTGTTGAAACCAAAACTCGACCTAAGTTGCGTGCTTAGGGTGTGAATTGTGTTAGAGGTGTGAATGGGGTGTGTGTGATTGACCCTCACACCAGCCCGTCCTGAGGATCAGACCCCAGGGGCTGAAGAGAGCAGACGACTCCCCGAAGCTGAGCAGAAGATCCACCCCGAAGAGAAAAGATGGACAAGATGAAAGTCGTGAGGCAGCCTGACCCGGCAGGACCCCCAGGCTGACGTCTCACGTGAAGCCTGTAAAAGACGGGGTGAGCAGGGCAGACCTCCGGGCACCGTTCTGCTTGCAACACCAAGGAGCAGCGGTTCGCGCCCGACAGACCCGGCTCTTTCTCCCGCCCGGCTTTCCTGGCCACGAAGCCACCACAAGCTGCAAACTCGAGCTACGGACCCCAGCCGCGATCAGGCCTGGTAACTATCTAGCAGCTGCAGAGCACTTGGGGTATGTTTGCGTGTATGTATCGGTATTAGGCATTAGATATTGGTTATATTCTTATAATAAACGTGGCAAACTGCCTCGTCCCCCGCAAAGATCCTGTGTACTTTATCCACATAACACCGCCTCTTGAATCCCGCGCGCCGACCTCCTCTCAGAGAGAGAGATCCCAGCGCTGGCAAAGGCTCAGAAAAGGGCAACAAAAACCTATGGGGAGTTTGGACCGGCGGTCATGGGACGAGAGATTAGAGGGACGGGGACTTGTCGGCTTAGAAGGGAGGAGATGAATCGGGCAGAGGAGCGAGGTGTATAAATTCCCGAGTGGCGTGGAGGAAGGGAACAAGGAAAAGTGATCGATTTGTTCCCATAAGGGCAGAATTAGGAGTCACCACGTGGGCAGGGGGTTGAAAACTAACCAGAGGAACAACAAGAAGTCTTGTGGCACCTTATAGACTAACAGATATTTTGGAGCATCAGCTTTCATGGGCAAAGACCCGCTGCGTCAGATGCAAGAGTTGGGGGGGTGGTTTCAGAGGGGTATTTAAAGAGTGGGGTCCCAGTGAGAGGGAGGGCCAGAGCTGACCAGGTCTATTCAGCAAGGTGGAAATGGCCCAGGATCAACAGCACTTATCGAAAGAGGAAAAAAGAAGTCAGCTCAGACAGGGGGATGTGAGCCATTGTCAGAGTCTAATGGGGAGATATTAACACCCAGGGCAGAGGAGCCGCCTTTGTAACCTGCGAGCCGCTCCCAGTCTCTGTTTAATCCTTGGTTAACGGAGTCAAATTTGCAAATAAATTGCAGCTCAGAGATCTCAGTCCCCATTTGATTTCTGAAATGTCTTTGTTTCAGGACTGTCACCCTTAAATCTGCCACTGAGTGTCCGGGAGATTCAAGTGCCACAAGGCTTCTTGTTGTTCTCGAAGCTACAGACTCACACAGCTCCCTCTCCGAGGCTTGTAACCAAAGGAAGTTTCCCCTTCAGGCAGCGCACAATTAATCTGCAGAGCTCCAGCCCAGAGGAGGGTGTGAACACCAGGGCGTGAACAGGGTCCGAAAAACAGCTCGGTAAGTTCATGGTGGTTGGGCCCATCAAAGGCTAGCAGCCAGGCTGGGTGAGAACGGCAGCCCTGGCCTCTGCTGGTCAGGGGTTGGAAATGGATCTCAGCAGAAGGATCGCTCAACAGTCCCTGTTCTGTTCACTCCCGCTGGAGCACCCGGCCTTGGCCTCTGTCGGCAGACAGGCCACCGGGCTAGATGGACCTCTGGTCTGACCACGTCTGGCGGTTCTAAGAGTTTTAAGTCAGAGGCTACCTCTTGCCCATCCCAGCTAGTGACGGACCTCACCTCCATGAATCTATCTAGACCTTTTGTCAACCCTGTTCAAGTCCGGGCGTTCACAACCTCCTCTGGCCAGGAGTTCCACAGGCCGACCACGAAGAAAAACTTGGGTGAAGAAAATCCTCCTTCTGTTGGCTTTAAACCTGTTCCCCGTTCATTTCATCGGGTCACCCCCTAGCTCTTACGTTACGGGAACAAGTCAATAACCTTCCCTTATTCGTTTTCCCACACTGGTTGTGATTTTCTCACCTCCCTGCTTTAGTCATCGTTTTTCCAAGCTGAGAAGTCCCGGTCTCAATAATCTCGCCTGATTCGGCCCCCGTTCCCAACCCCCCAGGGTTTTTCTGAACTTTTTCCAACGCCCAGAGATGATCTTTGAGAGGAGGCCACCACATCCGTGCGCAGCATTCAAGAGGTGGGCGCACCATGGACTTATTCAGGGACAATGTGATACTCTCTGTCTTATTTGCTACCTCTTTCTTAATGATCCTGATATCCCGCTTGCTTTGAGTACCGCAGCCGAGCATGGAGCGGATGCTTTCAGAGAACGTGAGCGGTTACGTCTTCCCAGTGTACCTTTCTTTTGTCCAGCGGCCGTTGGGATCTCGTACAGAACCACCTCCTTCGGCGTCCACTTCTTAGCCCCGTCCTGAGATACCTGGGGGAAAAACCAAGCACACCTTGGAGCAGGCGGGGTCTGCAACCTCTCCCAGGCCGAAATTGGACCTTTTGACTTCTAAGGATGGAGCCCCGATGTCGAGAGCACCCTCCTTCCCAGATTTCTTCCCTCAGCCTTAGGGACTTTTGGGCAGGAGGGCGCTTTCAGAATCCGGGCTCCCTTCTGAAGGAACCCCGGCTACACAGCTATTTCTAGTTCAAAAGCAGCACCTGGGTGGCTGCTGTTATAAAACGAGGCGCTGAACACTCCTATCAGCGCCTCATTTGCATTTGCAAACAGCCATAATTTACACGCCCCTTCCAAAGGGGAGACCGCTTCGGAGACCGATTGACAGCAGCTTCATTCATAAATCAACGAAGAGGCCGAGCTGTGCCGGGGAGGTGGTGGGCCGTAGCGTGAGTGGGCCTCTTGTTAATCCACCGGCTTTGAGCAAGCTCCCAGCTGCATGGAGCAGGAGGGGCGAGGCGAGGCTCCCTCCGTCCTTGGCACCCGCACCGGGGGATGCTGACGGCGGCCCGAAAGGAGGCTGGGAAATGAACCAGGTTCCGTACTGGGGACGATTACATAGACAGGGCTTTGTCGTGCTACCCAACAACAAGATATTTAACCCGTCGCAATTCTTATAGAGAAGATTTGTACACAGGTCACTTTGAGCTGAAATGCAGCCACCTCTGGGGTGGGGCAGCTGGGGAACAGCCTGCAGTAACGCCGCCCAGAGATTGCTCTGAGGGCGCTGAAACGCAGCCACCTCTGGGGTGGGGCAGCTGGGGAACAGCCTGCAGTAACGCCGCCCAGAGATTGCTCTGAGGGCGCTGAAACGCAGCCATCTCTGGGGTGAGGCAGCTGGAGAACAGCCTGCAGTAACGCCGCCCAGAGATTGCTCTGAGGGCGCTGAAATGCAGCCACCTCTGGGGTGAGGCAGCTGGAGAACAGCCTGCAGTAACGCCGCCCAGAGATTGCTCTGAGGGCGCTGAAATGCAGCCACCTCTGGGGTGAGGCACAGCTGCATAAAACCCACACGCAAACTCCGCAAAGCAGGGGCACCAACCCTTAAACCAACGGCCCCTCTTGGAGTGATCCGGGGCGGGGGGTCTGGATTCACTGGAGGCCGAGCATTACCCGCCCCTCACCTCCTGCCTTTGGACCACTCTGGTTTCAATGGCCTCCATTCTCTCCTGCTGCCTCCGCCGCTTGGCCGCCTTGTTCTGCAGCTGGGTCATCCTCCGCTCCAGCCCCTCGGGGCCGGATTTACTGGTCTGGGAGGAGGATCTCCGTCCGCAGGGGGCGGCGCGGGGCCCAGACCGGAGCAGCAGGCGGCGGAAGGAGCTCACAGTCCGACCGGCGGGGGAGCTGAGCCAGCTGGGGGCCATGGCCGGGTGGGTAGAGGGGGGCGCCCCGGCTCCTGGCAGCTCACCCCCACACCGGGGCTGGGGAGGGCACCTGGTGGGCAAAAGTCAAGGGACAGGATTTGAGACACAAGTATTCACGCTGTCAGTCTTCAGGGCCCTGGGGTCACCTCCTGCAGCTGGGGAGAGAGCCCAGGCGTCCTGGCTCCCCGTCCTCCACCCCCCTAAACTCTGGGGAGAGAACCCAGGCGTCCTGGCTCCCCGTCCCCCACCCCCCTAAACTCTGGGGAGAGAACCCAGGCGTCCTGGCTCCCCGTCCCCCACCCCCCTAAACTCTGGGGAGAGAACCCAGGCGTCCTGGCTCCCCGTCCCCCACCCCCCTAAACTCTGGGGAGAGAACCCAGGCGTCCTGGCTCCCCGTCCCCCACCCCCCTAAACTCTGGGGAGAGAGCCCAGGCGTCCTGGCGCCTAAGTCCCCTCGGCCCGCGCGGGGAGAGAACCGAGGAGTCCTGGCTCCCTGTCCCCCACCCCCCCAACCTCTGGGGAGAGAACCCAGGCGTCCTGGCGCCTAAGTCCCCTCGCCCGCGCAGGGAGAGAACCCAGGCGTCCTGGCTCCCTGTACCCCCCCAACCTCTGGGGAGAGAACCCAGGAGTCCTGGCGCCTAAGTCCCCTCGGCCCGCGCGGGGAGAGAACCCAGGAGTCCCGGCTCCCTACTCCCCAACCTGTGGGGAGAGAACCCAGGAGTCCTGGTTCCCAAACCCCCTCGCCGGGAGAGAACCCAGGCGTCCCGGCGCCTAAACCCCCTCGGCCCGCGCGTGGATCGAACCCGGGCGTCCCGGCTCCCACCGCTCCTTCCTTCCCCCCGCCCCCGGGCACTGTGACCTCACGACCCCGCCGGCCAATCAGCGCCCGCTGCGCTCATTTCCTCCCCGCCCCGCCCCCCGCGCTGGAGGTGGGGGTCGCAGTGCATGACGGGATGGGGAAATTTGTGGGGCGGGTGGGGGGCGCCGGCCGGGGCGGGTGCACGCGGACAGCGAGAGGTGGGTCCCCCCAGGGCTCGGGGGGTGGCACCTAGGGGTGTAATGGGGGGCAGAGGGGGTGGGGGTCTGGGAGAAGGGGTCAGGGCAGAGCTTGGGGTGCAATGGGGCAGAGGGCGGAGCTGGCAGGGGGGTGGGAGAAAGGGGTCAGGGCAGAGCTTGGGGTGCAATGGGGCGGAGGGTGGAGCTGGCGGGGGGGCGGGAGAAATGGGGCAGGGCAGAGCTTGGGGTGCAATGGGGCAGAGGGTGGAGCTGGCAGGGGGGTGGGGAGAAAGGGGTCAGGGCAGAGATGGGGTGCAGTGGGGCAGAGGGTGGAGCTGGCAGGGGGGTGGGAAGAAAGGGGTCAGGGCAGAGCTTGGGGTGCAATGGGGCAGAGAGGAGAGCTGGCGGGGGGGTGGGAGAAAGGGGTCAGGGCAGAGCTTGGGGTGCAGTGGGGCAGAGGGTGGAGCTGGCAGGGGGTGGGAGAAAGGGGTCAGGGCAGAGCTAGGGGTGCAATGGGGCAGAGGGTGGAGCTGGCTGGGGGTGGGAGAAAGGGGTCAGGGCAGAGCTTGGGGTGCAATGGGGCGGAGGGTGGAGCTGGCGGGGGGGTGGGAAGAAAGGGGTCAGGGCAGAGATGGGGTGCAGTGGGGCAGAGGGTGGAGCTGGCAGGGGGTGGGAAGAAAGGGGTCAGGGCAGAGCTTGGGGTGCAATGGGGCAGAGGGTGGAGCTGGCAGGGCGGGGGAGAAAGGGGTCAGGGCAGAGATGGGGTGCAGTGGGGCAGAGGGTGGAGCTGGCAGGGGGGGGGAGAAAGGGGTCAGGGCAGAGATGGGGTGCAATGGGGCAGAGGGTGGAGCTGGCTGGGGGGGCGGGAGAAATGGGGCAGGGCAGAGCTTGGGGTGCAGTGGGGCAGAGGGTGGAGCTGGCTGGGGGGGGCAGGAGAAATGGGGCAGGGCAGAGCTAGGGGTGCAATGGGGCAGAGGGTGGAGCTGGCGGGGGGGGGAGAAAGGGGTCAGGGCAGAGATGGGGTGCAGTGGGGCAGAGGGTGGAGCTGGAAGGGGGGTGGGGAGAAGGGTCAGGGCAGAGCTGGGGTGCAATGGGGCAGAGAGGAGAGCTGGCAGGGGCTGGGAGAAGGGGGCAGGGCAGAGAGGGCAGCTGGCGGGGTGGGGAGAAAGGGGTCAGGGCAGAGCTTGGGGTGCAATGGAGCAGAGAGGAGAGCTGGCAAGGGGGGGTGGGAGAAATGGGGAAGGGCAGAGCCAGGGTGTACCTGGGGCAGAGGGGGCCCCGGGAGCGGGAGGGCAGTGCCTGGGGGTATAGGTGTGGGGCAGACGGGCGCGAGGCGCGAGCTCCCTCGACCTCGGGGTGCGGAGCAGCGGGGCTGGGCCGAGCTCTCCTGGAAGAGCTGTTTCCCACGGTGCAGCCGGGCAGCGCGTTGGGAAGTCGGCCCCACGGCGGGAGGGCGCGTGCGTCCGACGGGAGACGCGGGCGGTGGGCGCTTGGGTTTTTCACCAGACGGGGAAAGGGCTGAGTCTCAGTAACGGCGCCGGCAGAGGCGGTGGCTCTCGGCTGTGCCGTGCCGTGCCGCGCCGCGCCGTGCCGAGCCGTGCCGTGCCGTGCCGTGCCGTGCCGTGCCGCGATCTCCCCTGCTGCCTTCCAGGCGATGGACTCGGTGGGGAAGCTGCAGCGTGTCCAGCTGAGATGCAAGAACCTGCACGAGTTCCTGCGGGGGCTGAGCCCCGGGATCCTGGACAAGCTGTACAATCACCCCGCCACCTGCCTGGCCGTCTTCCGGTGTGTGGGGCGCCCCCAGCCCAGGGGCCCATCTACGCCGGCGTCCTGCCTGCCCCCCAGCCCGGCCCAGGGGCCCATCTGCCCCGGCATCCCGCCTGCTCCCTGCCTGCTCCCGCCCACCCCAGGGGCCCATCTACCCCAGCATCCCGCCTGCCCCTCAGCTCAGCCCAGCCCAGGGGCCCATCTACCCCGGCGTCCCGCCTGCCCCCCAGCCCAGGGGCCCATCTACCCTGGTGTCCCGCCTGCTCCCGCCCACCCCAGGGGCCCATGTACCCCGGTGTCCCGCCTGCTCCCGCCCACCCCAGGGGCCCATCTACCCTGGTGTCCTGCCTGCTCCTGCCCACCCCAGGGGCCCATCTACCCTGGCGTCCCGCCTCCCTGCCTGGCCTGGGAGGTCTCGCCTGGGCGGAGCCAAGTGGAGCCGCCCAATCGAGCGCCCCTGAGGCCTGGATTTGTGTTTCCCAGCGAGCTGCCGGGATTGGCTAAGACCTACGTGATGCGGATGCTCTTCCTGGAGCAGCCCCTCCCCCGGGCGGCTGTGGCCTTGTGGGTAAAGAAGGACTACGCCAAGTAAGTCCAGGGACGGGGGTCGGGGACCTCGGATACTGAGCGGGGGGTACAGTGCCCCCCCGCCCCTCTGAGCCAGTATGTTCCCCTGACCCTGGATTGGGGAGGGTGCCCTGAAGAAGGGGACGGTCCTGGGCCCCCTTTCCCGCCACCCCGAGCCAGCCAATCCGTGCCCGGATCACAACCGGCGCCCCATTTCCCGCCGCCCGAGCCAGCCAATCCCTGCCCGGATCACAACCGGCGCCCCGTTTCCCGCCGCCCGAGCCAGCCAATCCCTGCCTGGATCACAGCCCCTAGAGGGGAAAGTTCCATTTCACACACCCCCAGAGCCAGCCAATCCCAGGCTGGATCAGAGCTGGCACCCCCCCCCAGATGGGGCCCTGGGCCCCATTTCCTGCCACCCTGAGCCAGCCAATCCCTGCCCAGATCACAGCTGGTGCCCCGTTTCCCGCCGCCCAAGCCAGCCAATCCCTGCCCAGGTCACAACCGGCTCCCCCCCTTTCCCGCTGCCCAAGCCAACCAATCCCTGCCCAGATCACAGCTGGCGCCCCGTTTCCCGCCACCCGAGCCAGCCAATCCCTGCCCAGATCACAGCCGGCGCCCCCCCTTTCCCGCTGCCCAAGCCAGCCAATCCCAGGCCGGATCAGAGCCGGCGCCCCGCAGCGGGGAACGACCCCGTATCCCCTGGGTTCATCCAGCCCCCCAGCGCCAGTGGGAGACATGACCCTCCCAGTGCTAAATCCCTTCCTGCCCCCTGGCTGGGGCCCAGCCGCTGCCCTGCGCCCTGGGGGCTGCTGGGGGCGCGTAGCTGACGGGGGTGGGCTGTCGCCCCAGGGAGCAGGAGGAGAGCTCCGACGTCCTGCTGGGCCTGCGGCTCTGGCACACCCAGCTGCTCCCGGGGGGCCTGCAGGGGCTGGTCCTGAACCCCATCTTCAAGGAGAACCTGCGCATCGCCTTGCTGGGCGGGTGAGTGCCTGGGGCGGGGGCGGCCGTGGGGCAGCGAGTGTGCGACGGTGGGGGGCTGGAGGTTGTGCAGAGACTGGCCCCTTGGGCAGCCAGCTGCCTGAATTGTTTCGGTTCCTCTGGCACCCCCACGGGGCTGTCGCGAGCCTCCCTGCCTGGAGTGGGAAACTGAGGCACAGGGAGGGGGCGGGATCGGCTGTGATGAAAGCGGTCGTTCTCAGGCCTGGGAGTGGAACCCAGGAGTCCTGGCTCCCGGCCCCCCCCCCGGCTCTAACTAGATCCCACACCCCTCCCAGAGCCGAGATCAGAACTGGACCTGGTCTCTGGGCCAAACAGAGTCATTTCATAGGGCAGCCCAGTGGGTGGGGGGGAACCAGCACTGCTGGGTTCTGTGTGGGGCAGTGGGTTAGAACAAAGGGCGGGGCTGGGGAGCCAGGACTCCTGGGTTCTATGTGGGGCAGTGGGTTAGAACAGATGGGGGGCTGGGGAACCAGGACTCCTGGGTTCTATGCGGGGCAGTGGGTTAGAACAGATGGGGGGCTGGGGAACCAGGACTCCTGGGTTCTATGCGGGGCGGTGGGTTAGAACAGATGGGGGGCTGGGGAACCAGGACTCCTGGGTTCTATGCAGGGCGATGGGTTAGAACAGATGGGGGGCTGGGGAACCAGGACTCCTGGGTTCTATGCGGGGCGGTGGGTTAGAACAAAGGGGGGGCTGGGGAACTAGGACTCCTGGGTTCTCTCCTCAGCTGTCCCCTGGCCTTGGGCACGTTGCCCTGTTAGAGGCACCTGCAGGTCACCCCCGTGTCCACCCCGGTGAACCTGTTTTGTGTCTCGTAGGGGCAAGGCCTGGTCGGACGACACCAGCCAGCTGGGCCCAGACAAGCACGCCCGGGACGTCCCCTCGCTGGATAAATATGCCGAAGAGCGGTGGGAGGTGAGTTCTGGGAACACCCTGGGCTGACCCCAAGGGGATCCAGGAGTCCTGCCTCCCAGCCCCCCTTGCTCTAACCACTAGACCCCACTGCCTTCCTGGAGCTGCAGATGGAACCCAGCCGTCCTGGCTGCCGAACAGTGACGCAGCGCAGCGCTCACTCCCCCAGCACTGAGATGCGCCCACCTCTGGGGTGAGGCGGCCGGGGAACAGCCCGACAGTGACACGACTCAGGGCTCACTCCGCCAGCGCTGAGATGTGCCCACCTCTGGGGTGGGGAACAGTGACACGGCTCAGGACTCACTCCCCCAGCGCTGAGATGCGCCCACCTCTGGGGTGGGGAACAGCCCGACAGTGACACGGCTTAGGACTCACTCCCCCAGCGCTGAGATGCGCCCACCTCTGGGGTGGGGAACAGCCCAACAGCAACAATGACCTCTCTGTGTCCTGCTGCCCAGGTGATCCTGCATTTCATGGTGGGCTCCCCCAGCGCCGCGGTCAGCCAGGATCTCGCCCAGCTGCTCACCCAGGCCGGGCTGATGAAGAGGTGAGTGGGGACACGGGGCTAGGCAGGCTGTGGGACACCCCCGACCCCAGCTCCCCTCCGGCCCCTAGTGGCTGTGGTGACCCAGCCCCCCAGTCCCAGGGGTGCTGAGTCCTGACCCCCATCTCTCCCCCACCCGCTAGCAGCGAACCCGGAGAGCCCCCCTGCATCACCTCGGCCGGCTTCCAGTTCCTGCTGCTGGACACGGCCTCCCAGCTCTGGTACTTCATGCTGCAGTATCTGCAGTCTGCCGAGGTGAGATCTCGCCCCTCCCCCCTTGGTCGCTCCCCACTGCCCCCCCCCAGCTGTTTTAACCCCTCGGCTTCACCCCCCCCACAGACCCGAGGCATGGACCTTGTGGAGATCCTCTCCTTCCTCTTCCAGCTCAGCTTCTCCACCCTGGGCAAGGTAAGGCTGGCGCAACACCAGCCCCCACCGCTCTAACCACTGGACACCGCCGCCCGCCCAGAGCTGGGGACAGGATCCAGGAGTCCTGGCTCCCATCTCCCCTGCTCTAAAAGACACCACTGCCCTCCCCGGCCCAGGGATAGAACCCAGGAGTCCTGGCTCCCAGCTCCCCCCACCTGTCTCTGCTGGGGTTTGGATCAGCTCTGCAAGGTCAGAAGGAGGACAGAGAGGCCGGTCCACCCCGATGTTCTCCACAGGAGACCGGCCGGCAGTTCACTTGACGATCCCCATTGTAGCGGCTGAGAGGCTGGCAGGAAAGATTACCACGACCGGCTGTTCCCTGTCCATGGGCAGAGATTCCAAAGCCCACAGCCGGGGGTTTTATTCCTCCTGGCGGTGCACTTCGGCTCATGCCGCGGTGCACAGAGCCAAATCTGCCCCACCCACGGATAGGAAAACACCCACGTGGGGCTGGCGAAGACAAGCGGGATTCCACACCGCGCCGTTCGTGCAGCTGGGGAAACTGAGGCACTGCGCGACCCAGCGGCTTGCTCGGGGCGACACGAGTTTGGCCCCGATCTCCCGACTTCCAGCCCTGACCGGCGTTGGCTCGGGCGGCCGCCCTGGAGAAATTACGGCGACGTCCGCGCCGCGGAAAGAAGTCGATTTCAGACCAGAATCGTCGTAATACCGTCGACTTCTTTCCCGGGCGTAGGCTGAGCCTCCGTCCCACACGCTGAGCCCAGAGGGGGCTGTTTGTCCTGCGTCTTCACCAGACGCGCCAAATCCAGCTCTGGAAGACGGACCTCAGCGGGTCGATCTTCCAGGACGTCTAGCCAAGCCCTCAGGTGCCGCCCAGCTGAGGAGCCGGACGCCCCCGTCCGGAGATCAGCCCTAAAACGCCGTCTCCGTCACGGACACCCTGAGCAAGCCGCTGTGTTTCTCCTGGTGCTGCACGTCGGCTTGTGCCGAAACCTGGGACTGACCCACTAGCACTCCCATCCCTCCGCTAACCACCTGCCCTGGGGAAAACATGGGTCGGGTCAGGTCCGCTGAGGGCAGCCCAGAGAAGGGAAGGGTGTGAAATTAACCAGGCTGGTCAGTTTCGTGCTGTGGGGCCAGAGAATGCAGGTGGGTGACGGGTGTTGGGCCAGAGCAAGGTCCCTCACCGTGGGGCAGAGCTAGGGGAGCGATCCTGGTTACACGGGAGCCTCACAGCGGCGTCCCTGTGTCTTGGCTCCCCCTTCCCCGCCCGCAGGATTACTCGGTGGAGGGGATGAGCGACTCACTGCTCAGTTTTCTTCAGCACCTTCGGGAATTTGGTCTGGTCTTCCAGAGGAAGGTACGTGGGGATGGACTGAGGGGCACCGGCAGGGCTGGGGGGAGCCCTGGGCTGGGACGCAGGGGGCTGTGGGTCGGGAGTGAGGGGCAGCAGCAGAGCTGGGGGTGAGGGGCGCTGGCAGGGATGGGGGAGCCCAGAGCCGGGCAGAGCTGGGGGTGGGAGTGAGGGGCGCTGGCAGGGCTGGGGGAGCCTGGGGCTGGGCAGAGCTGGGGGTCAGGAGCGAGGGGCACCGGCAGGGTCAGGCAGAGCTGGGGGCCGGGTGTGAGGGGCACCGGCAGGGCTGGGGGCGCCTGGGTCCGGGCTGGGAGTGTGGGGCACTGGCAGGGCTGGGCAGAGCTGGGGGTCGGGAGTGAGGGGAACCAGCAGGGCTGGAGGAGTCTGTGGCTGAGCAGGGCTGGGGGTGCCCAGGTCTGGGCAGGGCTGGGGCTGGGAGTGAGGGGCCCCGGCAGGGCTGGGGGCGCCCAGGTCTGGGCAGGGCTGGGGCTGGGAGTGAGGGGCCCCGGCAGGGCTGGAGGAGCCCGGGGCTGGGAGTGAGGGGCCCCGGCAGGGCTGGGGGCGCCCAGGTCTGGGCAGGGCTGGGGCTGGGAGTGAGGGGCCCCGGCAGGGCTGGGGGCGCCCGGGGCTGGGAGTGAGGGGCCCCGGCAGGGCTGGGGGTGCCCAGGTCTGGGCAGGGCTGGGGCTGGGAGTGAGGGGCCCCGGCAGGGTCAGGCAGAGCTGGGGGCCGGGAGTGAGGGGCCCCGGCAGGGCTGGGGGTGCCCGGGGCCGGGCAGGGCCGGGGCTGGGAGTGAGGGGCCCCGGCAGGGCTGGGGGCGCCCGGGGCTGGGAGTGAGGGGCCCCGGCAGGGCTGGGGGTGCCCAGGTCTGGGCAGGGCTGGGGCTGGGAGTGAGGGGCCCCGGCAGGGCTGGGGGTGCCCAGGTCTGGGCAGGGCCGGGGCTGGGAGTGAGGGGCCCCGGCAGGGCTGGGGGCGCCCGGGGCTGGGAGTGAGGGGCCCCGGCAGGGCTGCGCATGGCACACGAGTCTCCGCAGACACCCCCGTTCCCTCCCGGCAGCGGAAGTCGCGGCGCTATTACCCCACCCGCCTGGCCATTAACCTGTCCTCGGGCATCTCCGGCACCACCACAGACACCCACAACCAGGGCTTCATCGTGGTGGAGACCAACTACAGGATCTACGCCTACACAGGTCGGGGTCCTGGCCTGGGGCCGCCCCCCACATCCCTCCCTCCCGGCGGCCTCCTTCCGGAGCCTGTGGCTGTCCCGTGGGAGGGGTGGGGGGACGGAGAGAAGCCCCTGCCTCCTACAGTACAGTGAGGCGGGACTGGGAGCCAGGCGGGCTGGGCTGTGCCCCAGCTCTGGGAGGGGAGCGTGGCCTAGTGGTGGGGCGGGGGGGGCGCGAAGAGCCAAGACCCCCAGGTTCTATCCAGCATTGCGTTTGTCTGTGGGTGCGTGGGAACGACTCCTGTGTCCGCCGCTACGGAGGGGAAGTGCGACACCTTTACCCCCATCTCGAGGCCGGTAACAAACCTCGCCCCATCCCTGGACAGCGTGGGGCTGAGGGGCTCAGGGCAGGGCTGCAGGGGGTGAGCGCTCCGGCTGGGGGAGAGCACAGACCCGGGGCTGGACAGCCGGCCGTGCAGCGGGGAGAGAAGCCAGGCGCCGAGACAGCGTTCCCGTTCGTCTTTTCTGCCCAGGCGCGGAATAATTTTATGGGCGCACCGGGCCAGGCGCACCACCAGGAGAAAGACACAACGCAGCGGTGGGCACGCTGTTAATCACCTGGGAGGCGCTGGAATCTCTCCTGGACTCCTGGGTTCCTTTGCCAGGTCTCTGGGACTTTCGGGGCCTCGTGCCTCATTTCCCACTCCCCTCCCCGCCCACCCTGACCGTGTCTCCTCCCCTTCCGCCGCCCCAGACTCGGAGTTGCAGATTGCCCTCATCGCGCTCTTCTCCGAGATGCAGTACCGCTTCCCCAACCTGGTGGTGGCCCAGGTGACCCGCGAGAGCGTCCAGCAGGCCATTGCCAACGGCATCACGGCCGAGCAGGTGAGGGGCAGACGGTCGGGGCGGTGGGGGGAAGGTTCTGGGATCCTTCCCCAGCTGTCCCAAGCTCCGGGAAAGCAGTGGGGCCTAGTGGTTGGGATGCGGGGGGGTGTTGGGGAGCCCGTCTCCAGCCCTAGTGCTCACCCCAGCAAGGGGGCGATCTGATTACGGGAAAGGATCAGCCAAGACTTTTGTGGGGGGAAGGAGAGGCTGTGGGGGGCCAGCGATAACCCTGTCTCCTCTGCCTGCAGATCATCCACTTCCTACGGACCAGAGCGCACCCCGTGATGCTGAGACAGGTGAGGTGGTGGGGGCTGGGAGCCAGGACTCCTGGGTCCCACCCTGGCTCTGGGAAGCGATTGAGGTCTCCTGGTTAGAGCAGTGGGGGGCTGGGAGCCAGGACTCCTGGGTTCCATCTGTGGCTCTGGGAGGGCAGTGGGGTCGAGGGGGGTTAGGAACCAGGATTCCTGGGTCCCCAGCCTGTGTCTCCCTAACTCTGAAGGGCTGGAAGGGACTTGCCCTGGCAGAGGCGAAAGGAGCTGGGGTAACGTGGCTGATCCTTGAGCCAGCGAGAGGTGAAGGAGAAGTGGGGGTAGAAACAGGCGAGGGCCCAGGGACTGGGCAGGGGACAGATCCCTAGTGACCAGGGCCCTGTGGGTGGCAGCTGAACGACCCCTCCCCTGTTCCCTCTGCAGACCCCGGTGCTGCCCCCGACCATCACGGATCAGATCCGGCTCTGGGAGCTGGAGCGCGACCGGCTGCGCTTCTCCGAGGGTAAGTGCCTCGCGGGCCGGGCTGGGCGCCGGCAGCGGGGAAGGGGCGCTGTCCTGGCGGCATCTGATGGCTGTCTCTTCCCTTCTCTCCCCGCGCAGGTGTGCTGTACAACCAGTTCCTGTCCCAGGTGGACTTCGAGCTGCTGCGCAACCACGCCCGGGACCTGGGGGTGCTGATCTTCGAGAACCCGGCCAAGCGCCTCATGGTGGTGACCCCCGCCGGCCACTCCGACGTCAAGCGGTTCTGGAAGAGGCAGAAGCAGAGCTCCTAAGGGGACCCGGGGCCTGGCCCTGCCCCACCGGCCGAGGGAGACGCCACTGGACGTCTGGGGGAACCCAGGGGCTTCAGCAACGGTTAAATCGCAGCATTTTCTATTCCCACTCGTCATCCCCTAACCTGGGTGGATCTCTGTGCCCCTGCCTTGCCCGCAGCTGGGGCATTACGTGCTGGAGTAGCCCCCTTTCTGCCCCTCACGGGGCAGGGGCTAACTGTGGGGTGCTACTTCGCCGACCAGGCCGGAGCCCCTGGGTTTGCAGGAGGGGATGCACCTTCCAAGGCATGGCTTAGGGCTGCGGTCGCATTAGACGTGGGGGTGGCATGTCTGCCCCCGGACATCTGTGGGGTGACCCAGGTTCCCTCTCCCCCGGTGTAAAGCAGGAGTAGCTCAATTGAAGTCACACCCAATTTGCACCAGCGGTGACTGGAGTGACCCGATTCACCCTGGCCCAGCGACGGCAGAGCTGGATTGATTCCCTGCTGGCTCCGCAGGGGGGTCTCTGGATTTACACGCGGGGGCCGAGCCGAGCCAGGAGAATCCAGCCCATCACTTGTAAATAGGATTATTTTGTTTAGCAGTTGAAGAATAGACTGAATAAAGCTCCCATTTGAAAGCTGCTGTGCTCGCCGTTGGCTCGGGAGGTGGCAGTGTCCCAGGCTGAGCTGGGACGGCCCTCGCTGGCAGGTGTGTTGAAGCTGGGGGAGCCCTGCCTCGAATTTTCCTGCACGTAGCAGGGTAGCAACCAGCCTAGGCTGTTGGCTACTTAACAGGGCACCCCAGTTGGGTCGCAGAAAAGCCACCGGGGAACATAAAACTCCCCGACATCTCAGCTGGGGGAGCCTGTCCTTAGTCCATCTGTCCTGGAGCACTCGCCACAAAAGAGGGACTTCTGTGGCTGGGGAAAGGAGGAGGTTTCAGCCAGCGAGGGGTGGGAACTGGTGTCTCCTGTAAGCTGAGCACGTGGGTGGCCGCCCAAGAGAGATTCAGGTGCCACTTGGATCAGCAGAGCACCCCCAGCCATCTGTGGTGACAGTGTGTTTCTCGTGGGGGTGCTCACCCGCACATGCCTGGGTGCACGTAAAATTTATCCTACCCATGGCTGGCGGGGGAAAAAAGAAGGACCATTCGTGGGAACGGTGCCAAAACCACACTCCGCCCCCGTGAGCAGGAAAGAGGAGGTGGGATGAAGGCGCAGGACTCCTGGGTTCTATTCCCTCCTCAGCCACGGATCTGGGCTGTGCCACCTGGCCGAAAGGGGACGCGGACTGAGGTGAACGTAACTCAGTGGGGGGGGGGGGTTCCTCGCGTGCCATGTGGCAGCAGTGGCAGTTTGGGTGTTGGGCAGCTGGTGCGTCACTGGGACAGGGCGAGGTAGGGTGCCTGGCTGTGGGTACTTCTGCTGTTCTTACAGTCTCGCTTGTGGGGGGGGGGTCTAATGGCTCAGGGAAACAGGGTCGGCAATAAAACGGACTTTTATCCCCTGCCCTTTGCTTTCCATGGGAAATGTTCGTTAGTCACAAAATCCAGCTGATGGCAAATCAGAATACTGCTGCTTTAAAGCACGGCTGCCTGGCGGCAAGGGGGGAGGGGCTGGCTGTCCTGGGGAGTCCACCCCCCTCGTCCTGGCCGAGGACCAGAGTTGATGGGAGAATGCTCGGTGGTGGATTTAACATGTCTAAGTAGACATCATAAATTGACAGCCGGTTGATCGATCGCTGCCACAGTAATCTATGGTGTAGAGAAGCCAAGCCCCTAGTAAGTTATGCCAGTTTATACTGGTGCAAACCCAGTTATACCCACATAAAAGGGCCTATACCAGAGCACCTGTTCTTTACACTGGGAGGAAGATAAGCTTTACTGGCATAAGGCATCTTCATCCTGGTACAGCTTCCTCCAAACTGGCTTTGTTGTGTAACTGGTGGTGGGGAAAAATCAGACCTCTAACCACCATCACTACAGCAGCGTAACGAGCATAGATCGACCCCTAATTGGAGTCTGTGGACATATATGCAAACCTCTATAATAACAAAGCAACCTTGGTAGCCATGCTGACTGGCAGTGTCAGGGTTAATCCCTTCAAAATAATGGTGCTTTTTTTTTTTTTTTTAAGCATCAGTCCAAGCTTCAGGCTCCACGAGTTGAGCTTTTGGTTTAACTGCGTTGCTTTGTGTTGACGTCACTCAATTCCTGGCGACTAAAAAATGCAACTGATAGGGCAGTAAAGAAACTCCTGACTCTTAATCCCCAAGGAGGTCAAGTGTCAGCATTTCATCTTGCAGAAGCATGCGGCTCAACAGAATTATCCGGAATTATGGACTCCCTAGTTAAAAACTGGGATAGAGGAATAGAATTTGCTTTGACATCAGTGCAAATAAGTCACATTTAAAAAAAAAAAAATCTTTATTGGCTTTGTTAGAAAAAGGTCTATTTGTCAGAATGAGGGACAACTTTATAAACGTGTCTGAACAAAAATATTTAGCACGCAGAAAATGTTAGGAAAATAAATTTCCAATTAGAAATAAACACTGCAGTAGAAAAATGATTTGTGTATGTAATGAAGTAACTGAGCTCCATGGGACAGAGTTTTTGTGGGTTTTTTGTTCAGTGTTTGCAAGCACCTAGGGTGGGCCATGATTGGGGTGCTTAGATGCTAATATACAAATAATTAAGGAAAAGGATTGAAGAGAACTGTGTTTCAGTGTTAGCAGGATGTGAGAATTAGCTAAAGAAAAGAGGGTTATTACTGTAATACAAGAGGGGTAAAAGCGTTATAGGAATACATTAATACCGGGGGAGACATGGATTCTTTGGTACAGGCAGCTATTGAAATATCAGTTACTGAAGCAGGGCCTTGTAAACTAAAGCCTCTATCCAGAGCAAAAAAAATGAACAGGTGCTTGACCTAAGCAATGTGACGCCATGGAAATCCATCATGTCTGTCTAGGTCACCAAATGCACAAATCCATGTCGAGTAAAAATTACCCCAGGGAGAAATGTCAAATAGTATGGTAGCCTGTGTAAATGTTTTGGAACTAAGGTGCACTTGCTAGTAGTGACACGAAAAAAAATTCACATGCTGAAGTGAGAAGCAAAAGGAAAATTTTGATGGCAAACCAAGAAACCATACAGCCTTCGGGTGACATGACAAAGAAGCTTGTGCTATAAGAGAAAGAAAAACAAAGACATTAGAAATATTTTAAGTTAAAGAATCATCATAAACAGTTCTATACAGGAAAGCACTGCAAGGGGTTTGCTTGACTATTAGAATCGGTATTTGTATGCTATTTATTTGGATTCAGTAGTATAGCGACATCTAGCTACACCATGTAAAATAAGGTTAGAAGTAGTGTCTTCAAACAGAACTTTTCTGGGGAAAAAAAATTATGGCACACGCAAAATTCTTAAGGGAGTGATACGTTTTTTCGTTTCCCGACTTCAACTCCCCAAATCACACTGAACTCTCTCTAAGATTGGGTTTGATTTTTATTGGTAATGTCAGTAAACATCAATTTCACAGCAACACGCAGACCAAAATATTTCCTTGGGAAATTGCAGCACTTTTCTTATTTTGCCAGAGAAGTTATTCATCGAAGGATATTTACTTTGTGCATTTCATCACGTGATGTTGACACAATGTGCTTTCATGCTACACAGCTTTTTGACTCTCAGTCTCCTGTCCTTAAATACTGACTGACCCCGCACACAGAATTTAAACAGAAGTAAAAAATACATACAAGCCAAATTTTGAGCAGCTATGAATATTTATATTGATTAAAAAGAGAAAACACAGGCTTTTAAATAAAATAATGGCGTTATTCCATAGGCCAGGTTGACACTAATGGGGATGGTGGAATTAAGATGTACAACTCCAACTACGTTAAACACATAGCTGGAGTGGACATATTCTAATTCAAGCTTTTGTGCCATCTCCGCTGCAGTAGGTTGAAGGGAACATTTGCTCCCATCAACTTCCCTTCCTCCTTGCAAGGGAAGCTGGAGGCGCCTTTTGAGTTCAGTTTAGCACCTCCCGAGCAGACGAACTCCGGAAGAACGACCGCAGCAACGATCTTCTCTGCAGTGAAGTGCCGCTCCCAGAACTGACACGGCCGGCCAACAATCCAGGTACGCATGTGGACACAGGCGGTGGGTAATACAGGCAAGGTGCAGCACACGGTGATCTGCTACCCTCTCCCCTCAAGGTACGTGACACACAGACACACACCCACTTGCGCCGGCAGTTGGGCTGCTGGCCAGGACTCACCAGTCTGCATCTGGTGCCCCCACCCCCAGGTCACGACAACCTCCTGTACCCAAACGCTGTCCCAGATCCCACACCCCTCCATTAATACCGCAGAAAAGCGTGGCCCTTTACCACTTACCAAATTCTTGGCGTACCCTCCCCCCCGGAAAATTACTGCCCACCTCTGCTCTAGTTTGTTACTCACATCCTAGATTTTTAAAACCAAAAGAAACTTACAAACGGCAAGACTGAGCGTATCAAGCAACGGTCTCCATTAGCAGGGTCTTTGCCCCCGAAAGCTTATGCTCTAGAATATCTGTTAGTCTATACGGTGCTACAGGACTTCTTGCTGGTTTTGAAGATACAGACTAACTGGGCTACCTCTCTGACAACTGTCCCAGCAACCCCTGCTCTAGTGCTACTGAGGAGCGCGACCAATGAGACCCCTCTTCGGAAAAACAAAAAAGCAGTCAAGTAGCACTTTAAAGACCAGCGAAATAGTTTATTAGGTGAGCTTTCGTGGGACAGACCCACTTCTTCAGCCCGTAGCCAGACCAGAACAGACTCAATATTTAAGGCACAGAGAACCAAAAACAGTAATCAAAGTTGACAAATCAGACAGATCTTGTAGTTTTTTGGCCTCTGTCAGTTGGAAAGGGCAACTTAGATGAAAACAGAACCTCGTCTGTCATCGAGGCTAACCCCCACGTGTACGAAAAAAGTTAAGGGAGGCTGTTCCGTGAGAATCAACACAAAAACAAGCCGAACCTCTGTAATCCAGCACCCTCGGGACCTGACTGGTGCCGAACGAGGGACTGTGCTGGACCGCAGGAGGTCAATATTGTTTAGCAGCATAATCAACACTCCCATGGCTTACTGGGCTCTTAGAAGACAGTGAGGGGTAAATTACAGCTAAACAACAGCACAGAACACATGGGAAACTTGGCCACACCCATAATCAGTGGATAATCCAGCTAACTAAAATCATGCTGGACAATGGATGTTGCCAGCTGAGCGCATGCTGGATTAGAGAGATTCAATCTATACCGTACAATCTATTACATCAGTTCATTGTCATTCCAACAGCGATTTTCAAACGGCAACTTACCACATCAAAGACACCTCCACAGCGGTGCATAGTACGCCTGATCCTGCTGTGGCTTTGGTTGCTTTCGTCGGGCCACGCTCTCCGCGGAGTTGGCAGCTTGGCGTCCCTGGCTCAGCCACGATTTAACATACGGCGCAGGATTCCACTCAGTGTAGGGCGGTCCAACGATAGAAATAAAAAGGAGATCCGCCACATGTCGAGTGGTCAGTGCAGTCCGTGTGTCTGTGATTATGTTGTTCATAACGTTAAAGACTTGTTCGCAGCAGTCAGCATTACTTGCCGCAAGAGTGTGTACAGCGAGGAGTAATTTCTTTAATTTCTCAGGAACGGTCAGCCCCGCGCAACATTTGTACTCCACAAATCCCAGGTGCGTTTCATGGGGATGGACCTTAAGAGTTTCACACAACGCGTGAATTTCAGTTTCTCCAAACCAGGGATCTTCTGCATGTTGTTGCCACGTTTCAGGTTTCAAAACGGACACGTTCTCAATCAGGTTTTGGTCAGCCATTTCGCTGCTTTCTGCTGTGCTTTGAGTAGACTGGTTAGCGGTAGTGGTGAATAACTTGCACCTCAGGTTGTCAACAACGGCCTGAATGAATTGTGACGGATTAATTGTGAGATTTTTCCTGGCACTTGTCAATTTCGTGTTCTTGAACATCATAGCTTCCTCAGCTTGTAGTGCTTGTTTAGTGTGCAATCCAGGAATCCGACGCAAGCTGTCGATTCTCTGCAAATAGATTTTCATCAGGCTGTCTGCTTTTGGGATCATCAGCTCCCTGTCTTGTAACAGTTCAGACAAATTCTTGAGCTCAGTTAAGACGTCTAACATTAATGACAGATTTTTCACAAACTGTGCTGAACACAGTTTCGAATGGAGACCTTGGAATTTGGCTCGTTCTCGTCCATCCCTTGTTTGGTCTTGAGAGGCTTCCTGAAAATACTTAGCTAATGCTGGGTAAGTCTGCCAGACTGCACTGACAGCTCTCCAAGTTGAAGCAACCCATTGGACACTGAAAACTCTGCCGATTTTTTTAAGTACAACATGCAGCTCAGTCGCATTTGCTCTGAGGTCACAGGCGTTTTTTGGTGACTGACTGCAAAGTGAGTACAAGTTGTCTAAAAATTCCCGGAAATCATTTGTACCCCCAGTAACATTCAGCACTTGATCAACTGCCAGTTCAAGTTTATGGTTAAGACAATGCCACAGAATGAGATTTGGGAAGTCTTTCTGCAGGAGTCTGCCCAACCCAGCTTTGACTCCTAGCATGACATTTGCACCATCACTGCAAAAACTGAGAAAGACCTCGGTGAGTAAATCCATAGTGAATCCATAGCACTGTAAACACTTGATTATGTTTTGCTTTATGCTCTCAACCGATGTGTTGTCTAACTCAACCAAATCCAAAGGAAAAGCTACTGGATTCATAACACCATCAACACTGGCTTTTAAAAAGATTATCAGCGTAGATTTTTGAGCAAGAGTAGAATATTCGTCAACTAGTACAGTGATCTTGGATTTGGTCTCGATTATCCGCGAGACAATTCTTTTCTTCATTTCTGCCGAGATGTGCTGTATGATATCACGACAGACAGTTCTGCTCTGAAGCAACTGCCCCATCTCGACCCCATTCACTTTTTGCAGGTCAATCAGGCTCTTGTGGTCAGTAAACGGCCGATTCATTTTCGCGACATAGTAAGCTGTCCTAAACACACGAGCAGTGGTTACAAATGCTGCTTCTTCGTATTTTGCTTTAAGCAGACTGTCTCTTTTAGCTGCTTCTAAAAGTCTCGTAGCTTCAGTGTGAGCAGCTGAATTTTTGTGTTCGATAATTTTTTTCCGAAGTGATGTTAGCTGCGTTTTTCTAGTTTTCCCAAAAGATGAAATCCGGCATTCAGACCACTGAGAAGCAATGTTCACGCCCCGACCTCGAGGAGAGAAAATCTTTAAATTGGAAACGTAGCCACACGTTCTGCAGCCAAGCTTTCCATGGGATGCAACCAACCAATCGTTTTTCCTTTGGAATTCCTCAAACTGAACTCTGGACCACACAGTTGGGAATTGCGTTTCATAAATAAAGTTACCCTGCAACTCAGCAGACAAGTCGCTCTCCTCCTGCTGTGGATTTGGCCCTTCCATGGCTTCGTGCAGTATCAGTGACTCATTTGTCGGTTTTTTAGAGGTCCTACTTTCTCCGCATCCGTCCTCTGCTTTGCGCTTGAACATTTTATTAACATTTATTGCACTAACTTTGTGATCAATCCTTAATAACCCAACAACCACAATAAAAACTTAACAAGTTAAATTTGATTCCTCGATTTGGTTGTCTTCAAATTACACTCTCTGCCCAGCTTTTTTATTTGAGCACCCTGCAACATCAGTGTACGTCTGAAATTTAGTTTGGTAGGTTTAGAATGAAACTCGTTGCAGAGCTACTTATTGGAAATGCAACTGCTTTACCTTTCAGGAGGGAGGCTGAGAGTTCTAGTCCAGTTGCTGAGACTGCGAATTTCAGGTTCGTAGCAAGTCTCTGATTGCTTCAAAATCACGAAAAGGTCCTCAAGTCCTTTGAGCAGAATGCTGCCATTGGTATATGTTCACAGTCCAGGCACTGGATGAAGAAAGAGGTGAACTGGAGATGTTTCCAGGGCCTTTTAGCTTCTCCCAAATGAACAGAAGTCTGTTCTTACTGCGAAAGATGGGGAACGTTCACGGGAAAGGTCCATTAAGTGAAGACACATTTTCCGCTGTCCTTGTGAGTGTGGGGCCCATTCAACTTGATTTGTCCCTTCGTGTGCTGGCTAAATACCTTGTGGGCATTACCACAGAAGCAAACGTCGTAAACACATCTAATAGTCGTAACTTCAGATACCGAAATGACACATGCATAGAAACAGAATAACCATAAGTGCCACCCGCTTCCCATGCATGTCTATTCCCGAAAGAGTGGCTGAAAAAAATCACGCCATGTCCCACTGGCATTTTGTTATCTGCTATGGGACAACAGAGATAGAGCCAATCACATGGCTCTCCTTAGCCCAAAAGGGCAAGATTTATTTGTAGCTTTCAGCCGAATCAGTGAGGACCTGCTGGCACCCCTTCAGGTTAAGGCTTAAACACGCTGAGGCCAGGCTCTTTGTTCAAATCCCACTCTATTTCCACCGCAAAAGGGGGTTGTTGTGATGCTTCCATATACACAGAGTAAAGCGTACGTTGTTCAGCCTTTCTGACAAAGGAAAAAAAGAAAATTTTCAGGAGAGAGCAAAGCCTACAAGCTATGGTGAAGAGCGACAATGCCACAGAGCTCCACGTGAACACGGACGGCCTTGTTTAGCCGAGGGCTCAGTACGGGAAAAGACGGAGGTGGTAAGACGCACAATGACCAGTCAGGGAGATAAAGGTCGGTGAACTTTACCTGCTGATCACCGACCGCTGGCCTGCCTTAAGAACGTGGTTTTCAGTGTAGATGCGTAACTTTAAAAAAATATCCTTACGCATTTTTAATTATGGCGGCCAGTGGGCCCCCTTCTCACCCAATCCCCTCATCTCTTCCTATCTCCAAGCGTCTATGGGGCTGGGTCACTCCCAGACCCCCTTCTCCTTCCACCTGCTCTCTTTTCCCCCTTGGTGTCAGGTCTCTCCTCAGCTCACCTTCTCCCACCTCATCTCCCTGCCCCCCAAGTGTCCATGGGGCTTGGCCCCCCCCACAGGTGTCTATGGGGCTAGATCTCTCCCTGCCCCACCTTCTCCCTACACCCCAGCTGTCTATGGGGCTGGGTCTCTCCCTGACCCACCTTCTCCCTACACCCCAGGTGTCTATGGGGCTCGGTCTCCCCCCACAGGTGTCCATGGGGCTGGGTCTCTCCCTGACCCACCTTCTCCCTACACCCCAGGTGTCTATGGGGCTCGGTCTCCCCCCACAGGTGTCCATGGGGCTGGGTCTCTCCCTGACCCACCTTCTCCCTACACCCCAGGTGTCTATGGGGCTCGGTCTCCCCCCACAGGTGTCTATGGGGCTGGGTCTCCTCCCACAGGTGTCTATGGGGCTAGATCTCTCCCTGCCCCACCTTCTCCCTACACCCCAGCTGTCCATGGGGCTGGGTCTACCCCCACAGGTGTCTATGGGGCTGAGTCTCTCCCTGCCCCATATTCTACCCCCCACCCACTCCCCCTGCCCTCCAGGTAGCAATGGGGCTAAGTGCCTCCCCGTCCCCCAGTATTCCCCCGCCCCTAGATGTCTATGGGGCCGGGTCAGACCCCTCCCCCTCTTCCGGGCCGGGGCCCACAGCCACTCACCGCCCCACGGAAAATGGCGGCCGGCGGCGCCGCGCGCGCAACCAACGGCCGCGCGCCCGCCACCCGGGCGGGCGAGGGCGCGCGCCCCCGCATGCAAATCGCGTTCCCTCGCGGCCTGGCGATTGGCTCAAGCGCGGCGCGCGAGAGGCGGGTAGGGGGGGCGCCAGGTGGGGGGGGCGGCGGTTGGAGAGCGGCGCAGGGCGCGCCAGAAGCTCGGCAGCGCCTGCGCAGTCCCGCCCTCTAGCGGCAGCGGGCGGGCACGGCCCGAGGGCCTCCGAACTCTCCTCTCCGGCCTGTGGGCGGGGCTTGGGTGGGTGTGGGCGGGGCTGGGAGATATTTTCCCACGCTCCTGCCGTAGTCTCCAGTGTAGGGGCGCACTCTCATGTTGGCTGCTGGGCCCACAAAAGATTCAGGCAGCCCACGCTCTGGGCAACAGCCCCAGCCTGAGCCCCAGTGTCACCCCTCCCCCCAACAGCCCCAGCCTGAGCCCCAGCGCCACCCCTCCCCCCAACAGCCCCAGCGCCACCCCTCCCCCCAACAGCCCCAGCCTGAGCCCCAGCGCCACCCCTTCCCCCAACAGCCCCAGCCTGAGCCCGTGTCACCCCTCCCCCCAACAGCCCCAGCCTGAGCCCCAGTGTCACCCTTCCCCCCAACAGCCCCAGCGCCACCCCTCCCCCCAACAGCCCCAGCCTGAGCCCCAGTGTCACCCCTCCCCCCAACAGCCCCAGCCTGAGCCCGTGTCACCCCTCCCCCCAACAGCCCCAGCCTGAGCCCCAGCGCCACCCCTTCCCCCAACAGCCCCAGCCTGAGCCCGTGTCACCCCTCCCCCCAACAGCCCCAGCCTGAGCCCCAGTGTCACCCTTCCCCCCAACAGCCCCAGCGCCACCCCTCCCCCCAACAGCCCCAGCCTGAGCCCCAGCGCCACCCCTCCCCCAACAGCCCCAGCCTGAGCCCCAGTGTCACCCTTCCCCCCAACAGCCCCAGCGCCACCCCTCCCCCCAACAGCCCCAGCCTGAGCCCCAGTGTCACCCCTCCCCCCAACAGCCCCAGCGCCACCCCTCCCCCCAACAGCCCCAGCCTGAGCCCGTGTCACCCCTCCCCCCAACAGCCCCAGCCTGAGCCCCAGTGTCACCCTTCCCCCCAACAGCCCCAGCGCCACCCCTCCCCCCAACAGCCCCAGCCTGAGCCCCAGCGCCACCCCTCCCCCCAACAGCCCCAGCGCCACCCCTCCCCCCAACAGCCCCAGCCTGAGCCCCAGCGCCACCCCTCCCCCCAACAGCCCCAGCCTGAGCCCCAGCGTCACCCCTCCCCCCAACAGCCCCAGCCTGAGCCCCAGCGCCACCCCTCCCCCAACAGCCCCAGCCTGAGCCCCAGTGTCACCCCTCCCCCCAACAGCCCCAGCCTGAGCCCCAGTGTCACCCCTCCCCCCAACAGCCCCAGCACCACCCCTCCCCCCAACAGCCCCAGCCTGAGCCCCAGCGTCACCCCTCCCCCCAACAGCCCCAGCCTGAGCCCCAGCGTCACCCTTCCTCCCAACAGCCCCAGCGCCACCCCTCCCCCCAACAGCCCCAGCCTGAGCCCCAGCGCCACCCCTCCCCCAACAGCCCCAGCCTGAGCCCCAGTGTCACCCCTCCCCCCAACAGCCCCAGCCTGAGCCCCAGCGTCACCCCTCCTCCCAACAGGCCCAGCGCCACCCCTCCCCCAACAGCCCCAGCCTGAGCCCCAGCGCCACCCCTCCTCCCAACAGCCCCAGCCTGAGCCCCAGCGTCACCCTTCCTCCCAACAGCCCCAGCGCCACCCCTCCCCCCAACAGCCCCAGCCTGAGCCCCAGCGCCACCCCTCCCCCAACAGCCCCAGCCTGAGCCCCAGTGCCACCCCTCCCCGCAACAGCCCCAGCCTGAGCCCCAGCGTCACCCTTCCTCCCAACAGCCCCAGCGCCACCCCTCCCCCCAACAGCCCCAGCCTGAGCCCCAGCGCCACCCCTCCCCCAACAGCCCCAGCCTGAGCCCCAGTGCCACCCCTCCCCGCAACAGCCCCAGCCTGAGCCCCAGCGTCACCCTTCCTCCCAACAGCCCCAGTGTCACCCCTCCCCCCAACAGCCCCAGCCTGAGCCCCAGCGCCACCCCTCCCCCAACAGCCCCAGCCTGAGCCCCAGTGTCACCCCTCCCCCCAACAGCCCCAGCCTGAGCCCCAGCGTCACCCCTCCTCCCAACAGGCCCAGCGCCACCCCTCCCCCAACAGCCCCAGCCTGAGCCCCAGTGCCACCCCTCCCCCAACAGCCCCAGCCTGAGCCCCAGTGCCACCCCTCCCCGCAACAGCCCCAGCCTGAGCCCCAGCGTCACCCTTCCTCCCAACAGCCCCAGTGTCACCCCTCCCCCCAACAGCCCCAGCCTGAGCCCCAGCGCCACCCCTCCCCCAACAGCCCCAGCCTGAGCCCCAGTGTCACCCCTCCCCCCAACAGCCCCAGCCTGAGCCCCAGCGTCACCCCTCCTCCCAACAGGCCCAGCGCCACCCCTCCCCCAACAGCCCCAGCCTGAGCCCCAGTGCCACCCCTCCCCCCAACAGCCCCAGCCTGAGCCCCAGTGCCACCCCTCCCCCAACAGACCCAGTCTGAGCCCCAGTGCCACCCCTCACCCCCCCAACAGGGACCCCTCTCCAATGGGCTGCTCAGCGCAGGGTTGGGGGCCCCAGCGAGACAGGGGCAGGAAGAAAATTTATTGTGGAGTCTGGAAAAAAAGCCTACACAAAACAACACTGATTTGCTAGTGATACTTTATTAGTTACTCCAGCTTCATCCACAAATGCAATAAGAGGCAGAGCTTTGCCATGGAGGTGGCAGTTGGCTGCCTGGCTTTGAGGAAGCTCCCCGCCGCACAGGGGAGGAAGGACGGGGCTGAGCTCCCGCCTTGCATGCCGATGAAAATTGTCTCATATGCGTCAGCACCCGTGCCGGGGGGTTGCTGGCACCCGTGCCGGGGGGTTGCTGGCACCCGTGCCGGGGGGTTGCTGGCACCTGTGCCGGGGTTGCTGGAACCCATGCCAGGGAGTTGCCGACTCCTGACCTAGACATTGTAGTGTCTCTATCAAATAGGCCAGACAAAAAAATAAAAATATACCAATACATGAAACACAACAACAACACAGACTAGAACAAGCCGGAAAAGCAGCATTTTGTCCTGCAAAAATTTTCCACATTAAAAAAAGATCCCCTTTCAAACATTTTTAAACATCCCACTGGAACAATTTAAGTGAAAATTTCTTTCCCCGCTTACATGTTTTTATCCGTTTGCAATTTCTTCCACTTTGGAAACAGCGAGTGAGAAAGGGGCAGAGAAGAGTAATTTTTTTGTCATGCTTTCGCTTTTAGATGTTAATTTAACACCCAGTATCACTTCCAGGCATGCTCTTATCTATTTTCCATGTGGCAATGCTGAAAGGCCACCAGAAAGTGGACAGAATAACAAAAAAAAACCCAAAACACACACTGCATAATTGCAGAACATTAACAAACTTTTGAAAATCACTGGGCTTCCCCCTAAAACTATTTTGAAAATAAAAACTGCAGAAAACTAGCCAATAAAGTCATTGAAAATGAAGTTTCTGAAAAAAACAGACAAACAAACATTTAGGGTAACTGTGCCTTAAATATTGAGTCTGTTCTGGTCTGAAGAAGTGGGTCTGTCCCACGAAAGCTCATCACCTAATAAACTATTTTCTAGTCTTTAAAGTGCTACTTGACTGTTTTTTTGTTTTGATAGTGTATAGACTAGCACGGCTTCCTCTCTGTTACTATTAAACATTTAGGCTATGTCTACACTAGCCCCAAACTTCAAAATGGCCATTGTAAATGGCCATTTCGAAGTTCACTAATGAAGCACTGAAATACATATTCAACGCCTCATTAGCATGCGGGCGGCCGCAGCACTTCAAAATTGACGTGGCTCGCCGCCGTGCAGCTTGTCCCGACAGGGCTTCTTTTCGAAAGGACCCCGGCTACTCCGAAGTCCCCTTATTCCCATCTGCTCATAGGAATAAGGGGACTTCGAAGTTGGCAGGGTCCTTTCAAAGAGGAGCCCTGTTGGGACGAGCCGCGCGGCGGCGAACCATGTCAATTTCGAAGTGCAGCGGCCGCCCACATGCTAATGAGGCGCTGAATATGTATTTCAGCGCTTCATTAGTAAACTTCGAAATGGCCATTTGCATGGCCATTTCGAAGTTTGAGGCTAGTGTAGACACGGCCTTTGGGTGTGTCTACACTTGCACTCCTCTTTCGAAAGAGGATTGCAAACAAGGTAAATCGAAAATGCAAAGGAGGTGTAAATTTGCATATTCAGCACCTCATTTGCATATTCTAATTTCAAAAGAGCTGCTTTCAACAGAAGAAAGCCAGTGTAGATGCTGCTCTTTTGAAAGTAAACCCCATCTTCGAAAGAATCCTTCTTCCCATCAAATAAAGGGAAGCAGGATTCTTTCAAAGATGTGTTCACTTTCGAAACAGCAGCATCGACACTGGCTTTCTTCTTTCGAAAGAAGCTCTTTTGAAATTAGAATATGCAAACGAGGTGCTGAATATGCAAATTTATATATCATTTGCATTTTCATTTACCTCATTTGCACACCTCTTTCAAAAGAGGAAGGCAAGTGTAGATGCACTCGATGGGAATAAGGGGCTTTTGAAATCAGGGGGTTGTTTCGAAAGGCCCCTGACTACACAGGTGGCTGCGTTTCGAAACCAGAAGTTTCGAAGCACGCATGGCTGCCGTTATGCTAATGAGGCGCTGCATATTCATGGTAGCGTCTCATTAGCATATCCGGAAGTGTCACATTACCATAGCCCCTCCGAAAGGGGCCACAGCCATAGAGTTTAATGCTGGAAGAAATGTTGTTTTATACCCTGAAGTGCCATATTACCATACCCTAAGACTATGAGCAAATTACAACAGAAGGAAAACAATAAGGTGCTTTTTTTTCCCACTTAGCTTATAGCACTAACGAAGTAATATCATACTTCATAAAACAAAAGGAAGAAGCACAAAAATCATTAAATAGGTGAACAGCAAATGTTCTACGGCATTGCACAATTCAGTGTTCATCAGTTGTGAAACTCGTCCCACGTCAGTCCTTTAGATTCGGGCCCCAGGATGCACACAGATGACGTGGCTAGGGAATACCTAACCACCTCAAATGAGGAGACGGTACTTAAGCAACATTTGCAAAAGAGCCTTAAAACCTTCCAAGACTCTTCGGGCAGGTCTACACTACCCTGGAAGATCGACCCCAGCAGGGCCAATTTCCGAGGTTCAGTTTTGCAAGTCTAGTAAGGACATGCAAAATCGTCCTCTCCGGGTCGCACTCAACCCCTGTATTCCTTGAGTGATGCAAGAAGTAAGGGACATTGACAGGAGAAGCTCTCCCGTCGGCCTTCCCTTATATAAACAGCCACGTTCGCCGAGCACGGTCGCGTCGATTTGAGCTACGCGATTGCTAGAATTGCTTATCTGTGGTTGACTTTCTCAGCCTAGTGTAGGCACCGCCTGAGTGTTTTCCCCCTCCATTGACCCTTGTCCTTAGCAAAGTTTCTTAAGCCAAGTCAAGAAACCCACTGACTTACCCTGAATCCAGTTTGGTGGTTTGCTTTGCTCACCGTGGTGATTTGCTTTGCTACAGATGGGGTCCCTATGACCATCTAGTTCAATCCAAAGGGTTTTATATACCTCAGTTTCTTGGACCAGAACTCATGGCTGGAATGCCATGGTGACACCTGCCCGCAATTCCTGCCGGCTCGGATAGATTATGCCTTCAGGGTGCACCTGCCCCAGACACATCCACGGCTTTTCACCACGCTGGAGCCTCTAACGCTTTTTTTGCTACCACAACTTGCTAGTCATCGAAGACTAGCACACCTGTGTTCCTGGCCTTCCCTCTACAGCCTCAGAAAGCACAGCAAGACCCTGACGCTCGCAAACACGCAGACTTTGCAACCTCCAGTTCAATCCACTTCTCGGGTCTGGCGCCTCTTGATTCTCTCTTTCGGCCCACGGCGGACGCTCTCCTTCACGGAGGCAGCGGCCGCCTTTTGAGCTGGGAGACGGCGCGACACAGCAGGAGGAAGCAATGAGCGATCCCAGGCCCGTTGAGCCCGAACTCACCACTTTGTTGCTCGGTGGTGGGGGACAGCGTGAGCAGACAGAGCCCGGTTCTGCAACAGTCCAAGGAAACCCACAACCAGCCCGCTTAGGTCTTGCCTTCCCTTGGAGGCCATCGTGGGCAGCTGGTTCACCTCTCTGCTGGTTGTGGACTTTCTTAGCCGGTAGCCGTTTAAGACACCGCCGAGCTTTGCTGCCTCCCGGCTCGGCCGGCACAGCTGAGCTGAGGGTATTTTCACACTGCGATCACAAGGTTTGGCTAAGGGTCACCACCGCTAGTACTGGAGCAATAAGGCAGCAGTAGAGCACAGACCTCTGGGTAAAGACTTGAGCAGCCAGCTAGCTTCATCGCACACCCTCGTTATGGTGTAGATGTACCCGGACAGACAACAGCAGTGGAAGCTGGGGAGGGGGTTTCACTCATATCTAGGCATGGGGACATGGTGGGAGAAGACACTGCCATAACCCCAGAGCTTGGACACGTCTGCACCAGGAGATGGGCATTTCTGGTCACTATAAGAATCAGAGGTGGGAAAAGTACCTGAAAAGTTACTTGAGTAAAAATGCAGCAGCTTTCACTTCCGGGTACTTGAGTACAATAAAGAGGTGGCGTTCGTGCGCGTGCGCGTGCAGGCGAATGTACCTTTTACTCAAGTAGTTTTCCAAAGGGACACAGTGACTTGTACTTAAGTACTCCCCTCAAGCCACTGCACTTTTACTCCAGTAACTTTTGGAGTACTTTCCCCAGCTCTGGTAAGACTGCCCCCTTCCTAAGGGACCGAACAGCAAGATCATCGCAGCTGCGTCTCCCCTGGGGAGGGGGCAGTCCGTCAGCGTAGCTGCAGCATTCAGGAGCTAGTTTGAAGTTTTCAGTGTAGACCAGTATCAGCGGGGTAGCTCTGCTCATCGGCATCCGCAAAAACGACGAGAAGTTCTGTGGCATCTGGCAGACGAACTGATTTTCTGGCGCATCAGCTTTCGTGGGCACCCGAGGCAGCGGCTCTTTGCCCACGAAAGCTGATGCGCCAAAAGAAATCCGTTCGCCTATAAGGTGCCACAGGACTTCCTGTAGACCAGGTCTTAGCTCTACCGCCAGGAAGCAGACGGCTCTCCGGTGCCACCACAGAGAGCAAATTAAAAGAGAAAAATCTGCGGAAGTAAATCTCAGTTGCCAAGCTTCGGTGGAGCACCTTCTTGAGCGATGTTCGGTGTCGGGCAGCTGGGCCTCCCGGCGTTTTTGTAGCCTTTACCTGTCAGTCCCCCGGCACTGCGTCCTCGCTTCGTATTCTTCGGGTTTGCTGCAGATCCAGTAGCGTTTTGTGGAGCACCACGACGACGTGGTGAAGCCGTCGCTCAGGTACGCGCAGTCGCCTTCTCCTTTTACCGTAAACCTGCGACAAAGAAGCCTGGGCGATTAGAGTCGGGCGTGAGCCCCACCAGACTGGCCCCTTGGGACCGCCCGCCTCCTTCACCAATTGTTCCGCTCGACCCCTTCCTGGCAAGAGGGGCAGGGGGGAAAATAAAAGACATTCACCTGTTGATTTCCAGGAAGGCCAAAGGGACTGGATCCAGGGGGCCCTGCCCGCTGGGGGGACCCCACGAAAGTGGCCACCTTGGGCCCTGACTCATCCACCCGGCGTTCCTGCTTGAGTGGGGTCAGGGCGTGGCGTGCTGGGGCAGGGACCTGCTGTGGTCGGCGGGGAGAAGGTCATGGCAGCTCCCTGTGTGACACCCCTGATTCTACATCCTATTACCGACATCTGTCCTAAGCGGTGATACAATCTGCTGGGCCCCTCAAAACCTATCGGCTCTCATGCAGATCAATTCTTAACATGGGTGTAGCTCCTGATGGGGTCTCCCCGAGGTAGTTCGCTTTGCCGATTCCAGGAACCCCGCCTTCATATGGCGATTCTGTCTACACCTACGTTCTCTCTTCCTATTTGTTCCACGCCCCCTGGAGACGCGAGGGACCCCGAAATCTCCAGGCTGCATAGATTGACGCACTGCCTTGGCCTTGCACTTCCCGTGCACGTTAGAAACACGTTTTGATATTACCACACTGTTCTAGTTAAACCTTCCCAAATCTGCTCCTGGAATATTCCCACCTTCTGCCTCTTATTTCTGATTTTTAGGTCAGTTTTGGGTCACCGATTTCTCGTACAGCTGCATTGGATCTCACAGGCCTCAGCCTACAGTGGCCTTTCGCATTTCACGAAGCGGGTCTTTGCCCACGAAAGCTGATGCTCCAAAACATCTGTTAGTCTATAAGGTGCCACAGGACTGCTTGTTGTTCTTTCGTTTCAGCGTGTCTGTGCGACCACCAAATGCCTCCAAATACGTCCCCCTCTTAGACTTTGCTCAAACTTTTATAATTCTATAATTTAACTTTGGTTAACGTACAGCAAATATACAGAATATAATATATTAATGGACTGTAACACCACACAGTCGCTGAACGTCAATGCAGGTGGAACCTCTCTAATCTGGAACTCTCTTGTCCAGCAACCTCCGTAATCCAGCGTGATTTTAGTTCGCTGGATGACCATTTATCATGGGTGTGGCCAAGTTTCCCGGTGTCCCAGAAAGTTTATTTCCAGCCACCAGGCCTGGCTCTCAGTGTTCTGGGCTGTCCTTTGCTGTAATTTACCCCGAATGTCTTCTAAGAGCCCAGTAAGCAGTGAAAATGTTGGTAATGTGCTAGATTATATTGACCTCCTGTGGTCTGGCAAATTTTCCCACCTGGAACGCATCTGGTCCTGAGGGCGCTGGACGAGAGAGGTTCATCTTCTATTAAATTTACTGGCTACAGTATGTGACTCAGGGGATTAGGCCCAGAAACTTGCGGGTCTGTCAAAAGGAGGCAAGTACTCAAGAGTTTTGGGAATAATATTTTTTTCAGTCTGTTCAAATACAGCTCATTGTTCCTTTGGCACCCAACAAAGTGATGAGGTAGTAAAAGACTCACAGGGTTTTGAGCTCTTCGCCGTTCACCCACCTCCAGGGCTGCGCCGGTACTCGTTTCAGGCCGATCCAGTGCTCAGAGATGCCTTTATAGCGCATAATGAAGGTCTTTAAAAAATGCACGTTAGTCATTAAAATCTGTAATGTCAATGAAGGGGGTAAGTTATTTTCTGCTTCAGGAGGACCTGTTGCCAGAAGCAAATCCACTTCCAGCATAAATGGTCCCTGCCTGTGCAGAGAACCTCAACCGCTAGCTATGAACGGCCCACCCCAGCGCTGCTCGTGTTAACTCTGAAACCTAATGACGGCTCACCATTCGCCATTTTGTTGCTCATTGTTTTAACAGCCACATCCAGCCAACAGCTGTCAGGCACAGAGGAAGGTATGCAGTGGGGAGAGGGACAGATATCACTATACTGTAACTGGTGCCTTTTTTGTGAAAAAAGGTGGAATACTCAGCCGGCTCCCCAGCCAATCCCACACCTGGGTCAGTTTTCCGGGGTTTGATTTCACGCTTCTGGTAGAGACATGCGAAATCGAATTCTCCAAGGTCAGGAGTCGATCCTTGGACGCCTCAATTTTGTGAAGAGTACGAGTGGTTGATGGGAGGTAAGTCGATTGCAGATAAATCAATTCCAGCGCTACAACTGCCGTACTTAGAATTACGTATCTACAATCGACTCACTTGCCTCGTGTAGACCTGCCCTGAATAACGACAGTCCTGAGGACAACCTCTGCAGCCGTGGAATGGAAGATACGCGTCCCAGAGGCACCCCTAGAACCCAGAAATGCTCCTGTAAAGCTGGGAAGACCCACACTTCAAATTCCTGGTATTTCTGGAGGAAAAAAGAAATCTTCTCTCTTCCCCCACAGACATCCCTTCCCCGACTTTTCAGGCACTTTCTTATCCTTAAAGGGACAAGGCCAATTTTCATTTCAAACCCTTTGCCTGTCAGCATAAAGAATACGGTAAGTCGCTGGAGGATGGGCCCATCGATGGTTCTTAGCCAGGATGGTCAGAGATGCAACCAACATTTGGGCAGAATAAATTTTATTGTGTGCACCCAGGCACGTCCAGACGTGCACCACCGGCAGAAACACACGCCGCCGGCTGCGGGTGCTCTGCTAATCAGCTGGATGTCACCTGAATCTCTCCTGGGCCGCCGCGCAAGCACTTAACTTCCAGGCAAAGCTGGATGCAACCCCAGGCTTGCAACTCTGTCTGCCCGAAGGTGGGAGTGGACGACAGGAGCGTGCAGAGCTGCCCTGTTCTGCACACCCCTCCCCTGAAACTCTGATACCGGCCACTGTCCAAGACAAGATACTAGATGAGACAGCCCCTTGATCTGACCCGATACGGCCGTTCTTAGGAACGCTGCCGGATTGCTTTTTAAATATGAACAATTTGTATCTCTCTAGGCTCTGCATAGCGCTGCCAGAGCTTTTGATCCATCTGATCGTCACTCACAGGAGCGCGGGAAGGAGCCCTGGGACGAGATCCTGCCCGCACATGACTGGGTCCCCCATCGGTCTTATTTTTTGTTTTGTTTTCCTTACCAGATCTTTCTGGGTGTCGATCCCAGCCAGGGAGGCGTTGCGTGAAGAGCAGAAACTCTGGCTGGCGTCCCAGGTCCCTTCATGCTCCGAGAAATAGTAGCATTTCCCGCTGTACCCAACCCAGCCATCCAGGCAGCAGGCTCCGGGGCAGTCTGCATGTCGCTGGGCTGGGTCGGGGACGCTGGGCAGCTGGGATCCTGGTATGGAACACGCTAAGTGAAGAGGATAACAGTGATAAGAGGAGGCCTGCAGCACCTCAAAAAGAAACAGATTCATTTGGGCATAAGCTTTCGTGGGTAAAAACCCACTTGGCCAAACGCCCGGAGGGGAAATCACAGAGTAACCGAGAGAGGAGACCCTGTGCTTTTGCTTTCTCTAAAGCCAAGGGGGGAAGCCAATCAACACGCCACCCTCGGTAGCATGCACCCTTGGGTGCCAGCAAATCAAGCAGGCCCATACGTGGGGTGGGGGTGGGGGAACATCCAGTTTCTCTCCCTTCCTCCCTGCTGCGCTGTGCAGACAGAGCCTGAAGGGCATGATGGGGGAACGCCAGGCACCCTGGGAGTCGTAGTTCCTTAGTCAGCTCCCCGCCTCGAGCAGGGAAATGACGATATCTCCCAGCATGCTATTGGCCACTAGCTACAGAAAAGAGAGGGGGACGAGGGAATATTTCTTTTCACTTGCGCTATTCCAGCAAGATAATTACAATGATGCTTCAGATAATTACAGGAGGTAATTTCTATAAAACCTTTATTACTCTGTAATTTTTAGTAGGTTATAACACAATCATTTTACCCATCGCTGTTTCCACTCAAATTTGTTCTTAACCTCTCTTACGAGCATGCACAACTATTTTGAACTCCTTTATATTAAAAAAAAATGCAGGCCACATTTATAAACAGCAAGCACACACACGCCCCTGGGAAATTCCTGCGTACGAGCCTGTTAACAGACACAGAGACAGGTCCTGGGCCAGGTGCAAGCCCGGATTTGTCTGCTTAAAGGTCTTGTGGTTTTAAAATAAAAAAAAAAAACAGGTAACCCAGGAGGTTCCATTTAAAATTTAAAAATGTTCACCAGGTTTCAAATCTTTGACTGCAGGTGTTTCATTACTGAACGGAGTTACATTGAGAATGTTCCTCCGTTCAGTGACGAAACGTCTGCAATCAAAGATTTTAAACCCGGCGAACCTTTTTCAGTTTGAAATGGTCTTGTGGTTCTTGGCTCATTAAGAATGTAGGGATAATTAAAAAGGGAATAGAATACTTGGAATCATTTAAAGTGGGATAGAGAATAAGACAGAGAACGTCTGATTGTCTCGGTATAAATCCACGGTACAGCCACTTCTTGAATACTCCCGTCAGAGGTGGTTGCCCCGTCTCAAAAATAAGCTACCTTGGCACCGGAAAAAGTTCGGAAAAGGTCAACAAATACGGTGAGCGGTTTGCAACGGCTCCAGTATGAAGACAGATGAGAAGACTGGGAATTTTCATCTTAAGAAAGGGAAGATGATTGAGGTCTTAAACTCATGACCAGTGTGGAGGCGGTAAATAAGGAAAAGTTATTTTACTTTGTTCCCATAACACAAGAACTGGGGCTACCCAGTGACATGAATAGGCAGCAGGTTCAAAACCACCAAAAGGAAGTGTTTCTTCGCACAACACACAGTCAACCCGCGGGACTCCTCGCCACAGGACGTTGTGACGGCCAAGACTTTAACAGGGACCAAAAAAGAGCTAAACGCACAGAGGACCATCCATCCGTGACTGTTTGTCAGAAGTGGAGAATGGGGATGGATCACTTGCTGATTTCCTGTTCTGTTCACTCCCTCAGGGGCCTGGGACATTGGCTGCTGTTGGAAAACAGGATGCTGGACTGGATGGACTGGTCTGATCCCCTGTGGCCATTCTTATGTCTTATGCTGGAGGCTGACTTGTGCTCTGCCCTAGCACCTAATCTCCAGCTTTCCCGTCCTGCGCAGCTGCCGGCCTTTTCAACGTGTTTCCGGGCCAGATCCCCACGAGCATTCAGCTCTGCCTGATGCCCCAAAATAAGCCCCTGGCTTATCGAAAGGGATCAACCCGGTGGGTGCCGAACCTCTGGCCCGGAACATTTTACAATGGTGGGGAATCGGCCTGGGGCAGCCCCGGCCCGTAACTCACCGAGCAGAAGTACGGCGAGAAAAACAGCGATCAGCACAATGGCGGCCAGGACCAGGCCGATGATGAGCCCGGCTTTCAACCCAGCCGCTTGCCGGGGTTTGGGGCGAGGCAGGCTGCCTGAAGAACAACAGCCGGTCGTGTCACCCGGTGCGGTGGTACCCGATAGACTCAGCACCACGGGGCGGGCACAGGCCATCAGCCAGCGTGTTGCCATGGCAGCTGGCTTCCCAGGAGACGACTGATGGCAAAGCGTGGCCAGTGGCGACCAGAGGGGACCAGCCATCAGGCCCCACCCCCCCATTTCCCACGCCTCTGCTTCAGCCTGCTTTTGCCCCGCCTCCCCATTCTGGCTCCGCCCATTCCCTGCCCACCATGCCCTTGGTCCACCCCCTTGGCTCCACCCAAGCCCTGCCCCCAGAGGTGGAAAAAGTACCCCCAAAGTTACCCCAGTAAACGTGCAGCTGCGTTCACTGCTGGGTACTTGAGTACAATCTAGCTGTGGCATGTGCGCGCTTTTACTCAAGTACTTTCCCTGAGGGACGCCAGTGAATTGTACTCAAGTACACGCCCCTCCCCCAAGCGGCTGTACTTTTACTCAAGTACCGTTGGGGGCACTTTTCCCACCTCTGCCCGCCCCAGCCTGCTGCTCCAGGAGTGGTACGGCCTGAGAGCAGACCTCGCGCTGCACCACTCCGGCGGAGGGACGCGACTGTCCCCACACTGAAGACAGGCAGTGCTGATGGTGAGTGTGCGAGAGGCGGGTGGGTGTGGGAGGCGCGTGTGACCCGTTGCACCCCCCCCACGCCTTGCCCCGAGCATGGATGCTGCCGGAGAGCGGGGATCATGCTCCGGCTAAGCTTATGCCTTGCTCACTACCCTCCTGTGAAGGCATCCCACAGAGCCCCTAGGCCGTTCCTACTCAGTAAACCACCCTTACCTTCTCGCTCGTTGAGCGGCTGCTCTGAATCCATGGGGTCCGCTCCTGTTCTGACCTCCCCTCTCTCCCTGAGACAGAGGAACACGGGGGTGCAAGCGCTGGCCTCTGGCTCGTCCTCTTCCGCTGGGGTCCAACTCCAGAAAACACAATCCACTCCCAGGACCCCAGCACCGGATCCTCCCCTCGGCAGCTGCTGGACCGACCTGCAATCAGGAGACACAAAGGGTCCTGGCTGGCCGCGGCACAACTCCGAAGCGATTTAGAAACGAGAACGGAGAGCCAGCAATGAGACACAAAGAGAAACGAAAGGAACTGAAACTACCAAGGAATTTCAAGGGACTTGGTGTGATTATCAAACGGGAATACCCCCTCCTCGTCCGAAAAGTGGCAGAGAAAAACAGCCCCAAGCAGCCCGGGATTTCGTTGACAGTAGCTGCTGCTTCCCAACGTTTTCTTTTCTCTCTCGGGGGTCACTCGATAACAAGTAGGACGTCTCCGATTCGTGAGTCCGTTGGTGGTTCACCAGCCTGATTCTGGAGCCATGGGCTTTATCCTAGAAGGGGGCCGGTGCTGGTAGCTGTTGGTAGCTGTTGGAGGGGCAGTTTCTGATTCTCTTTTCTTCTTCTTCATCTCCCCTCGCCTGCACTGTGGCAGGGCCTCTCAAATTGCACCACCCATCATGGATTATCACTCTCCACCGCGGATGGTCCAGGGTAAGGTTCCCTCGAGTGTCAACACCGATGCTACACTTTTTCACGTGCGCCTTCAGCACATCCTTGTACGGCTTCAGCCGGCCCACAACGCTCCTCGGTCCTTCCTCCAACTCAGACACCAGAATCTGCGTGGGAGGCGCCGATCAGACGCCCGACCCATGGGACCCGTCCAGCGATGTTAGTGGTGAATGCTAATCACTGAATCATAGAACAACAGAGCTGGAAGAGACCCAAAAAGTCCAGCCCCCTGCTCTAAGCAGGATCAAACCCTTCAGATCAGCCCCGCCAGGGCTTTGTCAAGGTGAGACTTAAACACCTCCAGGGATGGCGACTCCCCCACTGCCCTGGGTGGACCATTCCAATGCTTCACCACCCTCCTAGGGAAAAAGCTTTTCCTCATGTTCAACCTGGACCTTCCCAGCCACAACTTGAGACCATTGTTCCGTGTTCTGCCATCCGTGACCACTGTGAGCAGCCTCTCTCCAGCCTCTTTGCAGCCTCCCTTCAGTGAGTTGAAGGCTGTTATCAAGTCCCCCCTCAGTCTTCCCTTCTGCAGACTAAACAGTCCCAATTCCCTCAACCTTTCTTCATGAGTCATACGCTCCAGCCCCCGAATTATTGTGGTCGCCCTTCGCTGGCCCCTTTCCAGTGTCTCCACATCCTTCCTGTAACTGGGGGCCCAGAACTGGACACAGTACTCCAGATGCGGCCTCACCAAAGCCGAACAAAGAGGAACGATCACTTCTCTGGATCTACTGGCGACGCTCCTCTTCATGCAACCTAATGTGCCATTAGCCTTCTTGGCTACTACACCGGCACACTGTCGACTCACGTCCAGCTTCTCGTCCACTACAACTCCCAGGTCCTTTTCTCCAGAGCTACGACCGCGCCATCCTTCCTTGCCATTGCCAGCGTTCAGCGAACAGAACCTTTTTGCCTGGAACTGATACCGCCCGGTCGGCCGTAACCTTACCGGCTCCACCGGCATTTATCGAGAACTTTGTTAAAAACTAAAACAACAGAGCCGGTGTCACCCCGACCGCCAGCATCTCCATTTACCCGGGAAAGCCCTGCGATTCCTTCCCTGGCCGCAGCCGGCATTGGCTAACCTTCAGCCGTCACCCCGCGGCAGGCTAATTAGCGGAAAATGAGGCACTGCCAATCTCGGAGCCTGTCTTATTGAGGAAGTGGGAGCGGTGTAATCGAATCGGGTTCAGAATCGATGTTCTCGTTCGGACGGCGGACGTCCCTCAGGGGGATGTTTTTGAACTGGTTTAATCTGCCCCCACCTCCGGAGCACAGCGCCCCCCCAGTGTCACACTGGGACCAGCCTTGCCTGCCAGGGACAGCCCCCCATGCAAAGCCCCCGAGGGCACAGCGCCCCCTATTGTCCCAGTGGGGCCAATGCTGCCTGCCAGGGGACAGCGCCCCCTACTGCCCCCCCTCCCTGCAGCACAGCGCCCCCTAGTGGGGCAGTGGGGCCAGCACTCACTGCAAGGGGACAGCGCCCCCTACTGAGCCCCCTGCAGCACACAACCCCCTAGTGCCCCACTGGGACCAGCCCTGCCTGCCAGGGGTGAGTAGCTCAGAGCCCCCTAGCGCCTCCATAGGGCAAAGCAGCCCCCTGCTGAGCTCCCTGCCCCACTCCCTCCGGTGCAGTGTCCACAATAGCTGTGACTGCAGCCCCCTCCTCCTCCCCTGCCCCCGGTGCCTCCATGGGCCAGGGCCACTGTCACAGCCCATGCAGTGGGTCTCTGCCCCAGCTGCTGAGCTCAGCTGGAGAGATGCCCACCCCCACCCCCAGCACCCCCAGCAGGAAGTAGGCGTTCCCCCTCTGCCCCCCCCCAGGTCAACACAATGTGGGGCTTCCCCCCCCCGGCTCCAGACCCTGGGGCAACAAACTCACCAGCTCTGCAGGGCAAGAAGGAGCCGAGGACACAGAAAGCAAAAGCTGCAGCGTTTTCCAGGAATGGAAAGAGAAACTAACGCTGTCACCAGGGCAGGGTAAACAACTCCTCCCACCCCACCACCAGCTCTTCCCCTGGGGCCTTGGCGAAGCACCTAAGCCGTGGGTGTAAACCCTGGCCACAGCGGTGGACGGCGAGAACCGGCCAAGCCATGTCATCGATTTCCGCTCACCATTGATCTGTGCAGAACCACGGCGGAGGGAGGGAGAGGGTGGGGTGGTATTTAAATGTATGGAGATACCCATCCCATAGCCCTGGGAGGTCATCAGGTCCAGTCGCCTGCTCTCTTGGCAGGGACGAGCACCCTTCTTTTTTAAGGCGCCTCTTATTTGCCCTGCAGCTCTAAATAGCCCCCTCAAGGATTGAACCCACAGCTCTGGGTTGAGCCAGCCAATGAGCTGAGGGTTAATAGCCCCACCCCAACTGGGGTTTGGTCAGGAAGGCCCTTGATTTCCCCGCTGGCAGTGGGTTTAAACCCGTGCGCCCCCCCCCACCCCCGCCCCCCAACACACCAGTGGGCCGCGAGAACCAGCCAAGCGTGCCGGGAAACTTCATCACTTTCTTCTCGTCATTGATCTTTGCAGAACCACAGTGGAGGGGAGGGAAAGGGCGGGTTGGCGGCCTCACACCGCCGGCAGCAGAAAGGACACTGGGCTGGATGGACCTGTGGTCTGGCCCCGTCTGGCCGTTCTCGTGTCGTGTTCGTCTTTTGGTGTCTATTTTGTTTTTTGCGCATCATCGTTTTTATTTTTCCCCGGCTAGGAGGTCTCAAAACAGGAGTGGAAAGACACAAGGAATAGGGTGGAGGGAGTGTTCCCAGGCCCCCCATCTTCTGGGACGGGCCTGCCCTGGCCTCGGGGTGACGTGAGGAGGAGTCACACAGAGGGCATGAGCAGATGGCTGGTGTCTCCTCATGTCGTCCCCAGCAGTGGCGTGTGCCAAAACCACACGCTTGGGCAAAGCAGGCCTGTCTGTTGACCTCCTCGGCGGGAGACCCACGTCCACACAAATAGTCTTCTCCTGAGGTCTCGTTCCCTAACCCACCACTAGGTGTCAGGATCAGACCGTGGTTACACCCGCTAACATCTCTGCAGTAGAAACAAGGCCCAGCAGGGACCCGCCAGCCCCTTCTGAAACTGACATTATGTCTGGAAAGGGGGCCCAAAGGCTGAGTCCCGCTGCCCCACAAGTGCGTGGAGAGGGGCTGTAATCCCTTCGGCTTTGACCCCAGGGGGTGGGATCTGGCTTTGGCCTCCGGTGGTGGAGCTGGGGCTTTGGCCCTGAGCCCCTGCAAGACCAACGGCAGCCTTTGGGGAGCTCTTTGGGGTCCTGACCCACGGCTGGAGAGCCGCCGAAGCACAGGCCAACGCAGACCCAGCCGCAGCCATAGAGAGAATTCGTTGCAGTGTAAATATGCTACGTCCCTGATGGGAAATTTTCTGCCTTCACAGCTATGTTCAGAGCTGCAGCATGTTGGTGTCGGCTCTGCCTCAGAGGCCTGGGTGAACTTAAGGCTGGGGGAGACAATCTCCTGGTCCCTCCTCCCAGAACCAGCATTCCCGCCCGTTGTTTCTCCACCCAGGTGGGGAGGTCACTTTGCACAGTTCACCGAGGAGTGTGCAGTTGTGTCAAACCAGTGAAAACAACCAACCCAGGTGTAATATTTCAGCCTTAAAACTACCCTCTGGATAATGCCTCCAGCCAGGAGAGGTTAGTTCTTTTAGAACACACTGTTCAGAGAGTTAAACTGGTGTAAGAACGTAAGAACGGCCAGACTGGGTCAGACCGTACGTCCCTCAAGCCTGGTGTCCTGTCTTCTGACAGTGGCCGACGCCAGGTGCCCCACAGGGAATGAACAGAAAAGGGAATCATCAAGCGATCAATCCCCTGTCACCCATTTCCAGCCTCTTGCAAACAGAGGCTAGGGACACCCTCCAGGCCCATCCTGGCTAACAGCCATTGATGGACCTGTCCCACGTGAACTTATCTAGTTCTTTTTTAAACTCTACTATAGTCTTGGTCTTCACAACATCCTGCAGCAAGGAGTCCCGCAGGTCAACTGCGCGTTGTGTGAAAAAATGTTTCCTATTGTTTGTTTTAAACCTGCTGCCTGTTAACATCATTTGCTGGCTCCTAGTTCTTGTGTTGCAAGCAGGAGTAAATAACAATTCTTTATTTATTTTCTCCACAGGTAAGAGAGCCATAAAACTGGGGAAAGACCTGACCTGGTCAAACCCGAACCCAGCTCAACGTGAAAGACCAACACAGCAGAGAACAGAGATGCATTGCAGAAAGTGCCAAGTGAAATCGATAATGCCTTGGGGGCGTTTTCTATGAAACCCCCTTTTTCGGTAAGCAAACCCCCTACGGTCACACAGCACAGCCCGTTATTCAGGACTAACACGTAACTCCACCAAGAGGAACAACCTTCGCCAGCTCCCCTACTTTCAGTTCCATAACTGAGTCAGTGTATGCAAAGCAGAGCTAATTACAGCTTCATTGGCCTCCTGGTGGCATCCCATCATGCTCAGGGAGTAACCCCTCTAGGCAATACTGCCAACTCGCTTCCCGCATCTCCGAAACAGCCAGGCTCTGGCTATGTTACAGCAGAGCTGTGTGGGGCTCTGGCTCTGGGGGGCTCTGGGACTGGCTCAGCAGAGCTTTGTCTCCTGAGGCTGTGGTCTGCCCCATGGCTCCAGACTCTGGGAGGATGAAGCTGGGCTTCCTACCACCCCACAGGTGGAGGGCCAGCCCCGGTCGAGGACTCAGCCGGGCAGTAGCGGGGCACTCTATGTGCACAGCTGCAGAGGAACAGGGGACTCGTGTGTGTGTGTGTGTGAGACACAGAATGCCTATGAGTGTGTGCGTTACAGACCGAGTGTGTTTGCAGCAGGATGTCTGCACTACAGAGATCTTCCAGAACAGCTTATTCCAGAGTTGTTATTCCAAAGTAAGCTATTGCAACACAACGCAGCCACACCACAGGCAAGCCCTGGAGTAAGCAAGGCTTTTTGTGTGTGGACACACGACTTTAGATTAGCTCCACTGCTTCCAGGGGCTCTAATCTGAAATATTGTGTCTCCCCAGCAGCTTTATTTCCAAATAAGCTAGTCCAGAAGAGTTTATTTCAAAATATCCCCTATTCCTTGTCTATACGACCCCTTCTCCGAACTAGCTATTTCAAAAGAGGCGCTGTTCCTCGAAGGCTGAGGTTCACCCGTTTCGATATGTGAAATGATTTTGAAATAGAGGGTGATTTTCAAAATAGACGCTCGCAAACTTATTTCAAAATAGCGGTTGCGCTGGGTAGACACAACAGAGGGTGTGTGTGACAGTGTGTGGCTACAGTTACACTGAGGTTTTTGTTTTGGGATATATTTGTATCCCGAAATGCACCCGTCGGGCCGGGCGCTGCACAGACACACAGTGAGAGACAGTCCCTGCCCCAGCTGAGATCAGGGCCCCGTCGCGCCGGGCGCTGCACAGACACACAGCGAGAGACAGTCCCTGTCCCGGCTGAGATCAGGGCCCCGTCGGGCCGGGCGCTGCACAGACACACAGCGAGAGACAGTCCCTGCCCCGGCTGAGATCAGGGCCCCGTCGGGCCGGGCGCTGCACAGACACACAGCGAGAGACAGTCCCTGCCCCGGCTGAGATCAGGGCCCCGTCGGGCCGGGCGCTGCACAGACACACAGCGAGAGACAGTCCCTGCCCCGGCTGAGATCAGGGCCCCGTCGGGCCGGGTGCTGCACAGACACACAGGGGGAGACAGTCCCTGCCCCGGCTGAGATCAGGGCCCCGTCGGGCCGGGCGCTGCACAGACACACAGCGAGAGACAGTCCCTGCCCCGGCTGAGATCAGGGCCCCGTCGGGCCGGGCGCTGCACAGACACACAGCGAGAGACAGTCCCTGCCCCGGCTGAGATCAGGGCCCCGTCGGGCCGGGCGCTGCACAGACACACAGGGGGAGACAGTCCCTGCCCCGGCTGAGATCAGGGCCCCGTCGGGCCGGGCGCTGCAGGGCTATATCGAGCGCGGTATTTCATTCCCACTAGCCGTCCCTGCGCCGGGGGTAGCGGGCCGTTCGAAAGAGGCACATATCTCGAACTTGGCCCCGAGTTCGAAATTAGTTACCTCGACATAACTCACACAGTGTGCACAGCACAAACTGCGTCGGCTATTTCGAGGTAGGGGCTGCAGCGTAGCCCGAGGCTGGGTGTGAGCATTTGTGGGCCCCAGAGCACGTAGGGTGATAGCCGTCGGGAGGCCCACAGGTTGCAGGGGGCTGCTGAGCTGGTGCGTTCCTGCTCCAGGTGTTTGCAGGGGAAGGAAGATCTTGCCACAGAGCTCTGCCGCTTCCAGTGACGCTTCTCCAGCCCGTGCGGAGGTGCGAGTCTACGGCCATCGGAGCAGGAACGGGAGAGAGATCACGGCCCAGAACCAGGGAGCTGCAACACCTGCGTGGAACGAGAGACGGGCATGGGAGGAGCCAATGCAAGGCCGCGGCCTGAAACTAAGCCGGCCATTGTACCCAGCAAGCCACAGACTCAATCCCTGGTCTGTGCTTGTTCAGGCCAGCGGGGGCAGGAGGCCATATTTGCCTTGTGGCTGATGTGAGCTCTGGCCGGAATCAAACAAGCTGTTACCATCCCCAAGAGAGGTCACAGGCAGAGGGGAAAAGTTAGGCAGGGTGCCAAGGTTGGCCTTTGGCAAACCTCTCATGCAAGGTGGGATAGTCCCTGCCCCGGCTGAGATCAGGGCCCCGTCGCGCCGGGCGCTGCACAGACACACAGCGAGAGACAGTCCCTGCCCCGGCTGAGATCAGGGCCCCGTCGGGCCGGGCGCTGCACAGACACACAGCGAGAGACAGTCCCTGCCCCGGCTGAGATCAGGACCCCGTCGCGCCGGGCGCTGCACAGACACACAGCGAGAGACAGTCCCTGCCCCAGCTGAGATCAGGACCCCGTCGCGCCGGGCGCTGCACAGACACACAGCGAGAGACAGTCCCTGCCCCGGCTGAGATCAGGGCCCCGTCGGGCCGGGCGCTGCACAGACACACAGCGAGAGACAGTCCCTGCCCCAGCTGAGATCAGGACCCCGTCGCGCCGGGCGCTGCACAGACACACAGCGAGAGACAGTCCCTGCCCCGGCTGAGATCAGGGCCTGTCGGGCCGGGCACTGCACAGACACACAGCGAGAGACAGTCCCTGCCCCGGCTACCAAGGACCCATTATTCCAGGCATTGCGTAAACTGGCACCGTGCGGCTGGACCACGGATGGGACCACGGATGGGACCACGGATGGGACCACGGATGGCCTCCTCTCTTCACTTTCCAGCCGGAGGGACCTGCGGCTTCGAGAGCTGAAGTGATCCCCCCGGCTCCCGACCGGCGCCTACGCCTGAGCTGGGCATCGGCCCCGGTGGCCTTCACTCACCCGTGTGCCGAACGCTGCGGGGGGACGGGCCGCCAGAGGGGACTGGAGAGGGAAGAGAAGGAGCAGAGGTGTGTCAGGGGCGAGCGGAAACCTCCCCGGTTAGATCAGTGGGCTCCGGGCGCGTCGCGGCCAGGGGAGGGCTCTCTTGTTACGGCCGATCACTGGCTCGCGCCCTGGTTCCGCAGCAGTGGCAGCCAGGGGAAGGACGGCTCGAGCTGGGCAGCCACAGGGCAGGGGCGGGTGACCGCCCGGCTGTCGGTGTCCTCGGCCATCTCCCCCCCGGCCAGGCCCTGGCGTGGAGGGTCACTCGCTCTGTCCTGGCCCTGGGGCTGCGGCGGGAGACAGAGCTCATCCGGGAGGGGGGGCCCTGCAAAGTGGTGGGGGCAGGAAACAGGCGGTGGGTGGAACACGATGGGGTCTGTGGGGCAGGAGGTGGGGCAGGGGGCGGGGTGACAGGTGGAAGTGGCAGCACAGGGGCTGAGATGGTGAGGTGGGGCTGCTAGGGGGATGGGGTCGGAGAGACATGGGGGAGTGGGTCTGGCTGCCAGTGAAAAATGAGGGGGACAGTGGGCGGAGTCTCAGGCGAACAGGGCGGAACAGTGGGCGGGGTCTCAGGTGGAAGAGATGGAACAGTGGGCGGGGTCTCACGTGGAAGGGCAGGACAGTGGGCGGGGTCTCAGGTGGAAGAGGTAGGACAGTGGGTGGGGCCTTAGGTGGGACAGTGGGCGGAGTCTCAGGCAGAAGGGGTGGGGCCTCAGGTGAAAGGGGCGGGACAGTGGGCGGGGTCTCAGGTGGGACAGTGGGCGGGGTTTCAGGCGGCAGGGCAGCATGGGGGCAGGACGGCAGAGGGCAAAGAAGCATGTGGCCACACCCCTGATACCTGCAGCCCCCCAATTCCTTCCAGCCCAGGGACCTTAGCCCATCCCGGAGCCAGGTGTCTCGACCCACAGAGAAACCCCAAGTGCTGGACACAGCTTCGTATGCAGCTGGGGATTTAATCCCACCCCCCAGCACCCGGGACGCAACTAGCCCTGAGGGCAGGACTCACCTGCCACTCTCAACTCAAAATAAGCCCGGCAGGTCCCCTGGCTGTCCTGAAGCGTGTAATTCCCAGCAGCCCCGAGGCTCATGTTGGTCAGCACAAACCTGCCCTGGGAGACCGAGATGTTCTCCCGGAAGTCTTTGCTGATGGGCTGCGAGCCGTGGTTAGAGAAGCTGTAGACGGGGTCCCATTTCGAAGTGGACCCGTTCCGCTTGCACAGGTCCAGGGTGGGGCTGGATGCGGTAAAGGAGAAGTTCACCGTGTCCCCTCTGGAGACACTTATGGATCGCTGGGGACAATCTTGAGTGCCTAGATGGGAAAAGAAACAGAGCCGGCTGCTCGGGAGAAGCCGGGGCTGAGGCAGAAACAACCTTGGGGCAGCGGGAACCTCGGCCAGGACACGGCAGAGCGGACAGGACACCGAACTGGGACTCGGGACTCCTGGGGTTCAGGCGGAGCTCTGGGAAGGGAGGAGAATCGAGGCCGTGATGGCCAACGTATTAGCTACTCGCCGCCCGCGGCTGTTTGGCTGGTGGAGTGTGGCTGCGTGGCCTGCCCAGTAACGACGCAAAAATCAAAACCGAACAAAAAAAATGGGACTAAAAAAGAAATTCAGAAGATTTTTCTCAGGCCCCTTTCTGGTCACCGGACTGCCCTGCTGCAGGGAGCTCAGGGCTTTGCGCATCGGCCTGCTCAACCCGGGGTGGGGAGTTCAGCCCTCAAGGGGGCTGGTTAGAGATCTGGAGCAAACAGACGAAAACAAAATCTGTCCGGGCTGGTGGTTGGTCCTGCTGTAAGTGCAGGGGACTGGACCTGATGTCCTCTCAAGGTCCCTTCCAGCTCTAAGAGACAGATACACCTCCGCCAGCCGAGCGAGCAGCTGAACTAGACCAGCGATCATCAGCTGCAGTTTGCCGCTGGGATTTTATTCCTGGGCTGGAAAATTTGCACTGCATTTTCTTTTTCGGAATAACGTGGCTAGTTGTCAGGACTCCTGGGTTCTGTGGAGCGTGGGCCACCCCTCAGCACGGGGCAGGGAGAAGTGGAGTATGAATGGGCTCTCAGAAGGAGGGGATAGAATGGGGGGCGGAGCCTCAGGAGAACAGGGCGGGGCGTTTGAGAAGGGGTGTGGCTTCAGGGGTGGGTGGGGGTAGGGCCTATGCGTAGAGCACCCCGGGGGAGGAATTAAAACCAGCACCTCTGCTGTGGACTCGAGGGATCGGTGTTATACCAGCCGTCCTCCTTACCTAACTTCTTCGGCGGACATTCAAAGCTGCAGACAGCGCTGTAGATCAGCACGCCCAGCAGGAAACCACAGAGGCCTGTCAGCTGGAAGCACCCCACGCCCGCCCTTGCCGAGCGCACAGGAGCCATCTCCGGGGACAAAAGAAACGGCGTCCTTCCAGCGACTGAGCCCAGCCTGCGACAGGAGAACAACGAAAATCCCGTCAGACGCTCGAGATCGGCTTCGCCGTCGGAGGTTGTGGCACCTCGACCACATACCCAGAGAAAGAACAAGCCTCTTCTGCAGCCTGAGCTGAGAGCCCGCTGGCTTTTAGCTCCGACTGCAGAGCAGGGCTCTCTCTAATCGGTTTCCATCTAGCTGCGGAATAAATTTTCTTCTCTGCGCCAAGATTGCGAATGTGCACCGGGGGGGTTGAAAGTTGCATTCGCTTTTATTCTCTTTTAAACTTTGAACTGTAAGCTTAACGAGGTCGCAGTGTAAGGTAACGTATTAACACATCTAACGCTTATTGATTTTACTGATTAAGTTCTTTAATTGGATACGTGCCTCCTGCTTTAGAGTTCAGTGAATTTAGTAAGTAAGTAAGAGCCAGTTTGGTGCTGTGTCTGTGTTAATGAGATTACAGGATGAGGTTGAAGGCGGAAGCCTTCGTTGCTTGATTTGCAACGCCTTTGCCCTGCTTTTCGCTGAGAGTCCTTGTAAGAGTTGTTCAGGTGTGACAGTGGTGTGTCCGTGTCGAGATCAAGGTGGGAAGGGTATCCCCAGAGCTGAGGAAGGAGGGGTGAAGCGTGGGTGAAGACGGACTTTGCGGCGTCCGAGAAGGACCATCAGTGCGCACCCCCGGTCGGGAAGTGATCGGGTTGGCAGAGGGACCACTCTAAAGCATGGATTGCAGGAGGACCCTTTTGCGGATGTTTGGAGACCCATCGGTGTCGGAAGAGAACACACCAGTCACAGACTGACCCGGCAAACCTCAGCGCGGGAGAGGATCACAACAGCAGGGGGCTTTGCCGTGGGACTTTGGATTCTTCTTGCCACCGACTCCCAGAGAGCATCAGATCGCGACCGCCGAGGCCCTGCTGCCCCTCTGTGGTCGGTCTAGCTGGCCACTAGCTTGGTCCATAGCACATGCTACTGTTCTATTCGCCATAAATGCGGCGTCCGGCCTTCTCCCCTAGAAAAGCTCTCGTGTGCTTCGTTTGTAACACGCCACCAGTAGAAACTCAGATGGCTGTGGACCCTCTGGGCTGCATCGACCCTCTCCTTGGGCTGCCCCAGAGCTCAGTGGGCAGAGAAGGCTACTGTACCGGCTACCGTACCGGCTCCTGCCTGAAGCTCCGGAGGTGCCCGGTTTGGTCCCGTCTTTCAGCAGCTGCAAGCAGGGACCAGGTGGAGTGGAGCCTGGGACCTTCAGACCTGGGGCTGGAAGGGACCTCAGGAGGTCATCGACTCCAGCCCCCTGCTTCAAGCAGGATCAATCCCCACTAAATCATCCCAGCCAGGACCTTGTCCAGCTGGGACGTAAAAACCTCCAGGGATGGGGAACCCACCACCTCTCTAGGCAACACATCCCAGTGCTTCACCACCTGCCTGGGGAAGTAGTTTTTCATAATATCCAACCTACACCTCCCCCTCTGTAACTTCAGCCCATTGCTCCTTGTTCTGCCACCTGACACCGCTGAGAACAGTTTCTCACCCTCCTCTTTAGAGCTCCCCTTCAGGAAGTTGAAGGCTGCTATTAAATCACCCCTCAGTCTTCTCTTCTGTAAACTAAACAAGCCCAAATCCCTCAGCCTCTCCTCATCGGTCTTGTGCTCCAGCCCCTCAATCATTTTTGTTGCCCTTCGCTGAACCTGCTCCAGCACATCCACCTCCTTTTTATACTGGGGGGCCCAAAACTGGACCCAATATTCCAGATGTGGCCTCACCGGTGCCGAGCAGGGGGAACAACCACTTCTCTAGCTCTGCTGGAAATGCTCCTCCCAATGCACCCCGATGTGCCGTCAGCCTCCTTGGCTACAAGGGCCCACTGTTGACTCATATCCAGCCTCTCATCCACCAGAACCCCCAGTCCCTTTCCTCCGTCCTGCTGCTGAGCTGGTCGGTCCCCAGCCTGGAACAACGCTTGGGATTCTTCCGCCCCAGGTACAGGATTTCTACCCCCATGTCCTGGCTCCACCCTTCCCTACCGCCGCGGGGGCTCCCCAGACTGCCCGCCCTGCCCTCTTCTTATGCCCTGGAGGCGTAGGATGGAAAAAGGAGGGAGAGGGAGGATGGGGGTCACTCGAGGACGGGGGCCCCTTCCGGGGGGGGGGGGAGAATAACTTCGGTGTCTTACAGAGACTGTCCTGTTGCAACCTGGGGCCCGGCTGGAGCTTTCACGAGCTGCCTGCTGCTTCTTCTGGCTCTGTGCACCCTCGGGTCCCTCACCTGTGCCCCGGTGCCCCGGGCTCTGGCCAGCTCCCTGGAGACTACCGTGCCGTGAGCCGGAAGCCGGATGGGGCGGCCCCCTCGGCGGCTGAGCTCCCCGGGCTGGGAAGGGGAACCCACTCGACTCCACACTTCCCCACGGCTGCTGAGCCAGGCACGAGCACTGACCTCGCTGGGCCCGCTCGGGTTTACCCCTCTCTGAACCAGAGGCGGGGACTCGGGGGGTGTTTGATGCACCAGGGGGAATTACACCCCCCCCCCGGTGGCCCCCGTTCACCTTCCTGCCCCTGTGCTGGACGGTGACCCAATGTCTCCCCCTGTTTAGAGCCTGGGGCCAAGGGGGGCACAGGGGCCATAACCCCCCCCCAGCATCATCCCCCATCAGCCCCACGTTTCTGCTTCCCCTGAGTTGGGGGGGCTCCCTGGAGCAGGGCAGTGGGAGCTTCTGGGGGGCAGAGCATGGGTCAGCGGGGAGAGGGCAGAGCAGCAGGTGGGGAAGGGGCACAGATCACCTGGCTGATGCCCCCCATTGCACTGCCCGCACCGGCTGCCTCTGGTCAAGTCACTCCTCGGCCTTCTCGTGGCCAGCCTGGGCCCGGCTCTGTGCTCCCCCCTCAGACCCACCGGCAGGGGGCGTTGCCTGGGACCTGGTGATTCACAAAGATCGGGGCACCCGCTTCCCTCACCCCCAGCCCCAGGATTCAGAGGCAGCCTGGACCTCGTCCTTTCGTTTTCCAGCCCCCCACTTAATTGCAGTAAGGGCCCCAGCAACACCCCGTCAATATTGCAATTCAACCCTTTAAATCCCCGCCAGGCCCAGCCTCACCCCTTCCACCCCACACCCTGCCCCTTCTGGGAGCACACGCTCACCACGCCCCTCAGCCCGGGGCTCTTGCGACGGCCCCCAGGCAGCCTCGAACCTGAGACCTCTGGAGCACCAACAGCTGGAGCTCAGCTGCAGAAGAGCCCCTCCGTCCCTGGGTAGGTGGCCTAGGTGCTACCCGGGCCAGCAAACCGCAGCCCGAGGTGCGGGAGTTACACACGCAGAGGCAGCTGGCAGCTCCGATCCCCCCGCATGACGCCTCCCAGGAGAGGAACCCAGCCTGAGGGCCGTGCGCCATGGAGGGGGACCCCGCCAGGGCTGAATTTCCCAGCCAACGAACCGGGGAAGCGCTTGGCGGTGGGTGCCGAGGCAGGAGACCTCCTTCGTCCTTGCAAAGGGAGAGCGTTTTAAAAAGCAGTCGGTGGGCGGCCCTCGGCTGGTGCATCCCCTGGAAACAAAGCTGCTGTGAGTGCCAAAATTGACGTGGCCCTTTCCTTCCCACTCCACCCTGCGGGCGTAGGACTGACACCTCGTTTTAGTCATCGGGATTTTTAGTACAGGTCACGGACTTGTAAACAGAAGGGAAAATGTGTGGTCCGGGCGTGGGCCCTCTAATTGTTTCCATCCCAGGGGCGGATTTTTTTTTCCCCCCCATCCTTGTGTGGAATAAATTTTGTTCTGTACGTCGCGGCCTGAGCCCAGGGGCACCACCCACAGGAGCGAAACACTCGTGGGCGCTCTGCTGATCAGCTGGGCAGCCTGTGACTCTCTCCTGAGTCATTGCCCAAGTGCTCAGCTGACAAGGAACCCAGCGCCTTGACCTGTCCCTGACTTTTTCTGTATACCCCGGCTAAAACTGGGTGGATCTGAAGCAGGAGGTGGCCCGGAGGGCTGCGGGTGCTCTGTGGGGCGGGGGGAGCCGTGGCGGCATGGGTGCTGGGAGGGGAGCTCAGGGGCACATGGCCCAGGGCCCCTACTGCTTCTGGATGTGGGGGGGAGACAGAGGCACACGGCCCAACCCCAGAGCTGCTGTTGCTGGGGAGGAGCGGGGATGGGACGGCCCAACCCCAGAGCTGCTGTTGCTGGGGAGGAGCGGGGATGGGACGGCCCAACCCCACAGCTGCTGTTGCTGGGGAGGAGCGGGGATGGGACGGCCCAACCCCACAGCTGCTGTTGCTGGGGAGGAGCGGGGATGGGATGGCCCAACCCACAGCTGCTGTTGCTGGGGAGGAGCGGGGATGAGACAGTCCAATCCCACAGCTGCTGTTGCTGGGGAGGAGCGGGGATGGGACGGCCCAACCCCACAGCTGCTGTTGACTGGAGGCGGGTGGGCAGGGGGGCTCTGGGGTCCCCCATGCCACCAGGGCGCACTTGGAGAGCATCAGGACCCAGCTGTTTAGATCCCGGGGGCCTGCGGGAGAGGGGAGGCGGGTGGGCGTCGCCCTTGGGTGTGGGGGCAAAGCTTTGCCGGCTTTGGGGAGAAGAAGGAATGAGCTGGGGTGGGGAGAGAAGCCGGCAAAGCCCAGATGCAGGCGGCCGACGGACAAGGTAGAGGCAAAGGGAAGGGCTGTAGCCCTATGGGGCAGAGAGGGAAGATTCTGGCTCGAATGCCTCACTACGCTGAGAACTAGCTGAAGGGAAACTGAGGCCCGGGGTGGGCCTGAAGCCAGCTGGGGTAAGAAGGAAAGTGGGAGCAAACAATTTACAAACAGCCGCTCAGGAAACCTGGCTCCTATTCCCAGCTCTCCCACTGGCTCGCTGGGTCACCGTGGGCAAGTCGCAGCCACATTCTGTGCCTCAGTTTCCCCAGCCGAAACGAGAGACAATGATACCACCTTGCCTTTTGTGAAGGGCTGGGAGAGGTACTGATGGGTGGAACCTCTCTCGTCCAGCCCCCCCCCGGGACCTGACTGGTGCCGGATGAGAGAATTTGCCTGACTACAGGAGGTCAATATTTTCTAGCAACATTTCCACAGCTTCCAGGGCTCATAGAAGACATTTAGGGGGTAAATTACAGCTCAAGAACATCCCAGAACACAGAGAGCCCGGCCTGGCGGCTGGAAACAAACTTTATGGGACTGCAGGAAACCTGGCCACGGCCGTGAGACACAGTCGTCCGGCTCGCTCAATTCATGCCGGATTACGGAGGGTGCTGGGCCAGAGTGTGCCAGATTAGAGAGGTTCAAGCGGTAGTGGTACCAGCTTTCGAAGGAAAAGACTTATTTCAACAACAGCCTCAGGTTGCGAATGTCAAATGAACGACGGCCTCGTTGTTCATGTCGATCCACCCCGAACAATCCCCTAAAGAGCTAGCGACTCAGAAGCCCACCAGAGCGTGAAAGCAGCCGAGTCACGAGCTCAAAATAAAACACGCAATCGCTGGCAGCAACACCCAGTCCCAGCCCCATTCGATCACATTCTGAAAGTGCAACGCGAGGCCTTGCCATGTAAACCACAACCGAGATGACAAAGGGAAAGAGACCCAGGTGCTGACGTAGGGGCTGAAACGGCTTTGAACTCGCTTTTTCCGGGGGATCGCCAGCCGGTGGCGTTTCAGCCGACTGGAATTTTCAAAGGGGCTAAAAGAGGAGCCGAGCCAATCCCTAACGATTTCCTTAATCCCATTCCCCTGCCCCCGTGACTTCAAACCTCTCCGCTCAGATCTCTCTGGACGTAACCACAGTGAATGTCTCTCTCCCCGCCTTTCCTTCCCCCTCTTTAGCCGCGTCCTCCGGTTTTTTTATTTTCACTCAGGAATGCTCCAGAGCTGGGGAAGTGGGCCTGTCCCCCAGAAGCTCAGCACCTAACGCAGCCTATCGTGAGCCTTTCAGGTGCTCCAGGACCGCCGGTTTGTTTCCCAGCCAGCAGCTGCTGAGAGCCCTTGCAAATATTTTGCTCCTGAAAAGCAATAGCTTGGGGGAAATTCTAGTCCCACTAAATTCAATGGCAGAACTCCCATCAGCTCGGATTTCGTGAGCGCCTAGACCGGGGTTCCCAAACGTTTCGGCATCACGCCCCCCTTTTTGATTTTTGAGAAACCCTCACCCCCCCCCCAACTTTTTCTTTACCATCATCCCACCCTCCCTTTAACCAAAATGCAGTTTGGAGTTTAAAATAAGCCCAAAAGCTTGCGAGAAAAAATGTGATTTGAAATTAAAAATAAGCACAAATAGGGGTTTTCTTAGCTCCTGGTGGGTGCCTGGTGCAGCCCCAGCTACCTGCCCACCTGAGCCCTGTGCTGCCAGAGCCGCCTGCCCAAGCTGATGGAGCCCTGCACAGCCACCAGCCTGAGCTACCCAAGCCCTGTGATGCTGGGGCCAGCCGCCCGAGCCCCTGCTCAAGCCCCCTCCCTCCCCAAGCCAGGCTCCCCAGCCCCCATCTAACCCCATCCTTCTCCTCCTTCCTCCCCACCCCACACTCCCTCCCCTTGGCAGGAGGCAGCTATCTCCATGTGAGCCTTTGCCGGCTGCCTGCTTTTTATAGCAGCTGCACCGGGTCAACCATGTGAAATAACAGGGGCTCAGAGCTGGAAGCAAAGACCGGCTCTTTCTTGGGGTGCAGGGAATGAGGGGGGCTGGGTTGCCTCGTGTCCCCCGCTGGATTTTTTCTTCATGCCCTCCCGGGGGGGGCAAGCACCCCAGTTTAGGAAACCATGGTCTCGAGAGCTCGGGCCAGTGTTAAGCTTGTTGGAGTGAACCGGGGAAAGGCCGAGGCTGCTTCTTAGGCGAGGCTTAGAGGGGACGGGTTTTCTAACCCCCCGGCTCTTTGCCATGATCAAATTTCAACCGCCCCTGAAAAAGTGCTCGGCCGAAGACTGATTTTGATCAACCGGGGGAGAGAAACCATTTCCACCAGCGAGGACTAAGCACCGTCCAGGTAAGAGGTGATGCTGTACAGGCAGAGCTCACCTGCAGACAGCCATCCGTGTGGGGGAAGAATGGTACCAAGTTCTCCCCCGAGTTCCTCCAGCCCCCCCAAAGCGAATAATACAAGGGGAAGATAATCCAAAAGCAACTGGGCCGACCACTAGAAACAGACGCAGGGGAGGGAAGTTAAAGGCCCCATCTCACCCTGGAGCTGAATTCGGCTTGTTACCTTGCACTGGTTGAGTTCCGACTGGGTGGGGCTCAGGTACCCTCTGGACCCCTTTGTAAGCCGGAGACCCCGTACACGCCAGTTCCCTGTCCAGCCGCCAGGTCCCTGACTGAGTGGAGGTTGTCACTGCAGACGGCTGCTTGAGAACTGTTCCTCTCAATGACTCAGAGGGAAAATGAAACTGATTTTTCCCCTTCAGGAAATCTGCTTAGATCTTGATGGGTTTCATCCAAAGGGGCCCGGCCTTTTCACTGGAGTGGTACCGAGACCCTGCAGGCTCCGGGGTCGTTTTCCAGCTCCCGGGAATCCTGGAGGTGGCATTGGCCGCTGGCGGCTGACAGGTTACTGGGCCGGGAGGGCTTTTGATCTGACCCGGTACGGCCGTTCTTATGTCCTCTCTGCTGTGGGCCTGGCTCCAGCGATCCACGCCTTGGTCCTGCCCGGATTGGCTCCACCGCCAAAACTCCGGTGGCAAATGGCGGCCGGTGCAGGATACCGCAGCCCCGCCTGGGCAGGGGGGAAGGATCTCGTTCAGCTGCGGTCCAGGAGCTGCCTAGGCCAGGGCCAGGTGCAAGGACTCGGTGAATCATAGAACACTAGATCCTGGATGCTGAGGGCTTGGTCGCAGGTTCTGACGGAGGCATCACCCCCTCTGCCCACCACAGCCCCAAGCTTCCCACACCCGCACCCACCTGCCCCAGCCATGCCAGCCACCCCCATGCCAGAGCCCTTTTGTTGACAGACAGGACTTCCAGTTCACCGGGCGGCCCTGGGTAGGGTTACACGACAGCGATCTGTCTGCAGATGTTACTGTCAGAAGAGCTGTTCCCACATGACTTCTGTCGACAGCTTGTGTCTACGCACAAAAGCGGATGGATTTTCTGATCTGTTCTGCCAACAAAAAGGCCTCCGGAGCATCTCCGTGGCCTTTTTTGTTGACCAAACACATTTTCTGTGTAGATGCGCTGCGAGTTTTGTTGACAAAACCCCAGCTTTGGCCACAATACTCCCGAGTGTAGACGAAACCATAGAGTTCTTGGTCCTCCTGGCGCCAGAGAGGACCAGAAAATGTAGGGCAGGGTATGATGGGGGCTGGATCTCCAGATGGAAGTCAAACACATAGGCTACGTCTACACGACAGCAATCTGTCTACAGACGTTACTGTCAGAAGAGCTGTTCCCACATGACTTCTGTCGACAGATTGCGTCTACGCACAAAAGCAGATGCATTTTCTGATCCGCTCTGTCAACCAAAAAGCCCCCGGAGCATCTCTGTGGCTTTTTTTGTTGACAAAACGCATTTTCTGTGTAGATGCGCTGCGAGTTTTGTTGACAAAACTCCAGCTTTGGCCACAAAACTCCCTAGTGTAGACATAGCCATAGAGTTCTTGGTCCTCCCGGTGCCAGAGAAGACCAGGAGATGCAGGGCTGGGTGCGACAGAGGGCTGGATGTCCAGGTGGAAGTCAAACACATAGGCTACGTCTACACGACAGCGATCTGTCTCCAGATGCTCCTGTCAGAAGTGTTGTTCCAACAACACTCCTGTCGGTAGATCACGTCCACGCATAAAAGCCGCTCGATCTTGTGACCCGCTCTGTCGAAAAAAGGGCCCCCGGAGCGTCTGCACAGCTTTTTTGGGGGACGGTTTCTGTTGACACAACCCCTTTTGGGTGTAGATGCTCCTTGAGTTTTGTGGACAAAACCCCATCTTTTGTCGACCAAACTCGCTGGCTCAACCGTAATCCTTGGTGGCAGTTTCCCATCGGCCGTTCCAGCGAGAGAGGGCCGGGCAGTGTGGCTGCTGTCTGTCGAAAGAGCAGGTTGCCCTTTCGATCTGCATCTGTGCGTAGACGCGATCTGTGGACAGAGGTCCTGCCGGGAATCTCTTCCACCAGGAACATCTGTCGACAGAGGCTTCCCCTGTAGAGGTGGCCAGCCTCTCCTGGCCTTCAGTACCGATTACCCATGAGGCTGGCTTCCAGCTGAGACTCCCCTTCTCAGAAAACCCTGCCGTAGGGAATCGTGAGCCAGAGTGCGCGACACTCCCTCTCCGAGAAGGGCCCAGGCCAGGCTGCAAGGAACGGCTTCTCCTCCGCAGAGCTGCCGCGTTAGACGCACTGCCTTCAGGGCTGTCAGTGCGAACGTGACTTCAGACTACACACATCCTGAGGAAACCTCAGAGACCACCGCAGGCAAATGAGCACAGCGGCTGCGGTTCTTTGCCTCTGCAGGATCACGCCTGAGAGATAGGAACATGGCCGTGGTTTGTGCTGCTTCCTCCAGCCGAGGACCTCGGCTTGCCGGCAGTGGGAGAGTCTGGCATTAGCCCCAGACAAGTTAAACAAACAACAAGGAGTTGCAATGGGGTGCAGACACCAGAATTAAGCTAAGAGGGCAGTGGGGGGGTGATACATTGGAGGGTAGGGATAGGGCCCAGGGAGACAGGACCAGAAGAAATCTGATGAGGTTCAACAAGGAGAAGTTCCGAGTCCTGCACTTGGGTGGGAGGAATCCCACACGTCGTTCCAGGCTGGGGACCGACCGGCTGAGCAGCGGTTGTGACCAGGTGAGGCCAGGGGAGCGGGTACAAGAGGGAAAAGCAGGGCTGTGTTGAACTGGCAGACAGATGGAGTGGGAACAGCTGGGGAGGAGGCTGCCCTGGGTCAGCTGAGGCCAGCCGGTCCCGCTTAAAACCCCTTTGCCCAGAGAGCGGGGAGGTGATTGAGGAGCGCGGAGGAGGCCAGTGGAGAGGGGAGTTTTCTAGGAACAGCTGAGGAGGGGAGGAATTTCCAGCAGCGAGGGGCTGGTGCCCCTGTCCAGGAGGCCCTGAGTTTCGACGTGAGGCCGGAAAGAGCTGATCGCCCTGGGGAGCTGATCCAGGAGGGGGAACGTGCTGCTGCCGCCACTACCTGGGGGAGGCACAGAGGGGGATCGCCTGAGGAAATGGCCCAGGGAGATACACAGCAGCGTCCAGGGCAAGGGGAGCCCTTTCCCGCTGGTATCAGCCCCACAGGGTCCCTGAGCTGGAACCCAGAACGAGCAGGCAGGGCCCTGGATCCCCCCAGACCACCATCCCCCCCGTCCTAAGAAGGGCAACGGCGTTCTGGCTGTGGGGCCAGCGGACTGAATACAGCCCAGGAGCGAGGTTAGCTTTACCACACAGTGCAGCAGAAAAGGCCCTGGAGGTTACAGTGGAGGAGAGGCTGGATACGAGTCAACCATGGACTCCTGTAGCCAAGAAGGCTAACGGCACATTGGGGTGCATGAGGAGGAGCGTTCCCAGCAGAGCTGGAGAAGTGGTTGGTCCCCTCTGCTGAGCGCTGGAGAGGCCACATCTGGAGTATCGCATCTAGTTCTGGGGACCCCATTGCAGAAAGGATGTGGGTGCATTGGAGAAGGTCCAGTGAAGGGCAACAAAAATGACTCAGGGGCTGGAGCGCACACCCTGTGGATGTATTTGGGCTACGTCATCACTACCCAGAAGACCGACCTGCTCAGGGTCGCTCTTTCGGGGTTCAGTTTCATGCCCCAGTGGAGATCGGGGTCACCAGCCGACCGCTGAGCTCCTCAATATCGCGAGAAGTAAGGGAGGTCCAGACGGAACCTCCCTCAGTGAGGGTGGCCAGGTAAGTTGCCATCGCTGGAATGGTGTATCTACGATCGACCTTCAGGTCTAGTGTACACCTGGCCTTGGTCTTCAGAGGGGCGATTTAATAGCAGCCTTCAGCTTCCTGAACCAGGGCTCAAAAGAGGCTGGAGAGAGGCTGTTCTCAGTGGTGGCAGACGGCAGAACAAGGAGCAATGGGCCGAAGTCGCAGAGTTGGAGGTGTAGGTAGGAGATGAGGAAAAACTCTTTCCCCAGGAGGGTGGTGAAGCCCTGGGATGTGTTACCTAGAGAGGTGGTGGGATCTGCAGCCCTGGAGGTTTTTAAGTCCCGGCTTGACCGAGCCCTGGCTGGGATGATTTAGTTGGGGTTGGTCCTGCTTTGGGCAGGGGGCTGGACTCGGTGACCTCCTGAGCTCCCGCCCAGCCTTAGGCTTCCGTGACTCTAATCTGGGTCTTGTGACTCTGCTGAGCTCTGATTCCAGCATTTGTGTTTTATTGTGTCTCTTATCTCCATTTCCAGCTCCTCTGCCGGCAGAGGAGGTAGGAGCCCTTTCTGAGAACCAACATTTGCAGCCACAGCTGTTTGCTGGTTGGTTCTGTTGAAATACTGAAGTCCACCTGGACGTGATCTGCCCTGTGGGGCTGAACGGTAAGCTCTCTGTCTCTTTCTTCGTGTCTCTGATTGGGTTTCGTCTTTCTGAACGGCCCGCTTGTTCCATATAGACCTCGTTATCTAGGCGGACACTTTAAACTGAGGCACCTAATGGAAATTGGACCAGCCCACAAGAGACGGGTGGAATAGCGCCCTTCCCCTTGCCGACAAGGAAAGCTCATGCCGTCTCCCAAACGCGGTCCATGCGGGTTGCATCATCTGAGCACCGTCTTCGCAACTGCCTCTGGCAATTCACAGCCTCCCTCTATGGCTCTTGCCACTGGTAACTTCCTCGCCTGTGCCTGGCGTCCGACAGCAGGCAGGGGTCCGGCTTGGGGCCTCCCCCTTTGGTCGAGGCGGGTGGTGGGTGGAAGTTGAACCTCTGCGCTCGGGAAGATGAGGGGTATCCAAACGAGGCTTCTAATGGAAACGAAGGCCGTCAGGAAAAGGGCGAGAAAAATGAGCGTGGGTTTGGAGCAGCGGCGTATGAGGGGGGAGTAAAAGGACCGGGGTTTTCCAGCTTGGAAAAGAGAAGATGGGATATGATTGACATCTGTAAAATCAGGACGGGTGTGGAGAAAATCAAGAAGGAAAAGTGATTGACTTGTTCCCATAACGTAAGTGCTAGGGGTCGTCACATGAGTCACCTCACTCCTTCCTCTGAGGCCTTCTCCCCACCCTGCCCCGCCCCCGCTCCAGGCCCCGCCCTCTCTTCAGGCCCCGCCCCCTCTTCAGGCCCCACCCCCACTCCGCTCCTTCCTCCTTCATTTCAGCGCCTCCTTCATATTCTCCGATTTGGCCATTAGCATGGCCCTTTCGAAGTTTCAACCAAGCGTAGACGCAACCTAACTGTTAGCAGGGCGGTGCCAGCTGACTTCCACTGCAAAATGCCGCAGCCTCTCTGGATGGTACTTGCGTATTTTCTACGCCTCCTGTACTCTTATTTGTTGTGAGTAATAGCATAACACTAGTTTGCATATATTTAATAAGCATTTAAAAGTGTATCAGCCCCCCCATCTCCATTTTTGCTAAGGGGCACAGGAACATATTTGATAAGAGGTGCAAGAATATATTCGATAAAGGGGCCGAGAATATATTCGATAAACGGGTGCAAGAAGACATTTGATAAGGGATGCAAGAGCATATTGGTGCGAGAACATAATTGGTTTTTGCTAAGGGGTGCAAGAAGATATTTTGAGACCCAAAGAGATGCAGGCTGCAGTAAAGGTTAAGAACCCCTGATCTAGACGGCGCTCGGTCCTGCCGGGAGCTGGATATGACGACCTGTCGAGGTCCCTTCCGGTTCCACCGTTCTGTGATTGTGCGACTCTGTCTCTTTGAGGTGGCGGGGAAGTCAGCAAGGCTCTTCCTCTTTTGCAGTGCTCGGTTCAGAGTCAGGACGTTGCGGTTTGTATTTTTTTAGAACATGTAGAAACGCCGAAGCGGCTTCCTGCTGTCCTTGCCACGAGCACGCAAAGTGTGTGGGCTCCTAGGTTACCAGTTCTCATGACTTGATTGCAGTCTCATGCTCCTTGGTGTTTTACTTCTCTGCACATAATGGGAAGCATCTGTCGCTCATGAGTTGCGCTCGGAGGGTTTGTCTGGTTCCTTTGGTACTCCCTTTTGTTGTTGAAACCGAGCGAGGTGGGGAAGCTACACCAGTGGAGGGAAGAGTCAGCTCCGTCTCGGAAAAAAAATGCCGGAAAAAGTTTCGCAATGACCGCAATGGGAATTTAATTTTCTGAACGTTCTCAGTGGGGAGTGGGGAAAACGTGACCATTTCCCACTAGAAACAGCGAGAAATCCTGTGGCACCTTGTAGACCAACTGACTTTTTGGAGCATCAGCTGTCTGACAAAGCGGGTCTTTGCTCACAAGAGCTTATTCGCCAAAAAATCGGTTAGTCTGTAAGGTGCCTGTCTGGGGTACTTCCCACTTTCTGCTCTGAGTGCAGAAAGAGAGGCCCCACGGAGATTTAAAAAGAAAAAAAAACACCTTGCCTGTAAACAGGCTTTACTTTAAAACTTCCCAAGGTGCCAGATCCCTGGACTCTGGGAGGATAGGCTGCTACCACCAAGTGAGAAACAACCCCCCCGCCCCCATTTCCCCAAGAAGACACGTTTGGACATCTTCCTGTGTGGGCACCCTAAGCTCTTAACTCTCCCTCAAGAGAGAAAGCTTAGACAAAGAGCTGTAAGTCGTTAGCTAGCTTCTGGCTGAAGGTTAGACGTGCACAGGCCTTCTCGCGGACAATCCCTTTGCAGGCAGTCACCAAAAGCAGCGATTTATTCCCAAAACGAGGGAAAGAGAAACCCTGGGTTGCACGCAGAGAGAGCATTTCCCTGGGATTCAGCTTAAAAGTTACAGGGGGAAAAACATCAAGTTAAAAACAGCAGCACAAAAGAGAAAACCAGCAGCCAGTAACAAAACCAAAGTACAAGCCGGACCACGCGTCCACATTTAAAATAACCAGAAAACCTGACTGCATCTAGCTATACATTCCCCTGGTACTTACACCTCAATGGCTGTTTCTGAGACAGTCAGGATGCTTTATTTCAGTTGCCTGGGAGCCACCTCCCTGTCCGGGGCTTTCTCTCTGGGTTCCCAGAGGAAAAAAAACCTGGGAACTGCAGTTGGTCTCAGTTTAAACAGAATTCCTTCACTCTCATCAACTCACGGGGGATCCAGGCTACCTCAGAAGCTTAAAAGTGGATCTGTCCCAGGAAAGCTCATCGCTGCATAAAGCACGTCGTTAGTTTTTAAAGCGCCACATTGGTGCTGGTGTGCTGTGCTGGAGTACGGTCAGGTCTCAGCGCATGCAGGTTCCCCTTCGCGTAACCCAGCTTTCGTGCAAGTTGGGATCTGGCTTTTTCCCCAGCAGAACACATGAGCTGCGTCTACACGTGCACGCTACTTCGAAGTAGCGGCACCAACTTCGAAATAGCGCCCGTCGCGTCTACACGTGTCGGGCGCTATTTCGAAGTTAACTTCGACGTTAGGCGGCGAGACGTCGAAGTCGCTAACCTCATGAGGAGATAGGAATAGCGCCCTACTTCGACGTTCAACGTCGAAGTAGGGACTGTGTAGACGATCCGCATCCCGCAACGTCGAAATTGCTGGGTCCTCCATGGCGGCCATCAGCTGGGGGGTTGAGAGATGCTCTCTCTCCAGCCCCTGCGGGGCTCTATGGTCACCGTGGGCAGCAGCCCTTAGCCCAGGGCTTCTGGCTGCTTCTGCGGCAGCTGGGGATCTATGCTGCAGGCACACGGTCTGCAACCAGTTGTCAGCTCTGTGTATCTTGTGTTGTTTAGTGCAACTGTGTCTGGGAGGGGCCCTTTAAGGGAGCGGCTTGCTGTTGAGTCCGCCCTGTGACCCTGTCTGCAGCTGTGCCTGGCATCCCTATTTCGATGTGTGCTACTTTGACGTGTAGACGTTCCCTCGCTGCGCCTATTTCGATGTTGGGCTGAGCAACGTCGAAGTTGAACATCGACGTTGCTGGCCCTGGAGGACGTGTAGACGTTATTCATCGAAATAGACTATTTCGATGTTGGCTGCACGTGTAGACGTAGCCATGTTCTGCAGCTGGGGAAGCAGCAGAAAGGTAAGTCCTGGGGTGCGAGGGAGGTTGGGGAGTTTTAAGCCTGGCAGTGGGTTGGAGCCATGGGAGGTGGGTGGAGAGGGTAAGGCTGTGAAATCTTCTGTGAATTTTCTACGCATCTTGTAAATTTTCCATTTCAAAAAACATTCTGTCCCTCCGCCCGGCCCCCAACACGGCCGACCGGACAAAATTTCATCAGCAAAGGAGAATGGTAGCTGAGAAAAGGTCGAAGTCTAAAAATATCTGGAGGAAAAAAAAATCAAAATGTTTGCACGGCAAAGTTTATTTCTGAAAAAAAAGACACTTTTGGGAGCAAGATTTACATTCCAAAAAGATTTGACCAGCTTAATCGCAACAGAACAGCAATCTACCAGCAGAATAGGGGATTTGCTCTGAGGCGGGAGGATATTTACGTAGGAGCAGCTGAGGGCAGGAAATGAAGCAGACCGTTTGTTGCAAGGAGGGATCGTGGTCCCGTAAAAGGTCTCAGCTGTGGACGGATAATGAACTCTGGTGGCAGTCGTGGGATACTTCATTTGATACAAAAAGAGATACTGGCTAGAGCAGGAAGAATACATAGGGAGCAGACGACCCCTTCTGGTAGCAGAGGGAAGCGCTGGACAACGCAACGATGCAATAAAGACGAATATTAATTAGTTAATTTATTTCTCACCCCCCCTCCTTTTTTCCTCCCTTCTCCCCTCCCTGCTATACGGCTTCTATATGCCCCTCCCGTCTCTGGATTCTTATTTTCTACTCAAATCCAAATACCCGCAAAAGCTCGCTACCGCGGGGGAAGGTGCTAAACATCGAATAAATGCTTAGCGCCGATTTAGATATAGTGATAAATAGTCAGAATTAATTCTACTAGAGCACCTTAGAGACTAACACATATATTAGGCCTTTATGCCAGCTCCTTTATTCAACCTCCGAGCAGTCAGCCTCATGGCCTAGGCCTAATACATGTGTTAGTTTTTAAAGTGCTACAGGACTGCTTGTTATCAGCGAAGCTGTAAACTAACCTGGCTACCTCGGAGATAACAGGCTGAACCCCTCTCGTCCAGCACCCTTGGGGCCTGACCGGTGCCAGGCGAGAGAATTTGCCGGCCCACGGGAGGTCAATGTTACCACCACGTTGGCAGTTTCATGGGCTTTTAGAAGCCAGCTGGGGTAAATTGCAGCTAGAGAAGAGCTCAGAACAGCGAGAGCCAGGACTGGTGGCTGGAAACAAACTTTCTGGGCCTGCCGGAAACATGACCACCCCCATGAAAAGGGGTCATCTGGCGCAGTAAAATCATGCCGGATTACGGAGGTGGCCGCACGAGAGAGTTCTGGATTAGAGAGGTTCCACCCGTACCACAGCCGGAGAGAGTTATTGTCAGATTTGTTCACTGTGCTATCTCCTCACCACCCGCAGGTGGCAGAGTCTGACCACGTACTGGTGGAGGGAGTGCGTCCGGTGCTGTAATAAAATAGGCCGCTAGCTTCACGTCTGCACGCAAGCATCTGTAATGCATTTAGCCCTTTTATTTGTGTGTGAAGACTGGAATTCACCAAGGCCAGCATCTGAGCTCTATGCCCAGTCCTAGGCCTGTGTTGTGCATGGAGTGAGCCATTTCACAGATGACAATTCCGTATAAGTCGAGGCAGGGCCTGGGGTGGAGGGGGGTAGGGGGAGATGGGATGGGGCGGGGCTTGGGAGAAGGGGCGGGGGGGGCAGGAAGAGGCAGGGCAGAGGGCAGGGCTTGGGGGAAGGGATGGAGTGGTGTCAGGACATGGGGAACAGAGGACGTCACCCACTGGAAAAGTCTTCCATCGACTGAGCGGTGTTCACGGACGGCGCTGTGTTGGATTTGCTCCGTCAATCAGCCTGACGTAGCCATGGCAACCTAACATTATCTGGACCAGGTGGAGGTCATGTGATTCCAGGGACCCAGTGTTAGGGGAGGAGCCAGGAACGTTTCCAACTCCGGTCTCCATTCTCCGACCGAGTTGCTGTGCGAACCTAATCTCCTGGGCTCCCTTCCCAGCAGCAGGTCAGCACCGTGCAGCCACAGATGGGGTTTATCACTGAAGTGCTCCATGAAGAGCTGGCTTGCACCCATTTTACAGATATGAACACTGAGCTGCAGCTACTCTACCGTGACTATATTCTGGGGCAATGCCTGGGGCATGAAAGGTCACGTGCTCCCCCCAAAGGCAGTGTGGGAAGGGGCAAGAGGCCAGTAGCTGATGGATGGGAGGCCGAGGACCAAGTGATGGCCTGGTGTTGGCAGGAGGGTCTGGACCTGCCCTTGCACTCACCAGCAGAGGAAAGCAGAGCTGGGAGCTGGGGAGCAGAGCAGGCTGGGCTTGAGTCTCTCTCTGCTTTTGCTGCTGCCAGTGAGTGCAGGGGGAGGATGTCAAACTAAGAGTCCTTCTGGTCTGCAGCCCCACCTCCCACAGCATCAGGAGGCCCTGTTTTGCCTCGCTGGGAGGCCAGGGCATTGACTGATGAGCCGGAGCTGATAACGTGTGGGTGTGAAGGGCTGGTGTAGCTGCTCAGCTTGCAGAGCCGTTCTGGCTCGGAGGCGGTTTCCTGAGCGGCTCCCCCTGGGTCGGACAAACACCGAGGCTGCTAGCAGAGGTGTGAAGTCTTCAAAAGCCCCAAGGAGAGTTTCAGCATCTCTTGTTTGGTCTGCAGACATCTTAAGGCCATATTCACGCTGCTCAGAAATGGTGAGGCTGAGCACTCGGCAGCGACGAGGCTAAGAACCTGGCAGTGATGAGGCTGTGGTGAGGTGGCAACAATGTAGTACAGCTAACAATGGAAGGGGTTTCCCTGAGATGTGCCACTGAAGACAAGGAGGAATTCTTCCATCGGTGGAGCACTGTCTACACTAGGGCTTAGGTCAGTACCGCCATATCTTTCACAGGCATGGATTTTTCACCCTCCAGAGGGGTGTCTACATTACAGGGAAGATCGACCCGGCCAGGACTGATCAGCCGAGGTTTGATTTCACACATCCCAACATCGAACTACCCTCGATATTGTGAGACGTAAGGGAGAGTTTCTCCTGTCAACCTCCCTCAGTGCGGAGGGGCAATTAAGTCGCCTGCAGATGAGTCGATTCCAGCTACACAATTGCTGTCTCTAGAATCGTGTATCTGCCGTCGACTTATCTCCCCAGTGTAGGCCAAGCCCCAGACTCGCTGTTAAGCTGCGATGCGTTTTCAACACAGACTATCTTTCCACCTTTCCTGGTTCACAGCTCCCATTCTCCACTGTCCTGGATGGCCGCTCGGTCAGCTACAGAGACATCCTCCTGCTGCCACATGCGCCGTGCTGCAGGCTGGCTTTTTTTCTTTTCCACAGGCTGCTCGTCCGCCTCTCTGAAGGCAGGCGCCGCATCCACGCGAAACGCTAAGACCCTCCCCAGCTGCGTCACAGGAGCAAAGGAAAAAAGCGAAATCGCTAAATGATTTATTTCCTCCAACCCCACCTCCCGGAGCACAGTTCTGGGGTAGAAATGTCCAGTTGGGAACAGGCCGCTTGGTTCAACCCCAGCAGGTTTAACGGTGCCACTTTTAACAGGACAGCAGCGGCCTGGCATTGTGGGCTGCCCTGTTCGCCATGGTTAAGTGTCATCAAATGCAGGCTTCTGCCTGTCTCAGAGGGGTAGCCTCGGGGGTCTGTATCTGCAAAATGTGTGGAGATACCCAACTCAAAGAGCTGGAAAAGTCATCAAATCTAGTCCCCTGCCTTCTTGGCACCAGCCCCCTCCCTTTTTTTCCCTTCTTTTTGTAAGTGTATTTCCCCCAAATGGTGCCCTCAAGCACTGAGCTCACAACCCTGGGTCGAGCAGACCAGTGTGAAGACCATAGAGCTCCCCCTTCCCTTCCATCAAGGCATCCTATGGTGGTCTAAACACACACACACACGAGCAGCAGCAACTAACTACCCCAGCCGGCATCAGGGGCTCATTCACCTGCGCCTCCATTCGTGTGATCTCTGCCACCAGGTGGGCAGCGCTGCCCCTCTGCCGTGGGCATTGGCCTCACCCGACAGTCTCTGCACCCGAGGACGAATGGACGTAAATCCCACATCAGGAACGGGCATACACATAAACCCGTCGGGGAACGCTTTAACCCCCCGGACACTCCATGAAGGATTTCAAAGCAGCCGCTCTTCTCCAAAAAGAACTTGAAAACCCGATTGCAAAGGGAGGGTGGCAGGGCGGTGGCCCTGCTCTGGTAGAGAAGGGGTTAAAAACAGCCCTGGGAGAAGTCCTGCCCTGGGAGCCAATGGGGGGGGGGGGGAAGGATTGTGGCAGCCAATCAGAGCTCAGGAGGGCACTATAAAAGTGATGGCTGACTCAGGGGAGCGTAGTCCTGCTCTGGTGATGGATGGAGAAGGGCTCTGAGTGTTGGGTACCACGGACAGTGCAGTGTCAGGGAAAGGCAGTTTGAGCCAGGGAAACTCTGGCCAGTCAAGTCACCGGCTGCTGGGCCAGGGCCAGGGCCAGGGCCAGGGTCCTAGGGTAGCAGGTCTGACCCCGGCCGGCGATGGGTGACTGTTCCAGACTGCATTTTGCCCTGGAGGTAAGGGGCTAGCCGAAGGCGGTGGGTCACTGAGGCAAGGTGGGTGTGGGAGTTTGGTAAGTGGTCTCTGGCCATGCCAGATTCTGGGTGTTGCCAGAGAGAGGTTCAATTCCCGGCCCCAGGTCGCAACCCAAACCCTCGGCACCTTTCCCCAGCGCTCAACCAGTGTTCCACCCTGTGCAGATGTTTTCCCACCCTGGTGCAGAATAAATTTTAAGCGCTTGTGTGGATGTGCACCGCACTTAGCGGTGGGCACTCTGCTCAGGGGCTGGGTGGCACTGGAATCTCTCCTGAGCGGCTGCACGAGCACACAGCCCACAGGAAGCGTGGGTCGCAACCTCCTCCTGCCCCCGGTCACGACTCCTTCCCAGACCTGGCACTCCCTCCAACCCGCCTTGCGCAGCTCAGAATCCATTCCTGCACCCAACCCCTATCCCAGGCTGCACACCCCTTCCTGCACCTGAACTCCCTTCTGCATCCAACCCACCTCCCATCCCCATCCTTGGCCACTTACCAAATTCTTGGAGTAGCCCCCACTGAAAAATTTTGCCCCCCCCCCCATTTGCACACACAGTGAAACAACTGCCCTAAGGTGTGGAAAACCGCAAATGCCTTGGAGCACGGAGTGAAGCCATGCCGGAGAAGTCGGGTTTCACATGTTGGGATTTGTTCCAGGCGGGGGACCGCCTGGCTAAGTAACAATGCAGCAGAAAAGGACCTGGGGATTATGGTGGATGAGAGGCTGGATATGACTCAACAGTGGGCCCCTGTAGCCAAGCAGGCTAACGGCACATGGGGGTGTATGAGGAGGAGCATTTCGAGCAGATCTACAGAAGTTACTCAGCACTGGTGAGGCCACATCTGGAATATTGTGTCCAGTTCTCCCCCCAGTATAAAAAGGAGGTGGATTTGCTGGAGCAGGTTCAGCGAAGAGCAACGAAAATGATTTGGGGGCTGGAGCACAAGACCTGTGAGGAGAGGCTGAGGGATTTGAGCTGATTGGCTCTGCAGAAGAGAAGAGTGAGGGCTGATTTGGTAGCAGCCTTCAGCTTCCTGAAGCGGAGCTCTAAGGAGGCTGGCGAGAGGCTGTTCTCAGCGGTGGCAGACGGCAGAACAAGGAGCAATGGGCTGAAGTCACAGAGTTGGAGGTGTAGGTTGGATATTAAGAAAAACTCTTTCCCCAGGCGGGTGGTGAAGCCCTGGAATGTGTTGCCCAGAGAGGTGGTGGAATCTCCATCCCTGGAGGTTTTTAAGTCCCAGCATGACCAAGTCCTGGCTGGGATGACTTAGTGGGGGCTGATCCTGCTTGAAGCGGGGGGCTCGACTCGATGACCTCCTGAGCTCCCTTCCAGCCCTCGGATTCTATGAACTGCTGGTTGTTTCCCCGCAAAGAAAAATGTTGATGGAAATAATTATTTTTCACCATTTCTTCAACATTTTCCATGGAAATTTTCAACAGCCTCGGCAACCTCCCCACCCCAAAAATATCCATCTCCCCTTCTTTTTGGAGGGGGGCTGTTTGGCCTGCAGATGGACTGTCCAAAGTTTTGCAGGAAAGCAGCTGCTTGCTGCGGAAAGCAACTCATTAGGGTGACAGCCTCTGGATGGAAAGCCGCCCACCCACCCTCCTTGTGAGCTCATTTCCTCCTCCAGCTCAGAAAGCACCACAGATTAACAGCTGGGTTTGGTGGGCAGCTGCCTTCAAGACCAGCTCAGGCAACGAGCGGCGGGGCGGGTTCGAAACACAAGACCCTTGACACAGGCACTGCTTGGCTCCAGGCTGGAATTTGCTGCCTAAGTGAATTAGGATCCTCATTGCATCGGAGTCGACCCTTTGGGAAAGAGCAGCGGGGGGGAAGGGGCGAACTATTCAGCCGTTCCCCAAAGCCGGTGCGGCGGTGAGAAGGTGGCAGGTCTCAGCACAGATCTGTTAGAAGAGTTGTCGGTCACCTCCGCTCAGACACAGCCGGGGTGGTGATTTCACACGCAGCTCCCACCCCGCCTGTTGCCCCGGCCATGGCTGACGAAAGAGACTGTCTTTATGAAAACGTCCCGGTGGGCTCTCTGCCCGGAGGTGAGTCGGCTGAAATGCAGCGTCCCGGTGAGTGCAATCTGCCAGGTGGGGGTTTTGTGCTGGGGGGTGGGTTGGGGGAGGCTGAAATAAATTTTTGTTGCTGTCGTGCTTATAAACAACAGGACAAGCAATGCACGAGGGGGATCACGGAATCACAGAATCCCAGGGCTGGAAGGGGCCTCAGGAGGTCATCTAAGTCCAGCCTCCTGCTTCAAGCAGGATCAACCCCCACTAACCAGCCAGGACCTTGTCAAGCTGGGACTTAAAAACCTCTAGGGGTGGAGATTCCACCACCTCTCTAGGTAACACATCCCAGCGCTTCACCACCCTCCTGGGGAAAGAGTTTGTCCTAATATCCAACCTACACCTCCCCCTCTGTAACTTCAGGCCATTGCTCCTTGTTCTGCCGTCCGCCACCACTGAGAACAGCCTCACTGAAAAGGGCAACTAACATACTTAGGGGTTTGGAACAGGTCCCACAGGAGGCTGAGCGGGAATACGGTAGAGGTCTATAAAATCCTGAGCGGTGTGGGGAGGGAGGGTAAAGAAAAGTTCTCGACTTGTTCCCATAATACAAGAACTAGAGGACGCCCAATGAAATTAACGGGCAGCAGGTTTGAAACTAACAAAAGAAGGCTCTTTCTCACCCAGCGCAGAGAGAACCTGTGGAACTCCTCGCCACAGGAGGCCATGAAGGCCAGGGCTGTAAGAGAGTTTAAAGAAGAGCGAGATCTGGAGGTCAGGTCCATAAAAGGCTATTAGCCAGGGGTAGGAATGGTGTCCCTGGCCTCTGTTTGGCAGAGGCTGGAGATGGATGGCAGGAGACAAGTGGCTTGATCGTTGTCTTCGGTTCACCCCCTCTGGGGCACCTGGCACCGGCCACTGTCGGCAGACGGGATGCTGGGCGAGATGGACCTTTCGCCTGACCTGGTAAGGGCTGTGGGGTGGAGGGGGACTTGGGGGAGCACATGCCGGAACCTCCCTTCACCGCTGCTCTCGGGGTTTTCCTCCCCTTCGGCTGGGCTGCAACGCTGCCCTTCTGTTGTTAACACACCTTCACCCCCGCCCCCCCACGCTTCCGGCGGTGGGTTTCCTGAGCTGCGCCTTCTCCGCCCCCGCCTCTGAGGCTGCAGCCTGACGCTCGCTCAGCTAACCCTCCTTCCCACTGCCAGGCAAGAGCTGCGGGCAGGCCAGGCGGCCGCGGCCGCGTCCACGCAGAGGGGCGGCACCTGGGAAGAATCCAACGGGAGCAGGCGAACCGCAAGCTCCGGTCTCCCCCAGCTCGGCCAGCGCGGTGCCACCTTCTCCCACCACGTTGATCCTCGCAGCACGTCCCCCGTGCCCGCCTTGGCATCGGACGGCGCTGAGGGCCGGCTGGGCCGGGAACGTCGTCCTGCTGGGAGCCGTGATCCTGCTGGTTGTGCTGGGTGAGTAGCCCAGGGCGGCGAGTCTGGGCGGGACGTGTCGGAGGGAGTCTGGAGCCGCGAGAACAGCGAGGAGTCCTGGGGCGCCTTAGAGACAGATGGATATTTCAGAGCATCGGCTTTCGCGGGCAAACACCCCCTTCGTCAGATGCATCTTTGCCCGCGAAAGCCGATGCTCTGAACTATCTGTTAAGTCTCGAAGGCGCCCCAGGACTCCTCGGCGTCCTCTGGGCGGGAAGGTTATCCCCATGGTCTCCGCTAGCCTTTAAAGAGGAGAGATGGGGACAGCGAGGCCTGGCTCTCGGCGGCTAGGAAGCGCCAGCGTGGCCTGGATTTAAATGGCCGATCTGGCTCCTGTGGGCGATGGGTGGGAAACGCCAGCGTTCCCGGGAAGCTGAGCCCTTGGGCGGCCTCTCAGAAGGCAGTCAAGGTTAGCAGCATCGAGCCACGGATGGGGAAAAAATAGGCGGGGACCCTGGTGGACACCCGCGGGCATCTGGCCTGTTGACTCCAAGGGAGCCCGAGGTGCTGCTCCCATGGGAGCTGTGGGGCTCAGGCATCCACAGAAGAAGGGGGCTTAGCACCCACTCGCCAAACTGGTTCCCTGGCACTGGCTGCCCAGGCCCAGCGGGTGTGGGGAGGGGAAAGAAGGTGGGGTTGGGAGCAGTGAAGAGGGAGGGAGGCCTAGGGGGAGGAGGCGGGACAAGGGCGGGGCCTCACAGAAGGAGGCGGGGCCTTGGAGGAGGAGGTGGGGTGAGGGCGGGGCCTCAGAGGAGGAGGCGGAGCCCCAACGGGGGAAAATAAAAATTCAGTGCTCACCCACCCCATCTGGAGCCTGTCCCCATCTTTTCCAATCTCTCGCTTCTCTTTCTCCAGAAGTTTACCTGCCCCTGTCCCAGACTCGCCCCCCACCAGCCGCCCCACAGACCGGGAGGAGGAGCGGCTCATGTGAAAGCCACCAAAAAACAGCCGCTTGCTGGGAGGATTTCCGAGCTTGCTTGAAGGAGCACTTGTGCGAGGAGGAGAACGGCTCGGCAGGTAACCCCGGGGCTGCCTGGGCCCAGCCTGTCGCTCAGCCTCGCTGCGATGCGCTGAGACATTCAGATACACCAGGGACACCTTCCCACCCTCCTGCAGCCCGGCCCGATGTTCTCGAGCTCGGGAAGGTCGCCAGGAACCGACGGCCTCGGCAGGGACCCCCAGGGTGTCCCTAAGGGGCTGGGGCCGGGGGCAGTTCTTGCAGAAGGGTGTAATCCGAGGTTATAGTTCTTTAGCTGATATGTGTATTAGAGGGGTGGCGCAAATACACAGCAACAGCCCCTCTGGGTTACAAGAAATCATTTAGAGGCACCGGCTCAGACCAGGGCCCCGTCGGGCCGGGCGCTGCACAGACACACAGCGAGAGACAGTCCCTGCCCCGGCTGAGATCAGGGCCCCGTCGGGCCGGGTGCTGCACAGACACACAGCGAGAGACAGTCCCTGCCCCGGCTGAGATCAGGGCCCCGTCGGGCCGGGCGCCGCACAGACACACAGCGAGAGACAGTCCCTGCCCCGGCTGAGATCAGGGCCCCGTCGGGCCGGGCGCCGCACAGACACACAGCGAGAGACAGTCCCTGCCCCGGCTGAGATCAGGGCCCCGTCGGGCCGGGCGCCGCACAGACACACAGCGAGAGACAGTCCCTGCCCCGGCTGAGATCAGGCCCAGCTTTGGCTGACGTTCGTTTCCTCCCTACCGACCCGCTGCAGCGTAACGCCCCCTCGCTCTACGCTGGTGCCTTGTGGTCTTCAGTGGCCCCCGTTGGATCTCTGATAACCTAACCCTGGCCGGGGCCAGCAGTGGCTGTGAGGGGGGACTGGCCCGTCCTCTGCAGCGTCCCCTTGCGTTGTTGGGGTCGGCACAGACTGAAAACCCTGACTGACGTTCTGACCTGGCTTCGCTCTGCCTGGCCCCTGGGCTCCCTGGGTCTCTGGGCGGGGGGCAGGTGGCAGCTCTTTGATCCATCAGCCCCATGAGTTGTAACTGTCCCGTTCCCCGTCCAGAGAGCTCTGGGTGCAAACTCTGCCCCAGGTACTGGGTGCCACACAGGGACAAGTGCTACTGGCTGGCGAAGGACATTAAAAGCTGGAACAGGAGCCATGAGGACTGCGCTTGGAGGAGATCTCAGCTGCTGGTCATCCAGGACCTGGAAGAGATGGTAAAGAACATGCGAAACTTCACCCTCTCAGCAGTAGTTAGAGCAGATCCCCCCAAATCCCCCTTTTTATTTTTCCGGGCAGCAGTGATTGGTTTTTTTGCCAGAAAACACTGACACAGATTCAGGCGTTCGGGGGCTTCCAGAATTTCTCGGGAGAAGCTCCTGCTTATTTTAATTATTTGAAATTTTCAGTCCGTTTCCATTTGCACCTGTGCAAACTGATGCTCCGGGGGAATTTTCCGTTGCTTTAAATTTTCACGGTCGTGGGACGCGAGGAGACAAGGTCCCACGATCGGACTCCTCAAAGCAGCCGCGGCGATTGCTACGCCTATAAGAAGCACCCGGGATCTTTTCAGAAGCACGAGGCAAGCATGCCGCGTTTATTCAGAGTACAGCACCGTTCTGGTATATGCTTATAATACACATCGTTTACTCAGAGGCGCGCGCGAGCGCGCGCACACACACACACACACACACACACACACACACACCCCCCCGTCTTGTGGTTGCTTATAGTTCCCAAAGGTTGCGCGCGCGCTCTCTCTCTCTCTCTCACACACACACACACACACACACACACACACACACACACACACACACCCCCCCGTCTTGTGGTTGCTTATAGTTCCCAAAGGTTGCGCGCGCGCTCTCTCTCTCTCTCTCACACACACACACACACACACACACACACACACACACACACACACACACACACACACACACACCTGTCTTGTGGTTCCTTATAGTTCCCAAAGTTTGCGCTCTCTCTCTCTCTGACACACACACACACACACACACACACACCGTCTTGTGGTTGCTTATCGTTACCAAAAGTTGCGCGCGCACACACACACACACACACACACCCTGTCTTGTGGTTGCTTATAGTTCCCAAAGGTTGCTCTCTCTCTCACACACACACACACACACTCTGTCTTGTGGTTGCTTATCGTTACCAAAGGTTGCTCACCCTAATCCATTGGCCAGGTGGATTACAGGTGAGTGTCCAGCCAGGTTCTGTTGATCCGGATCAACGCTCTGGCGTTGAGAAGACGAGAAGAATCAGCGAGGTGGCCATGTTAGTCTGTAGCTCTGAGAACAAGAAGAAGTCCTGTGGCACCTTAGAGACTAACAGATATTTTGGAGCATCAGCTTTCGTGGGCAAAGACCGGCTGCGTCAGAAAACGAGAGGAGGATCCCAACCCTGTCGCGCTGCACACGTCTTTTATAGCTCTTAGTCCACGGTTCTGGTTCCGTCCCCCTGCCCCAGGCACCACGAGTCGCCAGTCAACGGCAGATGGGTTTGATCCTATCCCCTGGCCCAGGTTTCCGTGTGACTCATCACCTACAGATGGGACTTGATCCTCCTCGCCGGGTGGGTCACTGCTGTAGAGCCCAGTTCTCATTGTTCTTCAGCCACCAAGTCTTTGCTGTCCAGAGGGCAACTCTCTAAGCATCCCCATTCACACTTCCAGAGGCATCTTGCCCGCAGGCAGCACAAGGTTTACAGGCTCATACAAGACTAAAGTGGAGTTTTAGGTCCAATATGGAATCTGGTACAAAGCGTCTGATGAATGCAAAATCGCCGATAGAAAGGATAATGCGCCGGTAGGAAGGACTATACAAAATAACAAACCGATTAGAAAGCTACAGGGTGATACCACGACACATAGGAATGCAAAGGTCTATTAAAATGTGCCTCGCTCTTTCGGGCTGCTGCCCATTCTTGCTTTGAACCCCCAACCCTGGGTTGTCCTGAAGAGCTCTGCATGGGATCTCTGCAGGGAAAAGGCAGAATGCTGCATGTCTTGGAAATACACCTATAGCGATCAACACTATCATATGCATATGATATATCCCATTGCCATTGTACACACACACACAAGCACACTCCTGTCTTGTTGCTGTTACCAATAGTTGCCCCCCATAACTGCACGGGCCGGGTGAGTTAGCTGAGGGAGGGGCGGAGCCGGGCTTCTGCCGATCCGGATCGGTGCTGACAAAACCCGGGGTCCCTGTGCAAGACGCTTCCATTTGTACAGGCCTCTCTCGCAGGCGGGTTGCCACAAGGCAGCCGGCTCATGCAGATGCAGCATCTGGGAGAGCGGCCTAAAGAATAGGCATTTAGCCCCTTCTTCTTCCAAAGGCAGCACTTGCTGGTGGCTCCCAAGGGGTCCATACGTCCAGTCTTCTTTCAACAGGCTCACTTCACAGGCTCCATTGTTCTTCCCTCTGGGCTTGGATCTACCTTCTCCAGACCTGGAGGTGCTGGTCTCCCAGGCCTTTCCATTCACACCTCATTCACTCCACAGGGCAATCAAAAAGAGAGGGCCCAGAAAGTTTTGTCTTTACCTTCTCTACTTCTAGGAACGGTTCTACAAAATAGAACTAAATTTCTATAGAACAGGGCTTAATACAATGGTACATAAAATGACTTGACAATATCTAAAAAACTCCATATTTAGAAACAGCAACGAAGGCTCCTGTGGCACCTTATAGGCTAACAGAAAAGTTTTGAGCATGAGCTTTCGTGAGCACAGACTCACTTCATCAGCTGCTGGTCCGGGCTAACACAGCTCCCCCTCTGATACTTGATGTGTTTAGGAAGATACAGCCAGCGGAGAACCTGGTGCAGAAGGTTATAAAGCGGAAGCTACAACTATTTGGACGTATTTGCGGAATGAACAACGAATGAAAAATCAAGCCCCTGGTGTTCGGCATGATGGACAGCTCACATAGCAGAGGCAGCCCCCACAGAGAGCGGGTAGATGATGTAGTAGATTGGCGCAGAGCTTGTCTGCGGAAACTAAACCACTCCGCACTGGAGAGGAAAAGATGGAAGGATATAGGGAGAGAGGCATCACACGCCAACAGGCGCTGAGCCCACGGTTATTGATGATAGTTAAAACAGAGATGTATCTACAATATGGCCAATGGGCCAACCACTAAGCTCTCTGCCGATTTGGAGTTTTGCCCTTGGGGATAATTTGTCGTCTGTGTTTGTGCGTGCAGCGATAAAATCTCACCTTTCCAAGCCTAAACCTATTAGAAGACATACGTTAATCCCAGACCCCAAAGCATTTTTACGAACCTGAAAATATGAGGTTCAAACAGCAGACAGGAACTGGTTGGCAATTGTTCGGTGAGGTGCAGCTACTTCTGGGGTGAGGCGGCTGGGTAGCAGGTGTATAACAATGTTACACGGGGTTTGTTCACTCAGGGCAGAATCCTGAAGGAGCATGAGATGCATTAGATAGATAACAGCTGGTGCTGTTTGCCGGGGATGAAATGCTACATCTTATCTCTTGCGGCTGCAGTTTTTTAAAACCTGCATAAAAATATTGCAAAAATATTTTCATTTAAAAATAAAAAAACATGAGAACGGCCATACTGGGTCAGACCAAAGGTCCATCTAGCCCAGTGTCCTGTCTGCCGACAGTAGCCAATGCCTGGTGCCCCAGAGGAGGTGAACCAAAGACGATGATCAAGTGATTTGTCTCCTGCCATCCATCTCCTGCTTTCGACAAAAGGCTAGTCACCATCCCTTACCCCTTGCTAATAGCCATCTATGGACCTAACCTCCAAACATTTATCGAGCTCTTTTTTTAAACTCTGTTGGAGTCCTGGCCTTCACAGCGTCCTCTGGCGAGGAGTTCCACAGGTTGTCTAAAAATTCCAATGAACGTCAGTAAAAATTCTCAGGATTTTTTTTTTTCTTCACACAGCGCACAGACAACATGCATCTAAATCTTGGGGGAGGGGCGCAGGACCAACTCGACTATTAATTAGCAGGACGGTTATTTGCCGTCTTTACTTGTAATTGGCGTTGCAGCTGGGGCCTGATTTGTCACCGATATTAATGATCAATGCCGAGCTAGAGAGCAGGTCTCCTTTGCAGTGTGATGGAAACAGCCTGAGAATTCCACCACGTTTTGTTCTCTCTGACCCTTGTTCATTTCCCAGGCGTTCGTACAGAATATTACGCAAGATCAGAATCAGGTGTGGATCGGACTGAACGTCACGTCCCCAGGGCGGAAGTGGACCTGGGTGGATGGTTCCCTGTTAAATCAAACACTGTGAGTGTTTCCTGATTAGTATTTTACATCAAGCTGCAATAAATGCGCTGGGTGAAAACCCGAGCCCCCTTAAAGTCAGTAGCAAACCCCCTGTAGATCATGGGGCAATGGCTACACTCACTAAATCTTACAGTATGAAGTTCCAGCTGGGAGGGGTTGGGTCACAGATCTCCTTGAGACTGTCACCTGATCATGCCACTGGGGCACCCCACCACCCTGGCCAGCTGAGCAAGACGCTCTGGTCTTCTCCAGCCAAGGCACAGAGCTGGGATAAAAGCCCCCCTTCTTTAACCCCAGCAGAGTGACAGACGCTGAGAAGAGCTCGACTCTGGGAAGGCTCAGTCACATGGGTTCAAAACCCAGATTAAGCTGTCTTCATCGGTATATGAGGTTTGTGAACGAGAGTGGTGATAAGCATAGAAAGTGGAATTTAAGTGTTTGCAAGTGATGACAGAGAGATCGAAGTAAGTTACTAAGATAAAATAAACAAACTGAGCCAGCTAAGCTGAGCACACCACGAGAAATTCTTACAGATCGTAATTTCTCAGTTAAGTCTGTCTGGCCAGACCTGACCATTTTGTCTGACCTGGGGCCAGCTGCTTCTGCCAGCTGAAGAGGATGGTGGTTTGCTTCTTGTCACTTAAGAAAAAATTTCCCAAAGTGGGACATCTTTTTCCATTTTTCCCCACCCCTCTGGAAAAATGCCAGATGATTTCTAGTGCCAGGTTCACGGTCACTTGTCTATGTACAACCAACCACTTTTAGGCTTACAGGAAAACAAGACTATTTACATATGACTGTCCTGAGCACCAGGCCATTTAGTTTCTTATGTACCACTAATGACTTTCACAAGACAACCGAGATTGAAAACAGGTTTAAGGTTCATATTCCGAACTGCACACACGAGAAAGACACATGCACACAGAGCATACACATTCCGGGAATTACTTACTCTTGCATGATAAGTGACCTGCCTCGTTTTGCATAAAGTGTATCAGATTATGCATATTCATATTCTAAAGTATATTTCCATAAGAATATGGGCACACTGTGTCTTGGCAACTAGCCTTTAGCTGGTCAAAAAGCAGGAAAAAAGTGAGATGCGTCATCAAAACGGCCCTGTTTTGTCATTGAAATTGGAACTTGACGCAACTTTTCATGTAAGTTTCAAAAGCCGAACAAGGTTTGTTTCGCGTCAGCTCCAAACCTTGGCCGCTCTGATTGGTTATTTCACTGTGAGTTTCTGAATACGTGCATCACTCCGCCAGGGCTGGACTGAGACATACCAGCTTGTTTTCATATATTAGCCTGCCTAGGGAAAGGCTACAGATGGTGGTTGGATTCCCAGTATCTGTGAAGTAAGAAAGAGTAGCTGCTATTCACTATCTCTGTTCCCATGAATAGTGACTGTCTCCTTCATGTCTTAGACTGAAGGTACTGGGTCCGGCGGACGAGCGCAGCTGTGCTACAGTAAAGAAGAATGAGCTTCATTCTGAAATCTGCAACACTGACTTTAGATGGATTTGCCAGAAGGCAGCTGTGCTGATCTAGCCGATCGGCTCGGCGACCTCCGCTCGTGTGCAGGGGACGACGAACACATCTTCCTTTCTGCTAACAAATCCTCCGGGGGCCTGCATCCGGGTCGCACCAGTACAGTGAGGGGCGGAAGGCTGATTTACACCACTTGGGGTCTGGGCCCGTTGACTCCAATGGAGTTCTGGCCATTTCATGCCAGGCCGGGGGGGGTCTGGCCCTTTGATAGGTTTATTTTTGTAAATAAATTATATTTTTTGTTCACAGCCATTCTAGTATTGTCTTCCGAGTGTTAAATGATCATTAGTCCTGTGACGTGATTGTATATGATACAGTAGTGCCTAGAAAACCCGGCTGAGATCAGGGCCCCGTCGCGCCAGGCGCTGCACAGACACACAGCGAGAGACAGTCCCTGCCCCGGCTGAGATCAGGGCCCCGTCGCGCTGGGCGCTGCACAGACACACAGCGAGAGACAGTCCCAGCCCCGGCTGAGATCAGGGCCCCGTCGGGCTGGGCGCTGCACAGACACACAGCGAGAGACAGTCCCGGCCCCGTCGCGCCAGGCGCTGCACAGACACACAGCGAGAGACAGTCCCTGCCCCGGCTGAGATCAGGGCCCCGTCGCGCCAGGCGCTGCACAGACACACAGCGAGAGACAGTCCCTGCCCCGGCTGAGATCAGGGCCCCGTCGGGCCGGGCGCTGCACAGACACGCAGCGAGAGACAGTCCCTGCCCCGGCTGAGATCAGGGCCCCGTCGGGCCGGGCGCTGCACAGACACACAGCGAGAGACAGTCCCTGCTCCAGCTGAGATCAGGGCCCCGTCGGGCCGGGCGCTGCACAGACACACAGGGGGAGACAGTCCCTGCCCGGCTGAGATCAGGGCCCCGTCGGGCTGGGCGCTGCACAGACACACAGCGAGAGACAGTCCCTGCCCCAGCTGAGATCAGGGCCCCGTCGCGCCGGGCGCTGCACAGACACACAGCGAGAGACAGTCCCTGCCCCGGCTGAGATCAGGGCCCCATCGGGCCGGGCGCTGCACAGACACACAGCGAGAGACAGTCCCTGCCCCGGCTGAGATCAGCGCCCTGTCGGGCCGGGCGCTGCACAGACACACAGCGAGAGACAGTCCCTGCCCCAGCTGAGATCAGGGCCCTGTCGGGCCGGGCGCTGCACAGACACACAGCGAGAGACAGTCCCTGCCCCGGCTGAGATCAGGGCCCTGTCGGGCCGGGCACTGCACAGACATATAGAGAGAGAACCGGTGTCTGGAAATAAACTTTCTGGGACCACAGCAAACCTGGCTGCACCCATGAGAAGTGGTTGTCTGGCTAACTAAAATCTTGCCAGACTATGGGCTAGAGAAATTCAGCCCATATTTTGCCTAAAGCATCGTTCTTTTCTGCATATCCACCTTCACAGGCCTATTTCTGAACAGGAGCTCGATAATGTCATAAATGGCCACGTCAGTTCACAACCTCTGCGTGTCTTTCCCTTCCTCCACCCACTGCCTTTCTGCCCACCTCGCAGCCACGAGTGACCGTGGCAGAACTCAGCCATCCCATTGCAGAGCAAAAAAACTCCGCAGCGGCCAATTCAGCCTCCCCCGCCTCGGAAAGAATTAGCTCTGTCTTGGCTCTGTGGTTTAGCTGCTTGTCACCAGCAGACGGCAGGCTCTGCCTGCGCGCCGGTGGAGGCCGTTTCCAGCGTCGAGATAAACCACGTGTTCGTGGGGAAGAGTAAGCAGCTGCGACGGGCAGGTTGAACCTCTCTCATCTGGCCGCCTCGCGACCTGACCGGTGCCGGATGAGCGTGTAGTACCCAGAGGCACTGAGACCTCATCTGGGGTGAGTGAAGTCGCTGTTCTACGAGAGAATTTGCCAGCTCGTGGGAGGTCCATATTTTCTAGCACGTTACCACCACTTCTGCTGCTTCCTGGGCTCTTAGAAGACATTCAGGGGTAAATTCCAGCTCAATAACAGCCCAGAACACTGAGAGCCAGGACTGGAAACAAACTTTCTGGGAAACTTGGCTGCACCCAGGACAAGGGCTTGTCTGGTGAGCTAAACCCAGGCCTCTATTTCTCAACTGGCTCCAGCTACATGGGATGAAAGAGACAAGAGACGATTCCCTTCCCAGGGAGGAAATAAGGGGTCTGGAAGGTGGCTGAGAAACTCACTCAGGAAGACCGAGCAAGAGCCAGGGGCTGGAAGCTAACGTCGGCCATGTCCCAGTTAGAAGCAAGGCACGAGTGCCTCGCAGAGCGGGTGATGACTCAGTGGAGAAAGCTCCCAGGTCGCGTGGTGTCTGCGCCATCTCTTGCTGGCATTCTGGGAGAGGGCTTCTGTCACACGCAAGCCAGCCAGCGGTAACGAGGCAGGTGGCTTTTTTGGGACACGTGTTAACTCTTTATATTTAACCAGGCCCATTGACAGGGGAAAGGGGTTGTCACCCCTGGACCCCTCTACACAGCCGAGCACCACAGTCCAAGACTGAACGCCCTCCTCCCTTCCCTTCTGCTCTGGGCCCGACCGCTCCTTACCCCGGGGCCCACGGCGGCTGTCGGTGTTTGATCATCTCTTCCAGCATCACCTGAGCAGTGACCCGCTGAGAACTTTGGCTCTCTCGTAGACATCCCATATTTGCACTTTCCAAAAATAAAATAGGACCCCCCTGCGAGGGAGTGTGTCTGTTTCAGGATCTACTCGCTCGCGTTGCAGTAACGTGTCATAGGCTGTCTCATGCATCACTGCAACAGCGAGGGGGTAGCCCCTGCAAGAGGTGGGTGCATCCGTCGTGGCTGTAGGCGAAAACTCGGAAGAGGGGCACAAAATTCTCGTTAAAATACCCGTAAAAGTCTCAGATTGGCTCCTAGAGCTGGGCTGCAGCTACATGGGATGAAAGAGACATGAACCGAGTCCCTGCCCAGGGAGGAAATACAGGGTCTGGGAGGTGGCTGAGGACCTCGCTCAGAAAGACCGAGCAAGAGCCAGGGGCTGGAAGCTAACGTCGGCCACGTCCCGGTTAGAAACAAGGCACAAGGCGAAGGAGCGGCACCTGGCAGCGCTGCTTTGGAAAGGTGAGTGAATCTTGGGCTGTGGGGAGGATGGAAGGTTGGGGGCAGTTTGGGCCCACGAGTGGGAGAGAGGGTTAAAACCTGGGGGCCGGTTGGGTCTGTGGGGTGGGGGGGGGGTGTTTCAGGCTGCTGAAGGTTGGGGGTGTGGTCCGGTGAGTTGGGGGTCAGGCTGCGGTGGGTTAGATCTACCGGGCTGGCGGGCAGGTGAGGCAGGGCTCAGGCTGTTATGGGGCTGGCTGGGGGGCGGAGTCAGGCTGACGCAGGCTGGCAGAGGTACAGGGGGGATCAGGCTGCTGCAGGGTGGCGGGGGGTCAGGGTGGCGGAGGATGTGGGGATCAGGCTGCCGCAGGGTGGCAGAGGGTGAGGGGGGGGTGCACTGACCCACTGGGTTTTTCGAAAGAGCCCCCTGCTTTCGAAAAACTCTGTGCCTTAAATATTGAGTCTGTTCTGGTCTGGCTGTGGTCTGAAGCAGTGGGGCCGTCCCACGAAAGCTCACCACCTGATAAATTATTTTGTTAGTCTTTAAAGTTGCTACTGGGCTGCTTGCTTGTTTTGAGAGTATATAGACTAGCGCAGCTCCCTCTCTGTTACTGTCGAAGGAACCTGCTAGCGTAGCTGCAGCCAGAGGGTTTATTTCAAAATACAGCCGTTGCAGGCCAATTTCAAAATAGCGCTGTTCCACGTCTGACCAGCACCCCATTCGACCCGTTTCCAAACGGCTTCTTGTGGTCTTCCTCCTGCCGTGAGGTTTACAAAATTTCAGATAACCCCCCCGGCTCTTTTGATCGCAACAGGAAAGCAGCCCAGCAGCACTTTGAGGACTAACAAAATGATTTATTAGGTAGTGAGCGTTCGTGGGACAGACCCACTGCTTCAGACCAGAGCCAGACCAGAACAGATTTTGCATTGTGTGGCCGACAGCCAAGTTATTTCAGAGTAAGGGCTGTCCTCTTGAAATAACGTTGCTGTGTACATGTAACCGTGAGGCTTCTGCGTTCTGTGCATCCCTCTGAGGGACCCTGGTGTTGGCCACCGTCGGAAGATGGCACTTTGATTTGATCCAGTGTGGTCACTTTTATAGTCTTTCGAACTGAGCTTGTTCAGTAACATCTGCTGAAGCCTCCACCACCATCAGCTCATCTGCATATAACCTTATCCAGGGTGTTAAATGAGAAACCATAGTGGGTCCGTCAGGCCTCAAACTGTGACACATCTCCCGAAAGTCGGTCTGCAGCCTCACCTCCCACAGCATCGGGAGGCCCAGCTGTGCCCCACCGTGAAAATCGCAGCAGCCAGAGAAGGAGGACGCGGCAGGCATGGTGAGATGAGCCAGAGCTGATAACCTGTGGGCGTGAAGGGTTTCCTGCTCAGCTGCTCAGCTCAGGCCCGGGGACGATTTCCTGAGACATCCCGTGGGCCAGCAGGACAGCGCGGTTGCTAGCAGAGGTGTTAAGACCTGCAATGACATTTGCAAAAGCCCCGCAGCCAGAGAGCCTGCAAAACCCCGTGGGGAGGGTTCCCACAGCCTACCTTGGGTCTGTACGTGTTTCAACGCAGCCCAGGGACGGCTGCAGCAACCCGGCTGCCACGTTTCAATGGGGACGGCAGCGGGAGGGTTTCTCCGGAGAAGTGGTCCCGGAGGTGTGGCGGAAATCATCTTCCTGTGTGGCAGAGGTGGGAAAGGACCCGGAAAGTTACCTGAACAAAAGTGCAGTTGCTTTCACTTCTGGGTGCTTGAGTACAAAGATGTGATGAGTGTGTGTGTGTGTGTGTGTGTGTGTGTGTGTGTGTGTGAGAGAGAGAGAGAGAGAGAGAGACTCAAATAGCTTTCCAGAGGGATATCAGGAAGCTGTACTTAATTACACCAAAGCAGCTCCATTTTTACTCAAATAACTTCTGAGGGACTTTTCCACATAGCACTGTCTACACTAGGGTTCAGGCCAGGACAGCTGCGTCTCTCGGGTGGGTGGATTTTTCCCACACTCTCGAGATGTGCTGCTGTAAGTTTTCAGTCCATTTCCACCCCCAAAGCAGCTGTACTCTTGCTCAAGTAACTTTTGGGGGATTTTTTCCACCTCTGCCACGTAGCACTGTCTACACTAGGAGTTAGGCCAGGACAACTGCGTCTCTGGGAGATGTGGATTTTTCCCACACCCTTGAGATGTGCTGCTGTAAGTTTTCAGTCCATTTCCACCCCCAAAGCAGCCGTACTCTTGCTCAAGTAACTTTTGGGGGATTTTTTTCCACCTCTGCCACGTAGCACTGTCTACACTAGGGGTTAGGCCAGGACAACTGCATCTCTCAGGGGCGTGGATTTTTCCCAGTCCCTCAAAACGTGCCGCCATACATTTGTGGTCCATTTTTCTTGGTCCACGGCTCTCTTCCAGAACCGGAGCGTATTCTCTGCCTCCCCGACTCTCTGCTCGGCCGGCAGCAGAGCCGTGTTATGGGGTGAGGTGAGGCCCTATGGCAGGTGGCCTAATGCTCTGCGGGGCTGTGCTTCTGCCTCACAGACAGACAAGCAATTCAGCAGACCTAGATTTGTGTATTCATTTGGCCGCCTGAGTGACTTTCGGTGACTCATTTCACCACTGTTTCCTCTCTGGTCTATTTAACGAGAAGCTGCTTGAGCCAATGCAGCCGATTTATCACCATGGGCCGGCTGTGCAGCTCTCTGCGTCTGATGTGGACCACAGCCTCACAATAGATACGGCCCGGAGGATTGTCACATGGGCTGGCCCATCAGTGCGCTCGGTGGACAGGCCGTAGGGGGAGAACCCCAGACAGAAACACCAGCAATGGGGCTCAGCCCTGACCAGGTACAGGTGGGGCTACGGAACCAGGGGTGACATTTCAGGGGTGCACACTGGGGTTGGGAGCCGCGAGGGCAACCAGCAGGGCTGGAATCTTTGGGCGGCCGCCCAGGCGAGATTCAGGCGTCGCCCAGCTGACGAGCCGAGCGCTCGCTGTGTTTAGAGAGGAGGTGCACGGCCGCGTGGGCCTCGGTGCGCGTGAGAAAATTTATTTCGCATGGGGATGGGGAAAATTAGAGGGACGTGGAGCCACGCAGCTCCGCCTGCAGGTCGCTCAAGGGCGGGGTGGGACGGCCCTTGCACTCACTGGGGGGGAAACAGAGCGCCGCAGAGTGGGGAGCAGAGCTAGCTGGGGCTATGGCTGCTGCTGGTGAGTCGGGGGGGCTGAGCCTCGGGTGCTGGTTCTCCCCTCCCCCCCCCCCGGCTGCATTGCTCAGGGTAGGGGAGGAGAAGTGGGGCAGAATAAAGGCAGGCGGCGGAGGGTGGAGCAGGGGCAGGGAGCGTGAGTCCTGGAGTGGTTGTGGGTTGTCCGAGCTCTTCCACAAGCTGGGGGGGGAGGGAGGGAGTCACATGACGGGTGTCCCCCCTGGCTTTCCCCCCGCCAGTCACTCTTGCTCGTGGGAAAAGTACTACATACAAAATGGGGTCCAGTGTCAGGTGGCCTGGTCACATGTCTCAGCAGGACCAACCATAGTCCAGGCTTACCGGAAAAAAAAGGCTATTCACAAACCCTTGTCTTGAGCACCGGGCCATTCAGTTCGTTAGGTACCTCTAATGGCTTCCACTAGAGGATCCAGCTTAATAAGCAGGTTTACACTTCCTGTTTCTAACTTCACATACTACAAGTCGAACCTCTCTAGTCTGGCAGCCTCGGGACCTGACCGGTGCCAGACAAGAGAATTTGCCAGACTGCAGAAGGTCAATATTGTCCAGTATATCACCAACACTTCCGCTGCTTGCAGGGCTCTGAGGAGGTATTTAAGGGTAAATTAGAGCTAAATAACCACTGAATACAGAGAGCCAGAACCGGTGGCTGGAAACAAACTTTCGGGAACCACGGGAAACTTGGCCACGCCCATGATCAACTGATCTCAAGATTGGTGGTTGTACAGCTAACTCAAATCATGCCAGACTCCAGCTGTTGCTGAGAGAGAGAGTTCGAACCTGTAGAAAGGCACAAGCCCACGAACTGAATACACACAGTCAGGAGATTATGAGCCCTTCGGTGAGAACTTGCACGCCACAGTTTGCTTAAAGCATATTCGAGTGACACATATTCATATTCAAAACCTGCGTCCATAAGCTATGGGCCTCCCGCTGTCTTCACCTGGCAGGTTCAGAAATGTTCTATTTCTGCAATTTGTATGTGCGGAAATTTTTATTAGAAACCTATTTGGAACGTTTCCATTTCCCCCCTTTTTTTTTTTTTTCATTTTTCAGGGATCTTTATTTCTCTCTCCCAGCCTCCCTCCTGATTTCTTGCCCTTTGCCGCTGTGAAAACAAATAAAAGGCAATGAGGAGGGTGTTGCATGTTCTGGATTCCAAACCTCCCCCAAAATACCCTTTTATGTGCAAGAATGTGGTTTCTAAAAGGGCCGTTTGTTTTCAAAACCAGAGCGTGGATCACTTTCATTTTGACAAACCGTACAGTGCTCTCGTTGGGCCGTGCATCTATTCGCTACGGAGAGAAACATTGTCCAGCACCGCTAAGCTAAGACATCTTTCTGAAGGATACCCTCTTCTTCTTTTGTAGGACAGCCCTTCTTCCACAGAAGGATTTTACTGCACGATTACAGAGGGGAACAGCAGATTTGGAATCCTTTTGTAAATTTGACACATTTAAATTAGGCCTTAGCAGAGATCGCAACGATCTTGTGTGTTACCAGGAAAATTTCCCCGCCTGTGATACTCACAGGAATGGGACACATCCGACTTGACTTAGTTTGCTTCATCGACCGGTTCTGCTAGTGAGGGGTAACCCCTTTTCCCTTCCTTCCTCCCCGTACATCCTCCACTACATAAATCCTGGCTTCTAAGCGTCTTCTCCAATCATCTGAAGACGTGGGGCCCTGGATTCCAATTGTCTTCTCCAAACGTCCGAAGAAGTGTCTGGTCGTGGTCATCATCAGCAACAACAACCACCCTGGGCTCAGCGCCCGCTGGTGTCCGATAACTCCTTCGCTATTTCCTTCCACCTTTCCCTGTCCTGTGCAGAGCAGCTTAGCTCCTGCAGACCAGCTCCGCACCCATCTACTAAATCCTCTGCCCATTCTCGGTGGGGTCTCCCTCTCCTATTCGAGCCGTCCACTATGTGGAATACCGTTTTCTTGACTCTTCCTTCGTCGTTCATTCCGCCAATACACCCGAATAGTGGGTCCCTGGATGCTAATTGCCTTCTCCAAACATTTCAAGGAGTGGGTTTTACCCACAAAAACTCCTGACCTAATCAGCGCATCAGACTTTAAGGTGCCACGGTCACCTTACATGTGAAAACAAAAAAGCAGTCCAGTACCACTTTAAAGACTAACAAACTAATTTATTAGGTGATGAGCTTTCGTGGGACAAACCCACTTCTTCAGACCATAGCCACACCAGAACAGACTCGATATTTAAGGCACAAGTATCTCGGCGAGGGGGGTGACGACTCAGTGGAGAAAGCTCCCAGGTCGTGTGGTGTCTGGTGAACCAAAAACAGTAATCAAGGTGGAGAAATCAGAAAAAAAATTACCAAGGTGAGCAAATCAGAGAGCAGAGGGGCAGAACCGGGGAGAGGGAGTCAAGAATTCGATTAAGCCAAGTGTGCAAACAAGCCCCTGTAATGACCCAGAAAATTCCCATCCCCGTTCAAACCACGTTAATGTGTTGAATATGAATATAAAAGAAAGTTCAGCAGCCTCTCTCTCAAGACTGTTGTGAAAATTCCTCTTCAGTAAGACGCAAATTTAAGTCATTAACAGAAGGGCCCAGTCCATTAATGTGCTGGCTAACGGGTTTGTGGATCAGGAGTGTTTTGATGTCTGTTTTGTGCCCATTAACTCTTTGTCTGAGAGAGTGTGAAGTCTGTCCAATATACGAAGCATCTGGGCATTGTTGGCACATGATGGCAAATATGATGTTAGTTGGGGAACATGAGAATGTGCCCATCATTCTGTGACTAACCCGGTTAGCTCCAGTGATGGGATCTCCAGAATAGATATGTGGACAAAGCTGGCAGCGGGCTTTGTTGCAAGGAAAAGTCCCAGGACTGGTGTTCCTGCGGTGTAGACTGTGGCTGTTGGTGAGGATCCTCATAAGGTTGGGAGGTTGTCTGTCTGTAGGAGAGAACAGGCCTGTCCCCTAGCGCCTTCTGGAGTGTGGCATCCTGATTAAGGATGGGTTGTAGGGCTTTAATGATGCATTGCAGGGGTTTGAGTTGGGGCTGTAGGTAATGACCAGTGGTGTCCTGTTCTGGGCTTTTTTGGGCCTTATTTATGAAGCTACAAGCTGCCACGTCCACCTCTGTGAGTCTATTTCAGGCAGTTGCTAAGACCTCCACCCTGCGGATAGTCTCTGGCCTGGCTTACGGGTGTTAGATAAATTGCTCCAGTGACCTTTAAATCTGTGAAGCTCTTTGTCACTTTTCGCAGCTGCTCTCCGGGGCTGTTGAGACACTCGCTTCTAAACCTCAGCCCAGGAGCCTGGGCCACAGCGTCGCGTGCAGAGCAGTGGGTGGGATGGAAAGCTCGGCCGTGGTAGGAAAAACTTCTCTGATGGGGGATGACTTTTTGCCGGCTCCTAGCCGATAAGCAGGGAGAGTTGAAGACATGCCGAGCCAGAACAGGTGACGGCCACCCTCTGCCCCCACTGAGCAGGGCTGCTGGTGCCACGGTTCATTTGTAAAATAATCACGGGGGGCGTGGGGGGGGCCGCTAGTGCTTTGAGCACAGACCTGGGGGAAAGGCAAACGGGGGCGGCTGGGAGTTGTGAGCCTGAGACACCATCCACGCTGTTTGTTTATGCTGCCTTATTGCACATACAGTGAAAGAACTTCCTAAGGGGAGTAATAATAAACACACCGAGGTCCCAGCTTTACACCCGAATCCTAGAATCCCAGGGCTGGGTGGGACCTCAGGAGGTCATCAAATCCAGCCCCCTGCCCAAAGCAGGACTAACCCCGACTAAATCAGCCCAGCCAGGGCTTGGTCCAGCCGGGACTTCAAAACCTCCAGGGATGGAGATACCACCACCTCTCTAGGCAACACTTTCCGGAGCTTCATCACCCTCCTGGGGAAACAGTTTTTCCTAATGTCCAACCTAGACCCACCACAGCCTGAGACCCTGCCTGCAAAGTTTGATTTGGAACCCTGGGAATTTTTGGGGAGAACTTCCCACAGAAAATATTGATGGAAATGATCATTTTTTTTCAGCATTTTTTATCACTATTTTCAGTGGGACCTTTCCAGGGTTTGTGTGACTTCACACCCCAAGCCTGTTCCCTCTCCCCCCAAAAGACACCTCTCCCCTTCTTGGAGAAGGGGTGTTTGGCTGGTGGACAAACATCCCGAAGTTTTAGAGAGAGGCAGCAGCTTGCTACAAAAAGAAATTGGTTGCTGTGACAACATTTTGAAGGAAAGCTGTCCACCCACCCTCCTTTCGAGCTCATTTCCGCCTCTCTAGCTAAGCGAGCAGCACAGACCTCGGGCTGCTTGGACAGCCCCCCTCAGAGACCATTTCTTCTCCCAGCAGAAGCAACAAGCAGAAGGGCGGGATCCAGGCACCGGACTGCACACCCTGGCTCTGCATGGCTCCAGATTGGAATTTGCTGCCTAAGTGAATTAGGATCCTCGTCAGCTCCAGCGCCCAGAGCCCCAGGGCCCTTCGGAAAAGAGCAGCCGGGGTGGAAGGTGCAAATTATTCAGCCGTTCCCCAAAGCTGGTGCGGCGGTGAGAAGGGGGCAGGTCCCAGCAGAGATCTGCTAGAAAAGGTGTCGGTCACCTCTGCCCAGAGACAGCCGGGGTGGTGATTTCACACACAGCTCCCGCCCCGCCTGTCGCCGTGGCTGGCCATGGCTGAGGGTGTTGTATATTCCTTTTTAAGCCACCCTGCAGGCTCCCTGCCCGGCGAGGTGTCCGTGTCCGCTCCAGCTCAGGATCACGGTGAGTGCAACGTACTAGGTGGTGGTTTGTTTAGGGCTGTGGGCTGGGGGAGGTTGGATTAAATTTGTGCTGCCGTTATGCTTATAAATAGCAGGTCTAGCAATGCTCTCGGGGTTAGAGCCTCATCTGGTGCACGGGGACGGAGCTCCGCTGACTTCAGTGCAGTCCCTTTGGCTTCACACCAGGGTCTCAAAGATCAGCATTCAGTGCATCTCCCCTGATCTGGCTTTGGATTTACCCAGCTAAGAATCCAGCCCCGACACAACTCATTGCAGTGGCGTCACTCTGGATTTGGAGCAGAGTCCCTGTGACCAGAATCAGAACCTCATTCATTGCAGTGAAATCCCTCCAGATCTAGGACAAGGTCCCCGAGATCTGAGTCCAGGCCCTCACTCTGTGATGGGAAACACATGACCTAACACATTTGCTAGAAAGTGGTTTTCAAGCACCGAAAAGGGTTACGAGGAAGAGGGAGAAAAATGATTCTCCTGAGCCTCTGAGGACAGAACAAGGAGCAACCGGCTTCAACTGCAGCCAGGGAGGTTTAGGTTGGACATTAGGAAAAAATTCCTACCTGTCCGGCTGGTTAGACACTGGAATAAATTGCCTGGGGCAGTTGTGGAATCTCCATCCCTGGAGATATTTAAGAGCAGGATACACAGACCTCTTATCAGGGATGGTCTAGAGGGTGCTTGGTCCTGCCACGAGGACCTCTTGAGGTCCCTTCCAGTTGTACTGTTCTATGATTCAATGAGTCCAGCCCCTAACTCTATGCAGGAAAATGATCTGAAGCCCATGACCAAATAACTGGGTTCGTCTCTCAGGTGCCACGGGGCTGCTTGCTCTCGGTAAAGACAATCTAAAACCGCTTAATCAGCTTCATCTAGCCCAGGCGGCCAAGCGGGCAAAGGTGCTGACCCTCACCGCGTCTTTATTTCATGGCATCCCTGCAGGACAGACTCGGGTTTTGTGACTGCTTTGATTGTGCATTTTCAGGTCTGGATTCCTTTCCGGGGTAACCTCAATAATCTGGGGCAGGGAGGGGTTGCAGTGGTAGGAGATGGGCTCATTACAACATCCCTGGGACGCTTTTAGCATTCAATTCGGGGGTCAGATACACACTCAGGTACGTGCTCTGTCACAGGCCTGCCCCAGGGGGTGGTCCGCAGGCCGGTTTTGTCCAACAGCTTCATGAATGATCTGGAGGAGGGGGTGGATTGCAACCTCACGGACGACACTACGCTGGCGGGGAGGCAGATACGCTGCAGGGTGAGGACAGGATCCGGAGTGACCTAGACAAATGGGCCGGAAGAAATCTGACGAGGCTCAACAAGGAGAAGTGCAGAGTCCTGCATTTGGGATGGAAGGGTCCCGAGCGTTGCTCCAGGCTGGGGACCGACTGGCTGAACAGCAGCACAGCAGAAAAGGACCTGGGGGATTACAGCGGATGAGAGGCTGGATATGAGCCAACCGTGGGCCCTCGTAGCCAAGCAGGCGAACGGCACATCGAGGTGCGTGAGGAGGAGCATTTCCAGCAGATCTGGAGAAGTGGCTGTTCCCCTCTGCTCGGCACTGGTCAGGCCACATCTGGAATATTGTGTCCGGTTCTGGGCCCCTCCAGTATAATAAGGATGTGGATGTGCTGGAGCAGGTTCAGCGGAGGGCAATGAAAATGATTCGGGGGCTGGAGCACATGACCTATGAGGAGAGGCTGAGGGGTTTGGGGTTATTTAGTTTGCAGAAGAGAAGACTGAGGGGGGATTTCATAGCAGCCTTCAGCTTCCTGCAGGGGGGCTCTAACGAGGCTGGCGAGAGGCTGTTCTCAGTGGTGGCAGACGGCAGAACAAGGAGCAATGGGCTGAAGTCACAGAGGGGGAGGTGTCGGTTGGATATTAGGAAAAACTCTTTCCCCAGGAGGGTGGTGAAGCACTGGGATGTGTTGCCTAGAGAGGTGGTGGAATCTCCATCCCTGGAGGTGTTTAAGTCCCAGCTTGCCCAAGCCCTGGCTGGGATGACTTAGTTGGGGCTGATCCTGCTGCGGGCAGGGGGCTGGACTCGGTGACCTCCCGGGCTCCCTTCCAGCCCTGGGATTCTCTGATAACGTGCCGGGAATCACCAGGCAGGCTGAGACCCCCAGCAGGTACAAAGCAGCTCTGCAGAGTCTGGTGGACCTTACAGGTGATTTCCCCGAGCTGGGGTCTGACTGTAGCTTCCTTGAGTCCCTAGAGAAGGTCCCCGTCATTGCTGGTGGGCTGGTACAAGAGACAGTGTCTCTGGGCCCTTCCCAGTGTCGGACCGGAGCTCCGTTTAAATCTCAGGCTCTCCACAGGGCTTTGCCGGTTTACAGCCGCCGAGGCTCCGGCCTTGACGCCTGGATTTATGTGTCGATTTTTAAATGCTCAGCCCCACAAGCAGAACCGCCTTTGTCGGCCCCCCTCGAAGCGGCTGGATTTCGGAAGAGGCCTCTGCCTCGGGTACTTAACCTGCTCCGTAATATCACAGCAGCCACGTTCCCCATAAACTAGGCGGCCGCCCAGGAGAGTGAGGTGCTGCCCAGCCGATCAGCAGAGCGCCCACAGCTTGTTTCTACAGGTGGTGCGCATGGCACCTACCTTGGCGCGCAGAGCAAAATTTATTCCGCCCCGGGTGGAAAAAATGAGCCGGACCGTTGCACCGCGGGAATTAAGGCTCATGTGGGAACAGCTGGAAGCATGTCGCCCTGATCATAGGAGCTGGTGCTTTGCGAATCTGGCCCTGAGCACAAAGGGAAATGCGATCCCAGCGCTTGGGCAAGCTGATTGCCACCAGATTGCCTGGTTTCGGAAGACCAACTGAAAGGAGCAGCCAGGCCTGGGGAGGGGGACTTTGCTGGAGCATGAGAGAACCGGGTGGAAATCCGTTTTCGGTTGCACACTCCCGACGTCCTGGGTTTCGTCCTAGGTTGGTTTCGTTGCAGCCCCGGGCGTTTAAAACCAGCGTTTCTGAAACTTTTTGAGCACAAGGAGCACGGAAGCAGGATATTTTTTACACGGAACGCCTACGGAAACTTGCTTTAAAAAGGAAAATCGTCAGGCCAAAAGAACCCCAAACAGCAACGTATCCAGCCAAACCAAAAGCAAGTCATTTCGTCAGGTATCGGAGCCAGGGAGAAGTAACCCTGGCTCTGGTGTTTAAGACCAGAAAATAGAGAACACTAGGGTATTTTTCGAAGCGTTCGCGGCACACCTGTGAGTCGATGAGAGAACACCCGCGTTCCACGCAAAGTAGTTTAAGAAAAGCTGCTTTAAAAAAATCAGACCAGGCCTGGTTTTGAGGCGCCTCGGTACCTCGGGAAAGCCAGCCTGCCACCGCCCTGTGCCTCGGTTTCCCTCCTCTCAGTGGACGGTGCGAGTTTATATCACCTCTGGGGTTGTCACCGCCACAACGAGCGACCAGGACCAGAGACCTGAGGCTCACAGAACCTGCCAAGTCGGGAAGAGACCCCAGGAGCGCCATCTCTTCAGCTCCAGGAGGAGAAGGCGAGGGGGCTGACTCAATCCAAGTCTGTAAGGACAAATGTTTAATAACAAGCGTTTGAATCGAGCTAAGGGCTAACACGCTCCACTGGCTGGAACTGGTCACTCCAGGTTGAACCTCTCTTATCCGGCACCCCGGGGACCTGACCGGTGCTGAACCAGAGAATTTGCCAGACCTCAGAAGGTCAATATTTTCTAGCGCTTTTCCAACACTTCCATGACTTACTGGGCTCTTCGAAGACAGCTGGGGGTAAATCACAGCTAAAGAACTGCACAAAACGCAGAGAGCCAGGACTGGGGGCTGGAAACAAACTTCATGAGACCACCGGCGACTTGGCCGCACCCAGGATGAGTGGTTGTCCAGCTAGCTAAAAGCACGCCGGACTATGGAGGTTACCAGCTGAGAGAGTTCCGGATTAGAGAGGTTGAACCTGTGGACACGTTCAGCCTAGAAACAAGTGGTAATTAACCACTGGACCAACGAACAGGAGCCTTGGGGGATGCTCTACCCTGATCATTTTTTAATCGAATTGGGACGCTTTGCTGACAGAGCCAAGTAGGCGTTATCTGGGGGCGGTTCTCTGCCCAGTGCTGTCCCGCAGGTCCGATGAGCTGGTCAACATGGTCCCTTCTGGCCTTGGTATCTACGTAATGTTGCGTGAACAGCCGCGTTGTGCCTCAGAGCAGCAGAGCGAGAGTAAATATTTTATGGACTATGGGGTGAGTAAAACCGGATCGAGGGAGTTCCCTGGGGGTGACAGAAGTCTGTTACCAAGACAGGGGTTAGGCTCCATCCTCCCTGTAAGCCGAGCTCTTGGCAGTCGCATGATTGTCTATTGGTGGTGCGCATCTATGCAGGCCTTGGTGCGCATAATAAAATTTATTCTGCCTCATGGGTGGAAAAAATAGGACGGATTCCAGTTCCTTCTCTTCGAGACAGGGTGGCACCAGGAGGGCGTGAAAAGCAGAAAATATGTTTTAGCCTCGAAACTCAGGGCTCTGAACCACCATGTGAGTAGAGTTTTCAGCGTCACCTGCAGGGCAGACCCACACTAATGAGTCGGGGCCTGTGCCTTTTCTGGCTAGGTATCCTGGTAGTTCGTGTACTGGACTAGCAGGCAGGCAAAATGAATGTGGTGCTTTGCTCTGCCACTGACTGTGCATGACCTTGGTCAAGTCACTTAGATATTGGTACTTCCAGCAACCCCACTCCTTCGCCAGGATCCCGCCGTGCTGGGAGCCGTAGAAACCCACCAGCGAGAAAAGACAATGCTTTAACTATAGGGCCTACAATCTCAGCAGACGACAAGATCCAGCAGAGATGGCCAGCTCAATAGGAACATACAATGAGGGCAGCTGAGGTGGAGGCAGTATCAGCCTTGTGGGTGTCAGGCTTTTTGTGGGCTTTGCAGCTGAGGAAAGTGTTGGGGTGTCTCTCCCTCGTGTCTGACAGCTCATCCCCAGATGGGATCACAGCACAAAGGGAGTCCAGGAGTTCTGGGGCATGCTCAGCCCCCAACCACCCATCACTGGGTTCGAGGCTGGAAATCTTAGCTGAAATCAGTGTTTCCTGGACGCTGAGTGCTTGGGCAGCTGCCCCGCAGAGATAGAGGTGCCACCCAGCTGATCGGCAGAGCGCCTACAGCCGGTGCATGTCTACCTGTGCCTCGGTGCATGCAATAAAATTTATTCCACCCCTCAATGTCTAAAATCAAAAAATTAGCCTGAACCCTGGCTGGGTTCCTCCGCCTGCCTGTTGCAGGAGAAAAGGCGAGGGGATCGAAATCAGCCTCAGGTTAGCTCAGAGCTGAAGGGTCATGTTGGTTTCGTGTTTCTTTGCAGGATCATTAACACACAGCCCTCCCTCCCCCCTCACTTCCGGCCCTGAGCTTCCTGAGCTGCTGAGCTGAAAGGGGCTGGGGTTTAGCCATGGGCTCAGCGAGCCACAGGGTTAAAAAGAGGACTCGTTTCCGCTGTCAGTGGTGACCTGCAAACAGGCCAGGCCAGAGCCTTCAAGGCCAGACCTGTCGCCTTGGAGGTGTCCCATGGGCGTGGGGCATCTCCCCGGCCATGCAAACTGGGCTCTGCATCCCCCTTTCCTGCCTTGATTCTTGCAGCATTTCTGCGGTGCCCACGGTGGCACTGGACGGCGCTGAGCGTCGGCTGGGCCGGGAACGTCGTCCTGCTGGGAGCCGTGGTCGTGCTGGTTGTGCTGGGTGAGTAGCCCAGGGCGGCGTGGCTGGGCTGAGCACCGGCAACTCGACACACGGCACTGGGGCTGGAGGGAAGAACGGCGGCACGGCCGTCTCTGGCGGGGGCGACGCAGGAGCTTATCTTGGGGGGGCCCCGAGGCTGCCGGCTGTGCCAGCTGCTCAGTGGGTGCAAACAGGCATGCCGGGAGGGGGTTAAGTGGGAAGACCCAGAAGGGGCGGGGCTAAAAGAAGAAGGGGCGTGGCCAATGACAAAAGGGGCGTGGCCAATGACAAAAAGGGGTGGGGCTTGAGCCCTGGCGGTACATTTCCAGAGCATCACTGCTTGGCACTGGCTGGGGATCTGGCCCATGGGCACCACATGCGCCGATCCCATGAGGGTGCTGGGGCTCAAGCGCCCACAGAAGAACCAATCAGGGATCTCGGGGCCCCAGGGCTGGTGGCCAATCAGCTGTGGAGGGCAAGAAGAAGGGGCAAGGGGGCCCCAAGGGAGGGGGCGGAGTGGGAACAGGGAAGGTGGGGCCTCAGGCCTAGAGGCGGAGCGAGGGCGGGGCCTTGGCAGAAAAGGCAGAGTGAGGGCGGGGCCTCAGGCCTAGAGCTGGAGTGAGGGCGGGGCCTTGAAAGAAAAGGCGGGGCCTCAGACCCAGAGGCGGAGCAAGGGCGGGGCCTTGGCAGAAAAGGCGGAGCCTGGGGGCAGAGCAGCAGTTCAGCGCCCTGTGGGAGAAACCGAAGCAGGTGCGGACGCAGGTCCGGCTGATCTACACCAGCGGGAACCTGGCCCTGTCTCTGCCCGCCCCTCACTTCTCTTTATCTCGCAGTTGTCCAGAGCAAAGAGCCGCCAGCGACCGCGCCCGCCACCGAGAGGAGCAGGTCCTGCGACACCGACCTCAACGCGACCGCCTGCGACCGCAGCCTGCAGGAGTTCCGGGCTTGCTTGAAGGAACGCTTGTGCGAGCAGGAGAACAGCTCGGCAGGTAACCCCGGGGCTGCCTGGGCCCAGCCCGTCAGTCACCTTTGCTGGGCACGCTGAGGTTTATGTACAGCAGGGACACCCTCCCCCAGCCCGTCCCGCCTTGGCTGAGCCTCTGGACTGTCCCGGGAAACTAAGGCCTCCGCAGGGACCACTCCAGGCTGCTCAGGGTGATCAGAGTCTTGGAACACACAAGTGGCGTTAGTGATAATAGTGTAAGAGGCTTTTCTAAATCCTGAGCTCAGATGTGTCTGGCAGGTGTAGCACCTAAAGGCACCAGCTGAGATCAGGGCCCCGTCGGGCCGGGCGCTGCACAGACACACAGCGAGAGACAGTCCCTGCCCCGGCTGAGATCAGGGCCCCGTCGGGCCGGGCGCTGCACAGACACACAGCGAGAGACAGTCCCTGCCCCGGCTGAGATCAGGGCCCCGTCGGGCCGGGCGCTGCACAGACACACAGCGAGAGACAGTCCCTGCCCCAGCTGAGATCAGGGCCCCGTCGGGCTGGGCGCTGCACAGACACACAGCGAGAGACAGTCCCTGCCCTGGCTGAGATCAGGGCCCCGTCGGGCCGGGCGCTGGATCTGTAGTGCCTGGGACATGGGATTGCCCCTCCTGCCCTCCCTCTTTTACTCACCCATAGCGCAGCACCCCAAGTGTTACACTGGGGCATCGGCACCAGCCCTGCCCAAGCACTCTGTGACATTCCGGTCTCCCCGGACCTCGCCAACGCACTGCGCTTTATTGCAGGGCTTTCCAGCCAGCGGGGGTGGGCTGGGGGAACTAAGCGTGCCGCGGAAAGGTCATCAATTTCCCCGCCCCCCAGCTTTTTTGCAGAGCCAGGGAAGGAGGGAATCGATGAAATCTCACAACACACTTAGAGAACCCCTGCGCCGGCTGGGACTCAGGCGGCCTTGCTGCTTAAGTCCCCAGCTAGCACTGGTGGTCAGTTTCCCTGCCTCGCACACACGCACTCTGCAAAAACGGGGAAGAAACCGCAAACCTCTCTACTAAGACTCTCCCCATAGCAGACATAAGTCAATGGGACATTTCTGAGCACCTGATTCAGCCGGGAGAAGCGGGAGCGCCGTGGAGTTGGTTGTCTTGTTGAATTGTGCCCTGTTACTGCACAGGCTGGGGAGCCCTGCTTTACTGTACAAAAACCCTGTGGGTGAAGGCGCCGGGTGTCGGGCTGGCGGAGCAGGTCAGAGTGTTAGATCGAGCCAAATCGTTACGGATAACTCTGCTCCTTTCCCTGTCCAGAGGGCTCAGGGTGCAGAGTCTGCCCCAGGCACTGGGTGTCGTACAGGGACAAGTGCTACTGGTTGTCTCAGGAAATTAAACGCTGGAGCACAAGCCATGCTGACTGCTTACAGAGGAGAGCTCAACTGATGGTGATCCAGGACCTCGAGGAGATGGTAAAACACATGCAAAACCTCACCCCAGCATATCTGTTTCTGTGTTAATGAGAGCAGGTCGAAAGCCCCCTTTTGATTTGTCCAGCCACAAATTAATTAAAGCAACATTTTCAGTCCCTGGGAAGTTTTAATGCGAAGCACCTAAAATGGTGTCACAAAGAGGAGGGAGAAAAATTGTTCTCCATGGCCTCTGAGGACAGGCCGAGGAGCAAAGGGATTCAACTGCAGCCAGGGTGGTTTAGGTTGGACATCAGGAAAAACTTCCTAATTGTCTGGGTGGTTAAACACTGGAATAAATTGCCCAGGGAGGTTGTGGAATCTCCATCCCTGGAGATATTTCAGAGCAGGTTAGAAAGACACCTCTGTAGGATGTTCTAGATGGTGCTCAGTCCTACCAGCAGGGCGGGGGACTGGCCTTGATGATCTCTCGAGGTCCCTCCTAGTCCTAGTGTTCTGTGATTCTGATTGTATGAAATGTCGTTTCTTCCCGAATCTTGAAACATATTCTCTGTTTATTTTAACCATATTTTAAAAAATATATATATATTTTTTATTTTATCCTTTTTTATTGCTTTAAATTGTCCCGGTGGCAGGAAACCCTGGGGCAGAGTCACATACTGGGCAGGGAGGTTGGACTTAATAATTTAATGACAGTAGACGTTGAGGTTCAAAACGGTCAAACCGTCAATGTGTATAAAGTAAGAATCCTTAAATATAACATGACCTTAGCAAGCAGCATTTTTCTTACTTTGCCTCTCTGCCAATCACCAGTGGAAAACTTTGTTTTCAGCTGTTTTTGTGGGTACTATCAAGTCGACATTTGCTAATAAAGCAGAATCGTTCAACCCTAAATCTATGGAAATAAATATATTAACAGTAGATCCCAAAGCATTTTATACTCCCAGAAATATTTGCCGAAGTTCATTGAAAAACTGAAATAAGGTTCATCGGCACCTTGGCGGAGAGGCACAGAGCTAACTCACCCACCGATTAATAGCACAGTTATTGATTGCATTTACTTGTAATTGGCGTTTCAGCTGGGCCTGGTTTGTCGCCTGTCCTAATGATCAAAGCCCGAGCTAGAGATGAGGTCTCACTTGCATTGTGATCAAAGGAACCAGCAACTTCTCCCACGTTTTTATCTCTCTGACCCTTGTTCATTTCCCAGGAGTTCATACAGAACATTATGCAAGTGCCGAATCAAGTGTGGATTGGACTGAACGTCACGTCCCCAGGGCGGAAGTGGACCTGGGTGGACGGTTCCCCGTTAAATCAAACACTGTGAGTGTTTCCTGATTAATATTCTATATCAAGCTGCAATATACACATTAAAGTCAATAGCAAACCTGCAGCTGACCTCCACAGGGCGAGGATTTCATCCGCTAAATCTTATGCCTGGTTTTTCTTTGTCTCATCGAAGTGCATGAATGGTAGTAGGCTAGGAAGAAAGATGTGCAAGTCCATAATTATCGGAGAGGGAGCTGAGTTAGTCTGTAGCTTCGAGAACAAGAAGAAGCCCTGGGGCACCTTATAGACTAACAGATATTTTGGGGCATCAGCTTTCGTGGGCCAAGACCCGCTTCGTCAGAGGCGTGAGTGGTGGTGGGGCCGCGTTCAGAGGGGTATTTAAAGAGTGCAAGACATCGGGAATGTTAATGTACAGAAGCCTGTGGGGGAACATTTCAACGTCCCTGGACACCCAGCAGCAGACTGAAGGGTGGCAGTCCTGCAACAAAGACATTTCAAAACTCAAATGGAGAGAGAAATCTCTGAGCTGCAATTTAGTTGCAGATTCGACTCCATTAACTAAGGATTAAACAGAGACTGGGAGTAGCTCACAGCTCACAAAAGGAGCTTCTCTGCCCTAGGTGTTAACATCTCCACATTCGACTAACAATGGGCCATGTACCCCCCGTTTATCTGACCCATTTTTTCTTCTCTTCACACATACGGCTGTTAATGGGCCTGGATTGAATTGATCTCGTCAGCTCTGGCCCTCCCTTTTACTGGGCCCCCACTCTTTAAATACCCCTCTGAACCTGCCCCCCCATGCATCTGATGAAGTGGGTCTTTGGCCATGAAAGCTGATTCTCCAAAATATCTGTTAATCTATAAGGTGCCACAAGATTCTTGTTGTTCCCAAAGTACATAATTGTTTGTGGAATCAGAACGTAGCAACAAAATGGGGAAAATATGCTTTTTTTCCCCCCCATCGTTTCTTGATTTTAATCAGCATTTGAGTTTTCACAATTCTAAAGCTGGACAGGTTCAAAACTTCCCACTTGTCCCAAGAGTTGCTCGAAAGACTCGTTAAAAAAAGTCACATAAAATTCATCAAAGGTTGCCAATATTCAACCAGAATTTGCAAGCGACTCAACTTTTCATGGAGGTTTCAAAAAGCTGAACATTTTGCCTCTGTTTTAAAGTTAGGCTCTTTTGTGCTAGCGCTCTGATGAACTGAGTAATTAACTTTATGCAAGTTTCTGTGCTGAACACAGCTGTCCACCAGCGCTGGCCTGAAACACGCGAGCTACGTCTACACTGGAGAGTTTTGTAGACAAAACTGGGGTTTTGTCAACAAAACTCCCGGTGCGTCTAGACACAAAATGTGTTTTGTCTCCAGAAACTGTCGACAACGAAAGCCGTGTAGACGCTCCGGGGGGGAGGGCCTTTTGTTGAGGGAGCGGATCAAAAGCTCGATCCACTTTTATGTGTAGACGTGATCTGTGAAGAGGAGTTTTCTTGGAACATCTCTTCCGACAGGAACTTCGGCTTCTAATGTAGACGTGGCCATCGGCTTCTTATGCTTATTAGGCTGGTTAGAAAAAGACTAGAGATGCCAGCTGGAATGGCAGCATTCTGGAAGGAAGATTAGCTTCTGTTCTCCACCTCTAAACCCACGGATGGTGACTGTCTCCTTCACTCCTTAGATTCCCAGTACGGGGTCTGGCGGACGAGCGCAGCTGTGCTACAGTAAAGAAGAGTGAGCTCCATTCTGAAATCTGCAACACTGACCTTAAATGGATTTGCCAGAAGGCAGCTGTGCCGATCTGAACAATCAGCTCGGCGACCTCCGCTTGTGTGCAGGGGACGAGGAACACATCCTCCTTTCTGCTAACAAATCCTCCGGGGGCCTGCATCCGGGTCGCGCCAGTACAGCGAGGGGAGCAGGAGTGATTTACACCACTTGGGGTCTGGACCCTTTAGCTGCGTTTACACGTGCACGCTACTTCGAAGTAGCGGCACCAACTTCGACGTTAGGTGGCGAGACGTCGAAGTCGCTAACCTCATGAGGAGATAGGAATAGCGCCCTACTTCGACGTTCAACGTCGAAGTAGGGACCGTGTAGACGATCCGCGTCCCGCAACGTCGAAATTGCTGGGTCCTCCATGGCAGCCATCAGCTGGGGGGTTGAGAGATGCTCTCTCTCCAGCCCCTGCGGGGCTCTATGGTCACTGTGGGCAGCAGCCCTTAGCCCAGGGCTTCTGGCTGCTTCTGCGGCAGCTGGGGATCTATGCTGCAGGCACAGGGTCTGCAACCAGTTGTCAGCTCTGTGTATCTTGTGTTGTTTAGTGCAAGTGTGTCTGGGAGGGGCCCTTTAAGGGAGCGGCGTGCTGTTGAGTCCGCCCTGTGACCCTGTCTGCAGCTGTGCCTGGCACCCTTATTTCGATGTGTGCTACTGTGGCGTGTAGACGTTCCCTCGCAGCGCCTATTTCGATGTTGGGCTGAGCAACGTCGAAGTTGAACATCGACATTGCCAGCCCTGGAGGACGTGTAGACGTTATTCATCGAAATAGCCTATTTCGATGTCGCAACATCGAAATAAGCTATTTCGATGTTGGCTGCACGTGTAGACGTAGCCTTTGACTCCAATGGAGTTACCGCCGAGACCAGCAGGGATCCGGCCCTCGGGGTTTTTGCAAAATAAATCTGCAATTTCATTTTTTAACCCCAGAACTTCTAGTTTGGTTTTTTTTCATAACTGTAAAAAAAAAATCTTAATTCTCGGGAGATTATTACCGAGCCGCCCGGTCCCTACAATGAGGTGGGGGCAGCCACCACCGGCCCCATGCTTTTGTGGGGTCCCAGAGCAGGCTGTGTGGTGGGTGTGGGGTGGGGGGATATGGGGAAGTGACCCCCAGCTGCTGCTGCTACCTCACCTTGGCCAGGTAGTGCCTGACCTGGCTGGTCATGGGGGGGGCCTGCGCGGTGTCTCGCCTTCCCCTGCAGGGTGGTGCTGTGTTATCCCAAGCGGATAGACGAGGTGCAGTGTGGAGCTGAAACAGCAGCAGGCAGAGGCGGGGCAGGGGGCGGGGCCTAGAGTGGCGTGGCCTTGTCCTGACTCCGCCTCCGCTTAAGAACCGCCCTCCTGCTCTGCACGTGGGAGGACTGGACCACGGCCATGGAGCGAAGGCCTGAAAACGGAGGGAAAACGCCACCGATATTCAAGGCCCCAAAGGGCCGTTCCACTCTTCCAGTCCGATTTCCTCCATGACGCCAGCCACAGACTCGCAGCCGCTCATTCCAGCACAGAGCCCCAAACACGCATGCAAGGGAGCCGAGACCAAACCTGTCCAGCACGGCCCAAGCCAGCACGTCTCTGGGTAAGTGCCGAGGGCTGCTGCCGTTCTCTGCTGGAAGTGGCGTCTTAGCTGCTGTCTCAAGGGGGCTTCCTGCAGCTCCCAGCCCCAGGGCTTTTTTAACACCTTGGGGTGAGCAAACGGCTTATGGCAGGTCCCGCTTTTCGTCTCTGTGTAACGCAGAATCACAGAACCCCAGGGCTGGAAGGGAGCTCAGGAGGTCGTCTAGTCCAGCCCCCTGCCCAAAGCAGGACCAACCCCAACTAAGTCATCCCAGCCAGGGCCTTGTCCAGCCGGGACTTAAAAACCTCCAGGGATGGAGAATCCACCACCTCTCTAGGCAACGCATTCCAGGGCTTCACCACCCGCCCGGGGAAAGAGTTTTTCCTAATATCTAACCTACACCTCTCCCTCTGTAACTTCAGCCCATTGTTCTGCCGTCTGACACCTCTGAGAAGAGTTTCTCACCCTCCTCTTTAGAGCTCCCCTTCAGGAAGTTGAAGGCTGCTATTAAATCACCCCTCAGTCTTCTCTTCTGTAAACTAAACAAGCCCAAATCCCTCAGCCTATCCTCATCGGTCTTGTGCTCCAGCCCCTGAATCATTTTTGTTGCCCTTCGCTGAACCTGCTCCAGCAAATCCACCTCCTTTTTATACTGGGGGGCCCAAAACTGGACACAATATTCCAGATGTGGCCTCACCAGTGCCGAATAAAGAGGAATAACTACTCCACCTAATGCACCCTACTATGCTGTTAACCTTCTTGGCTACAAGGGCCCACCGTTTACTCATATCCAGCCTTTCATCCACCATAACTCCTTTCCATCATACTGCTGCTGCGACAGTCAGTCCCCAGCCTATAACAACACCTGGGATTCTTCCACCCCTGGTGTAGGGCTCTATACTTCTCCTTATGGAGCCACATCAGATTTCTTTTGGCCTAATCCTCCAAGTCCCTCTGGATTCTCTCTACCTTCCAACACCAGGAGCTCCAGGTTGCCAGCCCCAGGAATTGAACCTGCAATTATAAGGACTAAAGCCCTGTGCTCTAATGCACAAGCTAACGGCCAGCTGTGGCTGTAGTGCAGAGGTTTAATTCACCCGGTATGAGGTCTCAGTGCCTCTGGGTAATACATCTGCAATCAGCTGGGGCCGCCCAACCTGCCTGCTGCAATCAGCCGGGGCTGCCCAGCCTGTCTGATGCTGTCCAAACAGACAGAAATTTCCATTACGTTCATACGAGACTAAAACCCCTTTCGGCAGGTGTCAGAAAACAAGCCGGTAGAGCGTCAAACCTTTCCGACTCGGGCTAGAAAGGTGACTCCACGGACGTGAAAACCGTCGCAGATTTCAGCAGCTTCAATGAGCTGGGAGAGCCTGAGACCCAGCTGCTGATCATGGTGTGTCCCCCGGGGAAAAATTTCACAGCCCCCCTGCAAGGGGGCCTGTCCCCAGCTTTGTGCACCCCTGTCGTGACCGCCCATCCCATTCCCGTTCGATGACCTCCTGAGCTCCCTTCCAGCCCTGGGGTTCTCGGATTCCCACCTAAACTATGAATGAGTTGCCCCTTTACCTTACACGTGATCACCTAAATGCCTTCACCCCCTGGCCCCCCTCTGCTACAGGGTGGCGGAAACTCACCCCCTTCCTGTAGCGCCCTGAAGCAGCTGCAGTTTCTCACTGCCGTTTGTCAGCGATGCTTTGCCAGCCCGAGCGAGGAGCTCTCAAAAAAAAACAAAAACCCCAAACTCTCGCTTATCTAAAAGTGAGATACAAAGTTATCTGAGGATCCTCAACACCTCCACAGAGCAGCTGACCACAAAAAAGTAGCTATTGCGTTCTCCACCCAGCCTAAAGGCACATAACCTTCCACTGCACCTGGGAAATGTGTCCCTTAAAGGCTCCTTATAATTACCAAGCCAGAGCCCAGTGGTTCCCAAACTGTGGGGCAGGATCAGCACCCCCCCGCCCCCCAAGAAGAGATGGAGTGGAACAGTGCCTCTGTGGGGCAGGGATGGGGTGTCTTCCAACCCCTCGTTTGCCCCCATCTGTAACTCTGGCCTCAGCCTCACCTCGGTCTCCCGCTCCTGGCTGCAGCTCACTGGTCTTTCTAACTTTTCCATCCCTGTGTGGAATAAATTTTGTTATACGCACCAAGCCGTGTGCAGCTGCGCAGCACGATAGAAACACAGGCTGCCCGTTATGGGTGGCTGTGGGAGCTCTGTGAATCAGCTGAGCAGCATCTCAATCTCTCCTGGGTGGCTGTCTTAGAGAGAGCCGCTCCCTCGTCCCCTGCCACAGCTTCCAACGGAGCACCGACCGAGGAAGAGTGGACATGTGACTGGAAAAGTTTGTGGGTCACTTTCATAGCCCCAAACACTGTGAACTGGCCTTGCGCCTTTGACTTAAACAGGTTGAACCTGTCTCCCCCGGTACCCTCAGGACCCGACCGGTGCCGAACACCAGAATTTGTCGGATGACAGGAGGTCGATATTGTCTAGCACGTGCTCAACACTTCCACTGCTTGCTGGGCTCTGAGAAGACATTGACGGGTAAATTACAGCTAAAGAACAGCACCGAATGCTGAGAGCCAGGCCTGGTGGCTGGAAACAAACTTTCTGGGACCGCGGGGAACTTGGCCACACCCAGGATCGGTGGTCATCTGGCAAACTCAAATCATGCCGGATTACGGAGGTTGCCAGGCCAGAGCATTCTGGATTAGAGAGGCTCAACCTGTACCAGCTGGAGCCAAAGTCAGGGCCAGGGCTCTTTGGTCTGAACCCGCCTGCATCACGCCGTCTTCGAGGAAGGTGCCAAACCCTGGGTGTGCGCGGGGCCAGCCGGGGTGGTGGGTTTGAACCTATAAGTCCCTGCACACGTTGCAGGGACGAGCTGTGTGAAACCGAACTGCTGCGCTTCGAGCAGAGCGTTCGAGATGCGTTTTCCAGTTACGGGAGGGGACTGCACATAGGCAGGCCTCTTCGAGCAGCTCTCTGGCGGCGGTTCTAAGGAGAACCTCCTACTCATTTCTCTCTGTCTCAGCGGGTGCTCACAGCAGCCAGAAGGCTGGTCATGTTGAACTATGTTTCTGTCACCGAAGCCGAGCTCTATGAATAATTACGAGCGAACTCCAGCTCCCCCTGCTGTCTGGACCGTCGCAGAGCGGCCATATGGTCTGATGGTACATAGACAGATTTGCGTGTATCAATGTGTCCCGTTTGGAGGTACAGAGCCTGAGTCCCAGTTATGAAATTTCTCAGTTCCGGTGAGGCTTCGGGTAGCTTTAAACCTGAGCTTTTGGCTTGCCCTGTTCTAAGGCTGTGCAGAGCTCTGAGGGCACTCTGGTGTGAATTAGAGCAGCTTTGTGGCTGCTCTAATGTACGGGCTGTTCACTGTAGACGTAAAGGCTGTGTCTACACAAGAGAGTTTTGTCGACAGAAGGGGCCATAATTCAGGGAGCGTCTACACACACACACACACCCCATTCTGTCAGCAGAGTCTCGGCAGAACTCTGCATTTGCCTCGAAAGTGTTAAGCCTCAACAATTTGAGGCATAACACTCTGTCGACACAAAAAGCAGTCAAGCAGCACTTCACAGACTAGCAAAATGGTTTACTAGGTGATGAGCTTTCGTGGGACAGATCCACTTCTTCAGCCCACAGCCAGACCAGAACAGACTCAATATTTAAGGCACAGAGAACCAAAAACAGTAAGCAAGGAGGACAAATCAGAAAAAGATCATCAAGGTGAGCAAATCAGAGAGTGGAGGGGTGGGGGGGGGAAGGTCAAGAATTAGATTGAGCCAAGTATGCAGACAAGCCCCTAGAGTGACTCAGAAAGTTCCCGTCCCGGTTTAAACCAGGTGTTAATGTGCCAGGGCGGGGGCAGAGGAGGAATTCACACGTGGCACTTTCCCCTCGCTCCCTGACAGACAAGGGGAGGGGAAGAGGAGCAGCAGGGGCGGAGCCGAGTGCTGTGTGGCGTGCCGGCGATAATCGGCTCGCGTGCCGCTCTCGGCACCCGTGCCGGCGATAATCGGCTCACGTGCCGCTCTCGGCACCCGTGCCGGGGTTTGCTGCCCCCAGGTTAATATGTTCCACGAATACACACAGAATTCAGACAACGGTGCCTATGTATAATTACAGGCTGACTGTCATAGATCGGTACATTGGCCCAGCAGCTTGGGTTCATTTCTATGCCCTCGGAAGGGGTAAGTTCATTTATGTTCCCGATACGGTGACGGTGTAAATTCCAGTTATACATGGAGGTAGCAGTAGGGGACCAGACACTGCTCCAGCCTGTTACTCTTTGTGTGGTTTCCTGCATCCTTCATTAGCATTCGAACCAGACTCAGAGGAGGCTCCTAAGAGCCACCCAACACTTCGTTTACCCGTGAGCAGCTCAAGAAGCATCCTTTGCCTGGCAGCAATTTGCAGCTGACACCCCCCGACAGAGAAACCGAACCCATAACGCCTGCTCCTATTAGGAAGCCAAGCAGCCGTGCGGAACTCTAAAGACAAACCATTTTATTTATTAGGTAATGAGCTTTCATGGGCAAAACTGACTTCTTCAGCTGCGCGTCAAGCTGCGACCAACGCTTATGACCTTTAGATTCGTCCGGTTTCATCAAACCCAACAATTCATAAAGTCTCCCCAGATCATGACTATTTTTAATACGCTAAAGGGAGGTACTTTTTTCCTGGTTGATTAAATTTTTTTTGGCGGGGGAGAAGGGGACCACATTTTTGCTTTTTTTCTCCATCTCCAGGAAGGTGAGAAAATGTCTCACGTAATCACATGATTCCTGGAGCTAGAGATTTAAAGCCAAACAAACAAATAAATAAATACAATTTCTTTCTGGGCTGGGAATCTCGCGGAGACCCACGTCCTCCCATGCGTTTAGGATCCAAGGAAAACTTTTCAGTCCTAGGCTGGAATTCTCAGCTGTTCTGTCACGCGGGGGGACGTGAACCATTAGGTCAACCTGCCCCCTCCTTCTCTAGCCTACCCCTTTCTGCTTGTCCCCCTCTGTCTCCGTCACTCGCTTTCTTTTTTTCAGTCTAACCTGCCTCAGAGCCTTGGAAGTCCCCCTTGAGGATCGAACTCACAATAACAATCTGCTAAACACTGAGCTATTCCCCACCCCTTTCAGGTAAGGCCCTGTTGGGTTACATGGGTAGCCAGCCCCCCATTCTCTGATCTAACGCCAGCCCCGGACCTGTGCTCGGGGTGGGTCTGGTGTTCCCAGTTTGGACAAGATTCTGGTGGCCATCACGGAGGCTGTCATACAGATCGTGATGGGACCTCCTCCCAGCCCTGTTCGCCGAGGTTGACCCTACCGGGAGCTGGAGGCTGCAGACGACGTAGCCCTGGGATTCCCCGGACCACGCAATCCCCTCCACCACGATACGGCAACAATGCTCGGAGGAAGGTCATATCTTCTGACCACACCGGCCCAGAGAAGGTGCTGATCACCGCTTCGGTGACGGTCAGGGGGCATGAGATCCGTCGGCAGATTGCGACAGCAGCTGCTGGACAAAGCGGTGGAGGTGAGTTCTCGGACAAAGCTCTCGGTTGATAAGGTCAATCTACGGCCGCCTCCTCGACCGTGCTCGGGAACTTTGTGTTATGAGCAACAGGACAAAATCGCAAGTGGCAGAAATGGGGTTTCTCCACAGCATGGCTGGATTTGATCTCTGAGTCCGAGGGGGGGGGCCCAGAGCTGCCCCCACACCAAAGGGGAGAAAAGTACCCAAAAGGTTACTTGAGTAAAAGTGTAGCTGCTTCCAGTTCTGGATACTTGAGTACAATCTTGCTGTGGCGTATGTGCATTTACTCAAGTCGCTTTCCAGTGGGGCATTTTTATTCAAGTAACTTTCTGGGTACTTTTCCCACCTCTGCCCCACGCAACCAGTTGCCCAGGGCACAGTGTACTCTGTCAGCAACCCTTCCTGTCCCTTCTCACTCTCCATGTTGTCTCCATGGTGCTCACCGGGAAAAGTAGCACAGAGAAAAAAGAAAGAAGGAAGATTTTAGTGTCATCACTAGGTTCCAGAGTGAACATATCCATTCCGTGACTAGGGCACTTTTCCATGTCATTGGTTGAAGCTCTGAGTCGTCTATTCATAACCAGGCAAGCTAGAAACACACGCCTTTTTTGACAATAAAAAAACTAGGCTTCTGCACAAGCTAAATAAATTAAGCACTTCGTATAGTCAGGGGATCCTACTTTTACCCCTCTCATAAGTAGGACCGTGCAGTAGGCTAGTACTGTGAGCAGTGTTTCCGTAAGCTGCGCAGTCGGCCAGGAGAAATTCAGTTGCCACCCAGGTGCTTAGTTGAACGCTCGCTGTCAGCCACAGCTGCCGGCGTGTGCTTCTACCGGTGGTGCACAGTTAAGTGCACCTTGGTGCATTTAACAAAATTTATTCCGCCCAGGGATGGGAAAAATTAGAGGGATCACAGGCTTATAAATGTGGAGTCTCAGCCGGGATCTGTGCGGAGCAAGTCAAGGAGGTAGAGTGACCCACGGGTGTGAAAACTGGGTGTCCCCTGACAAGGGGAAACTGGTCCTTTACGTGATTTTGGCAACTGTATCCCCTCTCGTGGGGCTCAGCTTCTTTCGCGAGCACTTGTCCGGCCGGCTGCAGATGAAATATCTCTCCGAGTGGCACCGGGAGCTGCTAATGCCGCGTTCGTCCAAGTAGGTGCAGTGCCCTTCCCCTCTGACCAGAAACCTGCAAGGAGGAGCAGCGGAGGGGTGATTGGCTGCAGCTGGCTGTACAGACCTGGCCCATCCAACCCAGGGGACCTGGGCTCTCAGCCAGGCTTTGCCGACACACCCTGCGCTAGTCACTTCTAGCCGTAAACGTCACTGTGAGCACAGAGGGCACACCCATCGGACTTGGAGAGCACAGGAGACAGGCGAGCAAGTTCCTCCTGGGTCTTCCCAGTGTGCGAGAGGTCAGAGAGGACCACAAGCTGAGAAGGAAGGGACGTCTTCACAGCAGCCTTCTCTTGGAATACGCTAGGGAGGGGTTGCAGCGGCTTTGGAGGGGAGGGTGAGAATTCAGAACTGATCTGGACAAACTGGAGAGATGGGCTGAGGTCAAGCGGATGAGGCTTTGAAACGCCGGTTGTGTGCAGCCGCGTTATTCTGAAACAAGCTATTACAGAGAAGAGCCGGAGAACACTAGAACCGGATGGGACCTCGAGAGGTCATCAAATCCAGTCCCCTGTCCTCACGACAGGACTGAGCACCAAAGACCATCCTGGAGAGGTGTCTGTCCAACCTGCACTTAAATGTCTCCCGCGATGGAGATTCCACCCCCCACCCCAGGCAATTTATTCCACTGTTTAACCACCCGGACAGTCAGGAAGTGTTTCCTGATGTCCAGCCTAAACCTCCCTGGCTTCAGTTGAAGCCCCTTGCTCCTTGTCCTGTCCTCAGAGGCCAAGAACAAGTTTTCTTCCTCCTCCTTGTAACCCTCTTTGAGGTACTTGAAAACCGCTCTCACGTCCTCTCTCAGTCTCCTCTTTTCTAAACGAAACAAGCCCAGTTCTTTCAGTCATTCCTCGGCGCTCACGTTCTCTAGACCTTTCATCGTCCTGGTTGCTCTTCTCTGCACCTTCTCCCGTTTCTCCACCTCTTTCTGGAAATGTGGTGCCCAGCACTGGACACGGTCTAATTGGCGCAGAGCGGAGCGGAGGAATGACTTCTCGGGCCTTGCTCGCTCCGTTCCTATTAATGCCGCCCAGAATCACGCTGGCTTTTTTTGCAGCCGCGTCACACAGTTGACTCATATTGAGCTTGTGGTCCGCTCTGACCCCTGCATCCTTCCCGCAGACTCCTTCCTAGACAGTCCCTTCCCATTCTGTTTGCGTGAAACTGATTGTTCCCTCCTAAGCGGAGCCCTTGGCATTTGTCCTCATTAAACGTCACCCCGTTTACCGCAGAGACAGTGAAGAAGGCAGAAGGACTCACGAGTTGTTGAATGCGGTTCCATTGGTCCATTTCCAAGGCTGACCCTGACCTTGTTCCCTGTGGAGGCCAATCCAGCGATAACGGCCCAGGCCATAGCGCATTGAGAATTGCTGTGAGGAGAAAGAATGCGCATTATATCCTCTCCAGCACCACAGCAGCTTCAACGGCGCTCTCAGCTGCCTCGCGCTAGGTGCTGTACACCGGAGAAACAGCTCCATCACCCAAAGGCAAAATACACAGGACCTAGGAAGTTAGCCAAAAGGAATTTTTTCCACCCCAGATTTCATAGCTATGGGGTTTCCCTCCATTGTCTTACCATTTCCATGCAGAGCTTCAAGAGTTCATCAAGTCCTGCAGATTAAACCCATTACTCCTTGTCCTGCTCTCAGCAGGCCCGGAGAATAACTGACCAGCTAGACTTTTTTTTCCTTCTCTTGTTGTGTATCTGACTTTCCCTTCTCAGGTGATGTACTTTTCCCTTGTCTTCACGTCTAGTTAAATTGTATAAGTACAGAGCTGCAGATAGATAGATAGAAGGGGTGATGGGGATAGATAGATAGGTAGGTAGATAGATAGAAGGGGTGATGGGGATAGATAGAAGGGGTGGTAGGGATAGATAGATAGATAGATAGATAAGGGGTGGTGGGGATAGATAGATAGAAGGGGTGATGGAGATAGATAGATAGAAGGGGTGATGGGGATAGATAGCTAAGGGGTGATGGAGATAGATAGATAAGGGGTGGTGGGGATAGATAGATAGAAGGGGTGATGGAGGTAGATAGATAGAAGGGGTGGCTGGGGATAGATAGATAGGTAGGTAGATAGATAGAAGAGGTGATGGAGATAGATAGATAGAAGAGGTGATGGAGATAGATAGAGAAGGGGTGGTGGGGATAGATAGATAGAAGGGGTGATGGAGATAGATAGATAGAAGGGGTGATGGGGATAGATAGAAGGGGTGGTAGGGATAGATAGACAGATAGATAAGGGGTGGTGGGGATAGATAGATAGAAGGGGTGATGGAGATAGATAGATAAGGGGTGGTGGGGATAGATAGATAGAAGGGGTGATGGGGATAGATAGAGAAGGGGTGGTGGGGATAGATAGAGAAGGGGTGATGGAGATAGATAGAAGGGGTGATGGGGATAGATAGATAGAAGGGGTGATGGGGATAGATAGATAGAAGGGGTGATGGAGATAGATGGATAGAAGGGGTGATGGAGATAGATAGATAGAAGGGGTGATGGGGATAGATAGATAAGGGGTGGTGGGGATAGATAGAGAAGGGGTGATGGAGATAGATAGATAAGGGGTGATGGAGATAGATAGATAGAAGGGGTGATGGGGATAGATAGATAAGGGGTGGTGGGGATAGATAGATAAGGGGTGGTGGGGATAGATAGATAGAAGGGGTGATGGAGATAGATAGATAGAAGGGGTGATGGGGATAGATAGAAGGGGTGGTAGGGATAGATAGAAGGGGTGGTAGGGATAGATAGACAGATAGATAAGGGGTGGTGGGGATAGATAGATAGAAGGGGTGATGGAGATAGATAGATAAGGGATGGTGGGGATAGATAGATAGAAGGGGTGATGGGGATAGATAGAGAAGGGGTGGTGGGGATAGATAGAGAAGGGGTGGTGGGGATAGATAGATAGAAGGGGTGATGGAGATAGATAGATAGAAGGGGTGATGGGGATAGATAGATAGATAAGGGGTGATGGAGATAGATAGATAGAAGGGGTGGTGGGGATAGATAGATAGAAGGGGTGATGGAGATAGATAGATAGAAGGGGTGGTGGGGATAGATAGATAGAAGGGGTGATGGAGATAGATAGATAGAAGGGGTGATGGGGATAGATAGATAGAAGGGGTGGTGGGGATAGATAGATAGAAGGGGTGATGGAGATAGATAGATAGAAGGGGTGATGGGGATAGATAGATAGATAAGGGGTGATGGAGATAGATAGATAGAAGGGGTGGTGGGGATAGATAGATAAGGGGTGATGGAGATAGATAGATAGAAGGGGTGATGGGGATAGATAGATAGAAGGGGTGGTGGGGATAGATAGATAGAAGGGGTGATGGAGATAGATAGATAGAAGGGGTGATGGGGATAGATAGATAGATAAGGGGTGATGGAGATAGATAGATAGAAGGGGTGGTGGGGATAGATAGATAAGGGGTGATGGAGATAGATAGATAGAAGGGGTGATGGGGATAGATAGGTAGATAGACAGAAGAGGTGGATAAGGGTAGATAGACAGACAGACAGATAGATAAAAACGAGGCAGATAACGTGCTGAGATGTTCCTTGCTCTCTCAGCGTGACTTTCTTTCTTTCTTTCTGTAGTTCCAAATGTTTGGGAAATAGAGTTTGAAAGGCAGATTTCCATACCCTTTTCACACATTTTTTACCTTTCCTCCCTTTTTGACAGTGGGAAATGAAGTGGGGGGGGGAACAAACCAAAAATCCCAACAAGGGACCCCAGACTTTTGCAAAATGAGATTTTGGTGTTTTAAAGCAAAAACAACAAAACGAAACATTTTACATTAAAAGCGAAATGAAAAATTTTAATGGGGGGTTAAATGTTTCTGTTAAAAATGCCCCCTCCTGCCCCTGAATTTACATTTTACAAAGAGCTCCTTGAACCTAGCACCGGCCTTAGACCCCCACAGCCACCAGACTCTGACGTGGCCTGGACCGTGGTTCTGAAGGCGCGTGGCTCTTCCTTACCAGCTCCAGCAGGGAATCGATGGCGGCCAGAGACGCGTTGAGTGCCAAGCAATGGCTCTGGCTCTCACTCCAGTTGCTTTCGGTCTCTGAGAAGTAGTTGCATTTCCCTTGGAAGCCAACCCAGCCGTCTGGGCACGCAGCCGTGGCTTGTGGCAAACATTGTGGGCACGGGGGAGTTTTCCTGGCTGAAAATAAGCAGGTAGCACTGTGACAGATGGAGCCAGCGCTGGGGACTGGCTCTGCCTGGGAATCCCTGCTAAACAGGGCCATTGTGATCAACTCGTCTGACCTCCTGCCTACCAGGTGCCTTAAAGTTACCCCAAAATAATGCCTAGGGTGGAGTTGTTACACCAATGTCTCGTTGTGACTTAAACCTGGTCAGGGATGGAGAATCCACCGCGTCCATTATCCTCACCAACCTTTTCCATCCATGTGCGGAATAATTTTTTTCATGTGCCGACACACGGAAAGGTGCACCACCAGGAGACATTCCCCCCTCCCTCCCGGCAGGTGCTCTGCTTAGCACGGTGCTGGGCTCTTAGCAGGGCCACACAAGAGCCCAGCTCGCAGGGAACACAGACTGTGTCCCTGGATAAATCAGTCCCATGGTGAGCAGCATTCACTGTTCCCCATGGGTGCTTTAGTCCGCCTGGACTCCGTGGCGGCAAGGGGGCCGTGAAAAAGATAAATAAATAAAAGATGAGCCTCGGAAATAAGTTTTTAAGCAATCGCAGAGTTACAAGTAGTGATTATTCTTCAAGTAAATCTCTTCATGTGGGCCTATGACTGGCTGTCCCAAGATCTAGGCGGTGGTTTCCTTTTGCGTTAAATGAAGTGGGCGTAGAGGCTAGAACTGGCATTGATGGGGGGCTGCAAACAGTCTGGGGGTGATTAGGGGCCTCAGAACAGTTTGGAGGGTGATTGGGGGTCTGCAAATGGTTTGGGGGCGAGTGGGGGGGTCTGTGATGGTTGGGGGGGGTGGTTGGGGATCACAAATGGTTTGGGGGGGTGATGGGGATCCGTGAATGGTTTGGGGGGAGAAAGGGGTCCATGAATGGGTGGGCGGATGCCTGGGGAGCCGTGAACGGTTTGGGGGTGACTGGGGGTCTGTACAAGTGAAAAGTTGAGAACCACCACCTTAGCGTGTATCTGAATTCATCCAGCTTCAACGTGCAGCCTTCAGACCGCGCTGGAGTGGCCAGTCTATCGTTAAATGTTTGTCCCCCCGCCTATGTATTTCCAGCTGTGGGGCTGAGCCCTCGCGGGAGCTAAACAGAGGGCGCTTTTGACGTCTAGCAATACCAAACAGGTTTCCTAACCCGGTCGCCATTCTGGGGGCTGTGTGCTGACCCCTGGGAGGGTCGGGGAGGTGGGCCTGGCGCTGCAGGGGTTAAACAAGGCCTGGGTGCCTGATTAGCCCCGCCCCTTTTTACCTGCAGCCAATGCTAGGCCTGCAGGGAGGATAAAAGGAGACAACCAGGCTCAGTTCAGGGCTGACCAGTGGAGAGGCAGGAGCTGGCTTGGCCCTCTGCAAGATCTGAGCAGCCTCCAGATCCTCCCCCAGGTGCAAAAGGGGGGAACCCCAAAGAAAACCCCACTAAGGATGGAGGTACTGGAGCCATGCCCCAAGCTGAAGGTAAGGGCTCCAGTTGGCAGACTGCAGTCCAACACCCCAGGTAACACGAGGCTCTAACCACTAGGCCACCCTGCTGCTAGGGGAACCCAGCTACAACCCCTCTTCCAATCTGGGAACATCCTTCCTGAACCGGGGGGGGCCTCGGGCACAAGATTCCCGCCGGGGGCGAACCCGAAGCTAAAATAACCCATCTGCTCCTACTCCCCTGGCTCCCCACCCCTCCTGGCGGGATCCTGTGTGCCGGCAGCCACGCAGCATTCACCGGCCTCGCCTGGTTTCGTCTTGTCCCGGCATAAAACACCACACAGCCTGGGAACAGCTGCAGTTCTGCTGTGAGTGGTGCCGGAACAGCCCGAGGCCCCGGGTGTAATCAGGAGCCAAAGGAGGGTTATTTAAAAGGCCAACAGGGTCCCCATCTGCAGAGCCTCCGGCTACCACGTTGTCGGTTTCACAGCAGACCCTGCAGCTGATGCAGACCCGTTAAAGACCTAATTCTGTGGCGGGGGGATGCAGCAGATCCCTGGTACACCGGCGCACCCCCTCCGTTCCCGCTCAAAGGCCCCGTGAGCTCCAGGCCTGCCTACTGGCCCAGGCTGGGGTATCGGAGCTGCTCTCCGGAAACACTGAACTGAGGGAAGGGGGAGCGTTTGTGGCCGCTCCGGCAGCAAACCGAGAGCCGGGCTCGTGCCAGGGTGGCAGAGTGTGTGCGTGGAGGGGGTGGAAGGAGCTAACGGCTGGCTCGCCGCCTCCCCGGACAATGCGGCGTGACGGCGTCGGCTCCTTTGTCTCCCGCAGCCCTCGCCGGCAGGTCACCAGGCGGGTCAGTAACATGAGCCCTGTTTTATAGCTGGGGAAACTGAGGCACGGAGGGGAGCGGTGATCCGCTCGTCCCCCGGTGGGGCTAATACCAGAGCGGAGAAGAGACTCCAGCTCTCCTGCCTGCCAGGCATGTGCTGTACCCGCTAGGTAACGCTGCCGTCGTGCGGCGCCGGGTGCGGCTGAGAGGCACTTAGACGTTGCCTTTCCTGTTGGGTCGGGGCAGGGCTGCGGCCCAGGTTTCACCCCTGCAAAGAGGAAAAGCCTGGAGGAGTCGGCGCAGGGCAAGGCCAGGGGGAGGCAAGGGTTGGGCGCAGTGACCTTGGAAGAAGGACGAGCCGTCGGTGAGGAATCAGTGAGAAGGGGAACGGCCTCTCACTCACTTGCCAGCACAATCACGGCGATCAGCAAAGCCAGGCTGGCGACGGCGGCAACGGGGGCCCATCGGTTTTTCAGGCACTTCAGGCCGATAGCTGCAAAACACAAATAGACGTGAAAGGAGGCGCAGGCGGGCAGCAAACGTATCCAGAGCAAATGCTGCCGGCCCGAAAGACGTCACCGTTTGTTAATTTTCTCCTGGCATTCACCTCGTGGCCGGCTCCAGCCCTTGCTGGTTAAGGGCACGGAACGGCTTTCAGAGCAGACGAGGTTAATCAGAGCGAGGCCGTTCCCCTTAGAGATGGTTAACCGGGGGCACAACAGGAGCCGAGAAAATCCGGTGAGGAACAAGGCAGCAGGGGAGTGTGATTCACCCGTCCTGCAATACAGAACCCAGGGCCACCGGGTGACGCGAATGGGCAGCAGGCTTAAAACCATGCAAGGAAGGATTTCTGCAGGCAATGCGCTGTTCACTTGTGGAACTGCTCGCCAGGGGGTGGTGGGAGGGCCGGGATTATAACAGGGGTCTAAAAAAAAACTAATAAATTCTGGACTACGGGGGGACGGACAGAATTACCAGGTCCCCAGGCTGGGGAGGTGGCTACACACCTCGCAACGGACATGGCCTTGGGTGGAAGGTGTGCAGGGCTGGCGACAACGGGGCCCTGATCTCAGCCGGGGCAGGGACTGTCTCTCGCTGTGTGTCTGTGCAGCGCCCGGCGCGACGGGGCCCTGATCTCAGCCGGGGCAGGGACTGTCTCTCGCTGTGTGGAGCTCAGCTGCTTAGTGCTACAATGCTACCCATAATACGATTATTTACCAGTAATTCTCCTCCTTTCTTCCGTTCGTTCCTGGTCTGGCATCATTGCAGCTGTCACCCCTTCACCTAGCAGAAAACCAAAGAAACTCTCATTCCCAGTCAGGTCATTCAACCACCTCCCGCTGCCCCTCCACGCAGGCAGGGCCCGAGGCTGCGTACGGCGCCCAGGCCCCCAGGCTGCTCCCTCCTTTTGGAGTTCTCCATCTGCTTCCCCTCCTGGATCCGGACGCAGTCCCCAAAGCCTGCCCCTCTCTCCCCACACGGTCCCCAGCTGGCCTGGTTGGGGCACTCCAAGCCGAATGGAGAGCCTGGTCATGCAACTGACAACTTGTCTTCCATGTTCCCCTTTAGTTGCTGGAAGGAAAATAATATCTCTGCCGAAATGTTTGTTAGCACCGAACAACTCGGCCTAGGCCTGCGCGCCGTAGAAACGTCCAGACCCTCTGCAGTCTTAACACTGTCCGTTGATATAGCCTGTTTTGCTGGAGTTACGGTTTTGAGCTGATCGCCTAGTTAGTCCAGAATAACAAGCTTTGCAGGGTGGACGCGGGGGGGGATTTTTTTTCCGGAAACGAGCCCCAGTGTATCATAGAGTCCTAGAACACTAGGACTGGAAGGGACCTCGAGAGGCCATCAGGTCCAGCCCCCTGCCCCAATGGCAGGACCAAGTACTGGCTAAACCATCCCTGACAGACATCTGTCTAACCTGGTCTTAAATATCTCCAGAGATGGAGATTCAACAACCTCCCCTGGCAATTTATTCCACTGTTTGACCACCCTGACAGTTAGGAACTTTTTCCTAATATCCAACCTAAACCTCCCTTGCTGCAGTTTAAGCCCATTGCCTCTTGTTCCATCCTCAGAGGCCAAGAAAAACAAGTTTTCTCCCTCCTCCTTCTGACACCCTTTTAGATACCTGAAAACCGCTGTCATGTCCCCCCTCAATCGCTGTCATGTCCCCCCTCAATCTTCTCTTTTCCAAGCTAAACGAGCCCAATTCTTTCAGCCTTTCTTCATAGGTCATGTTCTCCAGACCTTTAATCATTCTTGTTGCTCTTCTCTGGACCCTTTCCAATTTCTCCACCTTTTTCTTGAACTGTGGCACCCAGAACTGGACACAATACCCCAGCTGAGGCCTAACCAGCGCAGAGGAGAGCGGGAGAATGACTTCTCCTGTCTTGTTCACAACACACCTGTTAATGCATCCTAGAATCATGTTTGCTGCTTTTGCAACAGCATCACACTGTTGACTCATATTTAACTTGTGGTCCACTATAACCCCCAGATCCCTTTCTGCTGTACTCATTCCTAGGCAGTCACTTCCCTTTCTGTATGTGTGACACTGATAATGCTCCACTTAGGAAGGAACAAAGTGTAGACGATCCCACAGAATTTCAGATTTCTCAATCTGAGTTCTCTAGTTGGCCATAGAGTCATTATCATAGAAGAGTAGGACTGGAAGGGACCTCGAGAGGCCATGAAGTCCAGCCCCCTGCTCTCATGGCAGGACCAAGCACTTTCTAGACCATCCCTGAAAGCCACCTATCTAACCTCTTCTTAAATATCTCCAGTGATGGAGATTCTACCACTTCCCTTGGCAATTCGTTCCAGTGTTTGATCACCCTGACAGTTAGGAACTTTTTCCTAATGTCCAACCTGAACCTTCCCTGCTGCAGTTTAAGTCCATTGCCTCTTGTTCTATCCTCAGAGGCCAAAAAGAACAAGTTCCCTCCCTCTGCCTTATGACACCCTTTTAGATACCTGAAAACCGCTATCCTGTCCCCCCTCGATCTTCTCTTTTCCAAACTAAACAAGCCCAATTCTTTCAGCCTTTCTTCATAGGTCATGTTCTCTAGACCTTTGATCGTTCTCGTTTCTCTCCTCTGGACCCTCTCCAGTTTCTCCACATCCTTCCTGATCTGCGGTGCCCAGAACTGGACACAATACTCCAGCTGAGGCCTCACCAGCGCAGAGGAGAGCGGGAGAATGACTTCTCGTGTCTTGTTCACAACACACCTGTTAATGCATCCCAGAATCATGTTTGCTTTTTTTGCAACAGCATCACACTGTTGACTCATATTTAGCTTGTGGTCCACTATAACCCCTAATCCCTTTCTGCTGTGCTCATTCCTAGGCAGTCCTTTCCCATTCTGTATGTGTGACACTGATTGTTCCTTCCTAAGTGGAGCACTTTGCATTTGTCCTTATTAAACTTCATCCTGTTTACCTCAGCGCATTTCTCCAGTTTATCCAGATCCTTTTGAATTATGACCCTATGCTCCAAAGAAGTTGCAACCCCTCCCAGCTTGGTGTCATCTGCAAACTTAATAAGTGTACTTTCTATGTCAATATCTAAATCGTTAATGAAGATATTGAACAGAACTGGTCCTAAAACAGACCCCTGCGGAACCCCACTAGTTACACTTTTCCAGCAGGATTGAAAACCATTAACTACTCTCTGGGTACGGTTATCCAGCCAGTTGTTCACTCACCTTATAGTAGCCCCATCTAAGTTTTATTTGCGTAGTTTATTGATAAGTATATTATGTGAGACCGTGTCAAATGCTTTACTGAAGTCTAGGTATACCACATCCACCGCTTCTCCCTTATCCACAAGGCTCGTTATTCCATCAAAGAAAGCTATTAGATTGGTTTGACGTGATCTGTTTTTAACAAAACCAGGCTGGCTGTTCCCTATCACCTTACCACCTTCCAATTGCTTGCAGATGATTTCTTTAATGACCTGCTCCATTATCTTCCCTGGCACGGAAGTTAAGCTGACTGGCCTGTAGTTTCCCGGGTTATTCTTGTTCCCCTTTTTATAAATGGGTACTATATTTGCCCTTTTCCAGCCTTCTGGAATCTCTCCCATCTCCCATGATTTTCCAAAAATGATTGCTAAAGGCTCAGATACCTCTTCTATCAGCTCCTTGAGGATTCTAGGATGCATTTGATCAGGCCCTGGTGATTTGCAGACATCTAATTTTTCTAAGTAAATTTTAATTTGTTCTTTTCTTATTTCAACTTCTAAACCTACCCCTTTTTCACTAGCATTCTCTATGTCAGGCATTCCTTCAGATTCCTCAGTGAAGACCGAAACAAAGAAATCATTAAACATCTCTGCCATTTCCAAACTCCCTGTTACTGTTTCTCCCTCCTCACTGACCAATGGCCCTACCCTCTCCTTGGTCTTCCTCTTGTTACCAATGTATTTGTAAAAAGCCTTCTTGTTTCCCGTTATGCTTGTAGCTAGTTTGAGCTCATTTTGTGCCTTAGCCTTTCTAATCTTGCTCCTGCACGCTCGTGTTGTTTGCCTATATTCGTCTTTTGTAATTTGTCCTAGTTTCCATTTCTTATACGATTCCTTTTTTAGTTTGAGATCATGCACGATCTCCCGGTTAAGCCAAGGCAGTCTTTTGCCATGTTTTCTAGCTTTCCCATGCAGCGGGATAGCTCGCTTTTGGGCCCTTAATGTCCCTTTGAAAAACTGCCAACTCTCCCTGGGCAGAAGACACCCCCATGTGCCAACCGAAGGCTATGTCTACACTACAGCATAAATTCGAAGCGAAGGCACTGAGCTCAGTTTTACACCACTATTTCAATCCTGGGGGAGCTGCAGCCGAGCGATACTTTCACTCTGACAACCCGAGCGGGGTTAGCAGGAAGTTGAAAGTAAGTGCTCGGATTAATGGTAGTGTGGAAACTGCTTCTGTTTGAACTGGTTTTATTGGCATCCTACAGGTGTCCCACAATACCCCACAGGTGTCCGTTCTGGCTAGTTCCATCTCCGCTGCTCTCCAGGTGCATGGGGAGAAAGATAACAGGAAGCCCACAAACAAGATTTCAGCGGCCGGCTGTCGCTCCTTCTGAAAAACTGGCCATTTGCTTCCCGAGGAGGGGAACATCCCTCATGAGGCATTTTGTTCCCAAACCACCCCAGCGCAGAAATACCCAGAATGCTGCAGGGCGGAGGGACCAGTGAGCTAGGTTCCCACAATGCACTGCTGCAACGGTCGATGTTTGGTGAGTCAGCGGGCCAGCGCTAACCCGACTTTGTGGGACGTGAGGCTATTCAAGCTCCAATTTATAAACCCCAGCGTCACAAGCTCGAGTTTCATAAAATCGGATTTATCTGCCACTGGAGATGTAGCCTGTCGCCAAACAGCCACAGAACCCCCTTTTCTTCTCTCTTCCCCCCTCGTGGAGGAAAGAGGCCGCCCAGCCGGATTATTGTATCCCCCTGGCCAGTCGCCTGGCAGGCTCTCTTCAAATGACACCCCAAGTGATGCTTATTTACGGGTATCGCTTGTCCCGTCGAGGCCCATCTGTGCCATTGGCTGGTCAAACGGTGCTGAGTTCGCTCTGTCTCCGCCTACCGGGAAGAAAGAGAGCGTTACTCAAGGGGGTGGTTTTAACCCCGCGCTTCTCCCTTGGACGTACCATGGGCCGAATGCAGCAGACGGCTCCCAGTCCAACCCCCTCCCCGTGTCCATCCTGAAGTTTTCAGTGCCATGGGAAATAGCAGCAGCAGCTTTCTCAGACACCCGGCAGTCCCCATCCCTCCTTCGTAGATTTTAAGGCCAGAAGACATTAGGGGGCGGAGAGTCCGGCATTTCCCTAAGGCGTTTGGAATCCGCTGCGGTTCCCACTGTGAGAGAACCTATCCAGGATTTCTCACTGCAATTTGTCCGCCTTCTCTTTGCCGTTTGTTTGGCCTTGCCCTTTAATGGCCTGTTTATTTCCCATCAAGGCAGGGATCACAGCTCCGGTACCACCCTCGCTGAGGCCGTGTACGGAGGTTAAATCTCCCCCCGTCCTTCTCCCCTGCACCGCTCCCGACGCGCCACCCACGGGACGTGACCGGAGGTTTAGCCACGGCATCGCACTGGGAGAAGCTGTTAACGGGGCGTGGTCAGTCGGCACAGCAGATAACAGCCTACCACTGCTGCCGCCTGAAGCTCTATCAGCTGGTACTCGCTGCAAGCCCTGCCCATAGCATACGGGGGTGGTCTTTATTGTAACAATGTTGTGGGGTGTCACACACCCCCCACCCCGGCTTTATGAAAAGGGGCTTAAAGTCCGTAATATAGCTCTAGAGAAGTGGCTGTTCCCCTCTCCTCGGCACTGGTGAGGCCCCGTCTGGAGTATTGTGTCCAGTTTTGGGCCCCCCGGTGTGAAAAGGATGTGGATTTGCTGGAGCAGGTTCAGCGAAGGGCAACGAAAATGATTCAGGGGCTGGAGCACAAGATCTATGGGGAGAGGCTGAGGGGTTTGGGCTTGTTTAGTTTACAGAAGAGAAGACTGAGGGGTGGTTCGATAGCAGCCTTCAACTTAACTTCCTGCAGGGGAGCTCTAAGGAGGCTGGCGAGAGGCTGTTCTCAGTGGTGGCAGACGGCAGAACAAGGAGCAATGGGCTGAAGTTACAGAGGGGGAGGTGTCGGTTGGATGTTAGGAAAAACTACTTCACCAGGAGGGAGGTGAAGCACTGGAGTGTGTTACCTAGAGAGGTGGTGGGAGCTCCGTCCCTGGGGGTGTTGAAGTCGTGGCTTGACCAAGCCCTGGCTGGGATGACTTAGTCGGGGTTGATCCTGCTTCGGGCAGGGGGCTGGACTAGGTGACCACCTGGCGTTCTGTGGTTTTAATGTAACTCCGCACCTAGGTGTGGTCCCTCTCCCTGGAGTGGCACCCAGCCCACTTATACAGCGAAAGACTGAATCTCCTCTCCAGCCTTCGCTGAGAGCCAGCTGGCTTTCAGCACCGCCTGCAGAGGCACAAAGCTCCAGAGGTCCCAGGTTCAAGCCTGCCTGCCGGCAGTTGTGCCAAGTACTGCGTGTTGGAAGGGGAAAAGCCGATGCTTAGCTCACTGCTTGTGAGGAGCTGGGAATAATTGCTTGCTGAGTGTCCCCCTGGCTGGGAGCAGATCACATGTGACATCTGATAACCACGGGTGGCCAGCTCCTTCAAACAGCCAGCATCCCCCCCCACCCTGCACTACGGAAGCAGCTGCTGCTTGGGGGAGAAGAAAGGATGCCCTCTGAGGGGGCTATCAGCTGACGGCCTCAAGGCCTTGCCAGCGTAGGAGGAAGGGCGGCCCTGTGGACATGGGAAAAGAATAGCAGTAATTCGGCAGATGGGGCGAGTAAACTGCCTGGCAGCCACACACAGGCAGGTGAGCGGAACTTGGCAATTTGATCCAGAACAGATTTGGGCCATGCTTGATGGCTGAGCAAAGAGACCAGCCCTGCACGGAGCGTCTGTATCCGTACCGAGCCCCTCTGTGTAGTAATGCGTCCCGGACTCTTATCCGAGGGGTGACCGAGTTGGTCTGTATCTTCAAACACAACAAGCAGGCCTGGGGTGCCTTAGAGACTAACGTATTTTGGAGCATCAGCTTCTGTGGGCAAGGACCCGTTTCCCTCCATGGAGTCCTCACTTGGTCTCTAGTATGTGGGAGGCCCCCAGCCTGTGTGCGTGCGTGCGTACCCCCTTCACACCCCTTCTTGTGTGTGTGTTCTCCCCGAGTGGGCACAGGAGGAACATTTCATAACAAGTCCTGGGGCACTTTATCCACTAACAGATATTATGGAGCATCAGCTTTTGTGGTCAAAGATCAGACGCACATCGAGTCCAGCCTCCTGCCCAAAGCAGGATCAACCCCAACTAAATCATCCCAGCCAGGGCTTGGTCAAGACAGGACTTAAACCTCCAGGGATGGAGAATCTACCACCAGATGTATCTGATGAAGTGGGTCTTTGCCCGTGAAAGCTGATGCTCTAAAGTATCAGGTGCCCCGGGACTTCTTGTTGTCATGGACTGTAACAGTGTTTTTCCATCTCTTGTTCTCAAGTGCCCCTTTTTAAAGAGATTGTAAGTGCCCCCGACTTCTCTCCCACAGCCCTAAGTGCACGCGTCCCCCCGGTTGCGACTCGCCATCTGAAGGTGGTGAAACAAGCACCGTCCAGGCGACTTTTCCCTTGGCAGGCGTCAGGTTTGTTTGCAACCCACCGAGCGACACCTCGCGGAAAAACGACTTAGGTGCAAATCTCCCCGCGGGGCCCTGCTGGAAACTCGCTGACTTTCTCCCCTCTGGTTATCGGAGAAATGAAGCGGACGAGACTTATGGTACGTACGTTTCAGCGTTGGGCAGTAGAAACCAGCCCCGGCTGGAAGGGTTGGAGCGACTTTACGAGTGGTTTGCTCTCGCCTGTTGTGAAACTAGGCCCATCTCCGCGTGAGTCGCTGTGCCCCCGGCAGACCTCCGGGCATGGACGCGCCCCTGGTTGAGAAACGCGACATTAAAACAACATCGGGGGGTAGATCCCGATTCACGCGCTCCCTCGCAGGGGGGACCTCTCTTTTCAACAGTCAGATTTGGTAACCTTCTTCTCGCAGGCTTCCAGCAACCCTCACCCGGCACTGAGGGCCCTTGTCCTACCCCGCTCTGGATTGCAATTGAACACAAAGCGAGGTCCCAACAGAATTAACTGGAGGGACTGTGTCATGATCATGAGGGTTAGCCAGCAGCCTGGGAGTAAAAGGGTTAACCTCCTCACCCAGGTGGGGTTGGCCTATAGGAATGTAGGTAAGAATTAAATTTTGGCTCCTTCCTCTTCTGTTCTCCGTCTTTGCTGCTTCTTTCCAGCCAGGACGGAGAGAAGCACAAAATATCTCCCTCCATAAACAGCCCCTCCAATCTTCCGTAAGTGGGGGAAAGTTTCGACAGCCCCGTTCGGCTTTGCTGTGTTATGGTTTGGGAAGTGGGGTCTGATGTCTGGGCGCTTTTTAAACGTGTTTTTACTCTCCTTATAACCCAGCTCCAGGCCCACGGTGGAGATTCCCCATGTGTTTTACTTTGTGACTCTCCCATCTAGCCGTGAGGTTTGCAACACAAAGATTGTTGTAATCATAAAAGTTCTCTCTTTTTCTCTTTATTAACCTGGTCTTGGTTAATGGTTGTGTCCTGGTTTTTACTTTTGGGGCTGAGATTTCCCAAGTTGTCTCTCCCTGGTTTTCTTATTACTTGGATGGTGGCAGCGAATTTTATCCCCAAAATCTAAGGTTGTTAGGACTTTTGGGGGGAAGTTCGTTCCAAAACCTGGTAGATAAGGTTTTGGAGGTACTTTTGCTGGCCCCCACTTCTGCATTTATCTTGCTAAAGTGGGGAAGGAGCCATGACAGACTTTCATAACCCAGAAGTGGAATGAAACACAGACCCAAACGCTTCCTGCAGAATTAACTGGGGGAACTTTCATAACCCAGAAGTAGAAAGAAACGAGAACCCTTAGTACAAAAAACGAGCCAGGCAGCCGCTGCCTGTTAGCTTAATTAGAGAGCACATCTGTGAGGCAGCAACCAATGCCAAACACCCACGTCGCTGAAGCCAGTTCCCTTTGTTTCACTGCAGACACCTGCTCGGTCAGTTCAAACCCCAGCCCGCAGGCTTTCCTGCGCCTTTGCAGAACCAGGGAAGAAACTTAACTCGATCTGCACAACTCCCAAAGCAACAGGGCTCTGATGTGCCCAGACAAACCCTTTTTCTTCCTGTTGTTCTTGTCCCTGGGTGACAGGAGGGAATGCATTGCCCACAAGCCGGGCCATGGAGGAAAACACGGCATGGATCTGGTCCAGTTTCATGCCCTGTGACGGGACCAAACCAGCGTGGCCAGTGTCATCCAGGAGAGAGTCGTCTGCTGCCCAGCTGATGGTGCCGGCTGTCAGCGCGTGGCTTGTGTTTTCCAAAGGGTGGTGCACATCCACACAGGTTTTGGTGCACGTAACAAAATGTATTCCACCCATGGATGGAGGGAAAAAAAAACTTAGCAGGAACCCTGGCCCAGAGACCTACTCCCGAGCTTCGCTGCCCTGAGAGCTGGTTTCCCTGCCAGCCCCGATATCCCCCTGGTCTCACCCCCTGGCTCTCCCTCTTCTCCAGCAACAAGCAGTCCTGTGGCCCCATAGGGAGTAAGCAATGGATGAGGGTGTGAGCTTTGCTGGTAAAAGGGCAGAACTGAGCCCCTGGCTAGCCAAGCGGCTGTTTTGCCAGACCAGAGCCATTGCTGTTGTCCTGAGCAAGGAGCCTCCCTGGCTGTCTCCCGCCATCAAGGTACAAAACCTCCCCGGCCCAACCTAGGAAGTCCCTATAGAGAAGACTCACCTCAACTGCCCTCCCTGCAGCTGGTGTTCAGCAGAGACGGAAACCGGCGCTGATTCCCTGGCAGGGTTCTCTGTTCTCACAATAGCTCAACCTACCTCATTTGGGAAACAAAACAGGAGAGAGGCCAGAGAAGATCGATGCAAATGATCGAAACCGTAGAAAAGCTGCTCTGCGAGGAGCACTTTGAAAGATCCTGAGCTTGCTTAATGTTAGCGGATTTGCTCCATCCGGAACAAAGCGGGGTCTGCAAATAATCCCCCCTGGGCTGCAGTTGCACCTTCCTCATGCTGTGGGACACTTGCCAGGAAGCAGCCGTTGGAAGCTGTGGGGGTAGATGTTGCCTCTTTTGGTCATGCAGTGCGGGGGAACCGGTGTGGTGTAGTGAGGGATGGGTGTGTGTCACACAGGATGTGAGGCTCCCGCTGGGGTAACCTGGCGCCCCGGTGACACCTCTGGGCTGCAGACAAAGGGGGAGGTGGAGCCTGTGGGGTTTGAATTGGAACTGGGAGATGGGAGCAGTGAGTCTGGGCTGGGAGAGAGAGACAAAGGTGGGGGCCTCTCAGGGCCTCCTCTCCCCAGCGTGGATGGGACTGGGCTGTCTCTGCCGGCTGCACTGACCCCTCTGTACGACGCTGTGTCCTGTCGGCTAATAAACCCGCTGGTCTCCTGCCAGTGAGACTCACTCCTGCCTGCAGACGGGGTGCAGAGCCTGGGGACCCCTGAACCCCACCGCAGCTGGCTCGCAAGAGAAGAAAGCGTGATGAAGAAATCGGCCAAGGAATTTGTTTAAAGAACACAAGAAACAGGAGGGAATCTCACACATCTATCGCTCTGAGAGCTTCGGTGGCCTGACCGCTTGCAACCGTGTTTGCACGGGATGGCAGGTATTTGCCTTTAGTTATTAGCCAGCAAAAAGCCAGCGCAGAAGATAAATGAGCGACTGGGGCACATGACGCTGGTCCAGAGCAGTTTTTGTAGCTTGCCCGAGATGAGGGGTGTGCGGAGTGGAGGTGACCCCCTTGGAGGGGGCGGAAGGAGAGGCTGAAATTTCCTAAGGGGGTTGCACCACCATGGACTGATTCCTTGCGGGCTGATCCACCTCATTCAAACTGTTGAAGTCTGTTACAGTTTATATGCGTCAGCCACAGGCCAGTTCATAAAAGTTTTACACCCTATGCCCTTGCCGGGAACTCCGTCTCCATCCGGCGTTCTATTATCCAGAACTCCCAAATCCCCGGCATTTTAACCCGAAGTAACTGAGTTACGTTTCCCATCAGAAGAGTAGAGTGAGAGTAAATACAAATAAATGCAGCAAAGCCAGGAGACATTTACCCTGTACCGTGCTACTATGGTTGGTAAATAAAATACTCTGCAGGCATTCTTGGTTGTTGCTGAATATTTAATCGGGGGTTTCTTTAGTGTTTGTAGGGCTAAGTGAACCACACTATCGGCCAGGGTCTTTGAATATCCGGCAACCTCCCAGTCCCACAGCTGCTGGAGGGGAGGGAGTTTATTGTATTTTCTTGTGTTGTCACCCCCCCAGGTGGACTGGAACGTGGGAAACCTAATGCAGCACAGTTTGAACTAGGAGCCAGCTGGCTGTCAGCAACAGCTGGAAATGCGGCTCCGTTTCAGGCGGAAGGAAGGGAGTGTGGGAGTGTGCTGTCCCCAGTAAAGATATCGCAGAGGCTGATCTGTTTTGGCCTGTGTGCGTCAGGCCGGGTGGGGTCCCTGGGGGCAGACAGGGAACCCTGCGCGCCGCCCCTGTCGTGAGAGGTTCAGATGTTGCCCGGGTGATTAGCACAGCCGGCAGTCTGTATTTCCATGGGTGGTGCACATGGCTGGGTGCACCGAATAAGATTTATTCCACCCACGGGTGGAACACATTAGAGGGACTCCTGCTCTCCTGTGACAAGCCAGCGCAGCCTGGAGGCCGGCCTGGCTTGATGTGAGTAACGAACCACTAGGGAAACCTCGTTTCCCAGCAGAGCAGGTCAGTCGGTAAGCAGGTTGTACGAATCTGTGTGCGCATAAACACACACACACACACACACACACACACACTCACACTCTCTCTCCCCCTCCTGCACCCACTGGGAGGCCAAGAACGTCCACCATGGGAAATATTCTCCAAGCGCAGAAAGTCCCTCCGTTCCCAGCCAGCTCAACCCCCTGAGCAATTCATGCACCATAAACAGGCCCAGCCAGCGTCCGTAAAGGACAATTTGTCTGCACATGCACAAAACAATGACAAAGGATTTCCCTCGCCAAGGACAGCCATTTCCAGAGACGGGCAGAGATGGAAAACCCTGCTTCAAACCAGGGTGCGGCTGGTCTGGAGGCGATTGCTGTGCTTTGACCCGGGAAGCTGAAATTCGTGTTTTCGGGCTTATAGAGGTTGAACTGTTTCCGTCTCAACAGCTGCTGCTGTTTGCTGCTTTCTGACTCTTCAACACGATCATTAACCGCAGGCGCAGCGCCCAGGGGTGTCTGATACCCCCTCACTATTTCCTTCCGTCTTTCGCTGGCCAGCGCGGAGCGGCTTAGTTTCTGTAGACCAGCTCTGCACCGATCTACTATCATCTCCCCATTCTCTGGGGGGTCAGCCTCTCCTCTTTGAACTTTCTGATTCCCCCAGCTACTTTCCCACAACCGCGAACGTCAGTAGCGCAATATGTTTCAAGAGCTTCAAGCCCATAAACTTGTCCCACTATGAACACGGATTACGAATAGTCTCCACAAAACAAACCAGCAGTCCCGTAGCACTTTCAAGACCAACCAAATAACTTCTTAGGTGGTGAGTTTTCATGTACATCCGTCCCGCTGGGGTCCACATGCTGGGACGCGGACCCTGGGAGACCACGAGACAAAAGATGAGAGAGGGATGCTGCTAAATCCACACCATCCTTCTCAGGGCTGGCCCCCAGGCCAGACAGGCTTAACCCCTGAGGGCTGAAGAACTAGGAAAGTCCCTGCCAGGGCCCCTCACAAGCTGTTCATGTGCAGAGGGAAATTCTCTTCTTCTCCACAGGCTTTGGCTGAGCACCTGCCCTGGTGCCTCTGTGTGCTGAGTTTCCATTCATTGCAGTCCCAGTGGGAAAACCCCCCATCACCAAATGGGCCTTGGCTCACTCTGTTGCCCTGGCTGGGGTCACCTCCCGCTGTGAACCTCAGCCCTGAGAAGTCCTGGGGCGCCTTATAGACCAACAGATATTTTGACGCATCAGCTGTCGTGGGCAAAGTCCCGCTGCCTCAGATGCACCATGAAAGCCGATGCCCCAAAATATCTGTTCGTCTATAAGGTGCCACGGGACTTCTCGCTGTTTTAGAAGATACAGGCTAACTCGGTGACCTCTCTGATACTGGGCGCGGAAGCATTTCTCCCCCAGCTGCGGAGCGAAACCTCTAACTTTACGTACACGCACGATACGAGTACCGGGGGGAGCTGTTAGTCTGGATCTGCAAAAGCAACGAGGGGTCCTGCCTATTTATACCGGCCTCTGCAAATTTCCACTACCTGCATCTGACGAAGTGGGTCTCTGCCCAAGACAACGGATGCTCGTACATTTCTGTTAGTCTATAAGGTGCCACAGGACCCCTTGTTGCTTTTACACATGATACAGACACACGGGGAGAATACATAGATTCGGGACATCACCCGCTTTCATTTGACACCCGTGGCCCCCCAGCACAATATCTGGAGCCAACAGCCACGCTGGGCATGAAAACTGCTTCCAAAGCTGTATAAAACCCTGTCTCGCCGCTGGAGCAGCAGTGGCCATGGAGAGGTGTTTCTCTCCTGTCTGCAAGCTGCTGCGTTGGCAGAGGGCTGTGGTAGTCTTCGCTCCTGCCGAGCAGCCGAATCCTGAATGCCGCCTCCACATTCCCTCCTCACAGTGACGATTTCAATGCAGCGGGGACATTCCCCTTCCATTTTCCAAAACAACCCCCATGAAGCACGTTAAGGAGCCGGGCCACAGCGGGTCCGTTTTCTATATCCCGTAGCCGCCCTCTCAGTGCCAGCAAAGGACACGGACCGCGCAGCTCAGATCTCCGTTCAAATCCTGGCAAGGGCATCGCAGGCTCCTGGCCTGACCTTGGGCTTATCCGTTCACCTCACTCGGCCCCTGCCCTTCCGACCTGCCCAGAGCTGGAGGAGGAAATTCCACCTACCTTCCCCTTGGCTGGAACGACAAGTCGGGGGGCGAACGCCGGAGCGCTCTGTGGGCCTTCCTAGACCCGCAGCTCTGTTTAGCACTGTGGATTGTACTCACGGGTCGCTGAGCAGCTACGCCCAGACGTTGCCAGGCGCTGGTTTCTACATCCCAGCTCTTCTACAGGACTCCCACCGCCCTCTCTGTGAAGTTTAATGAGGCCGCACAGCGCCAGGTAGGCAGGTGATCGGAAAGTGACAAATCATAACCCCTTCCACCGAGATCCGAGGGCTCTCAGCCTCCTGCAGGGAAGTTGCAGCCCAGGGTAGCTGGTAGGAAACAAGAAATATACGGGGGGAGGAGACAATTCAGCTCCCACAGGGATCAGCTGCTTTGATCAAGCTCCAGGATCACAAGCCAGGCATGGGACTGGCTTCAAACCGCACATGCTACAACCCCGCTTGTTGATTTTGAGTTAAGCTTGCCGCAGGGGCTCGTAGTGGCTGTAAGACCCAGTATCAGCTCCGTAAATGTTGGCCCTGCTGTCTAGCAGGGGCTCGTCTGCATACTTGGCTCAATCTAATTCTTGACCTTCCCCCCCGCCACCCCTCCACTCTCTGATTTGCTCACCTCGATTATCTTTTTCTGATTTGTCCTCCTTGCTGACTGTTTTTGGTTCTCTGTGTCTTTAAATATTGAGTCTGTTCTTGTCTGGCTGTGGGCTGAAGAAGTGGGTCTGTCCCACGAAAGCTCACCTAATAAACCATTTTGCTAGTCTTTAAAGTGCTACTTGACTGCTTTTGGTTGTGCAGGGAAGGCCTTTATCTGTGCCTGGCAGAGGCAGCTGCAGCTGCAGCTCAGAGGGGCTGGCTAGCTCATTGCCGTGCCTGGCCTGGCCTGAGCCACAGAGCCCTCGCCGAGCCGCCTGCGACCCAGCAAAACAGCCACGCGCCAACGCGAGCAGGTAGCTGGAAGTGCGGTCGCTGAAGAGCGTACACCCCGGGGTGGGGGAGCCGAGGGTTGCGTCTTTCATTTATTTCGGGGTACTTTGGGAATTATTTTAAGCACCTTTCGAAATCAGGGCCGGGAAGGGGATTCCCAGCTCGCCGGTACCACCAGTGGGACACTCAGGATCTCCTGGAATATTAAAGCCACCAGGCACCCAGGTGAGCGCTGCCTGCTCCCGAGTAACCCAGGGCGGAAGGAAAAGGGGTTGCACAACCATTGTCTTCCCCATGGTGGGCCGGGGAGGGCCTTGCCAAGACTCAGCGTGGGAGAGACGTCCGGAGATGAATGAACAATCCCAGGGACTCATCGCCCTGTGGGGTTTTCTGCACCCGCTGGTTCCTGTCTGGCTGCCCAGGCTGAGGAGAACAAAGAGGTTGTTTCGGTAACAAAGGAAGGTTGGAACGGAGGCAGAGGCTGCTCACAAGAAGCGACCTGGATTTGCGCTCCTGCTCCAGGAGCTGGATTTCTGTTTCGGGGGCCACGTGGCCTGCTCTGGGCAGCTCTGAGGGCTGGCTGCCCGAGGCTCCGCCCCCTTCAGCCACAGGCTCCGCCCCTTCTGCCCCAGGCCCCGCCTCTTCTGGGACCATGGAGCCATGCCTTCCCCCCCCAAACACAGAGCTTTGATCTAAACCCACTGGGGTGCACCTCCCTTTACCAGAAGATCGACTGCTTCCAGGTCGCTCTTCCGGGGATCGGTTTAGCACGCCGAGTGGGGACGCGCTAAATGAAACCCTCAGGTCTCGACAGTCCGTCCTGGTACTCCTCATTCCCGCGAGAAGCGAGGGAGGGCGATGGGAGAAATTCTCCCGTCAACCTCCCTCTGGGCGGACAGCCAGAAAAATCGAGCTGGGCTACGCCACGATCGTCGTAGCCGGAAGTGCGTGTCTTCAATCGACGTTTCGGTCTAGCTGGAGATCTGGCCCAGGAGGCGGGCGTCCGCTGAAAATGCATTTGGACCTTTGATGTCCTAGGGATGGGCCAGGCGGTACTCGGTCCTGCCTTGAGGGCCAGGGGCTGGACTCAATGACCTCTCGAGGTCCCTTCCAGGCCTTGCCTTCTACGATTCTGTATGTCCTTCGGGCCTCGGCTCTACGCATCGGAGCCCTTTGCATTGGGCGGCAGGGACTCAACCGGAGCAGAACGAGCAACGTCGGGAGAAAGCCAATTAAATGGCCAGGTCTGCTCCACGAGACAGCGACAGGGCCTGGCGTTTTAACACGGCTCTGAGCGCCGGGCGGCGAGAACGTGGCTGGAGTTCCAAGGAGCCGCCAGCTGGTTTCTCAGCCTTTCCGGGTAACGTTTTCCAGGTTTTTCCTGTCGCCACAGGGCCTGAAGACGGAGCCGAAGGTAAATAAACCCAGCTGCGCTATGCTGGGTCCACGACATAGCTCTCCCCTTCCGTGGCCTCCTCCAGCTCAGACCCATAAGTGTGGGGCTCCAGCCTGGTGCCACGTGATAAGAGACAGCCGCGACCTTACCTGGCCTCGTGAGTCGGGACCTCCAGCGCTAAGCGAGCTCAGCACCAGCCGCAGACAGCTCAGCCGCTATGTGGATCTGGCTTCTGGCCCTGGGAAGTGCCCTGCCCTGGCGACGGGGATTTTGGGGGATTCCCAGAGCGGAAGAAGTGTGGGGGAGCTTCCCCCTCCCCTCCAGCCCCTTTGCACCCCGGGCTCAGGCCCTCGCTGCACGAACACAGCCCCACACCCGGCCCACCTCCCCCCAGCTCCAAACCAGAGCCCCTCTGCTGACTGCCGCCCCATGCAATGCGTTTCTCCCCTCCTGCCACAGCCCTCCAAGTGGGGGGCACGGCATGTGCTTCGGGGGCTGGAGAGGCCGAAGAGAGGCCGTTCAGTGGTGACGGGCGGCAGAACAAGGAGCCATGGTCTCAAGTCGCAGAGGGGGAGGCAGAGGCTGGAGATTGGGAAAAGGTGGTGACATCCTTGGAGAGGGGGTGGAATCGCCATCCCTCGAGGTGTCTGAGCAAGCCCTGGCTGGGCTGAGTTAGCGCCGGTCGAGCCTGCGTTGGGCAGGGGGCTGAACTCGATGCCTTCCCGAGGTCCTGCCCAGCCCTGGTGGTCTATGATCCCCCAACCCCACCTCCCCCCTTGCTTCTGTTGCCAAAGCCCTGGGGTGCCCCCCAAAGCTGACGCCGCTCCCGGCTTTCGGCAGCCCACGGGAGCAGAACAGTGGTGGGGGCGTTAGCTGGGTGGGCCGGTTACCGCTCCAGCTCTCCCTGCAGGAAGCCCCAGGGGAAGGGAGATGATTCAGTATCCCCGGCTGGGCGGCTACCTGGCCACCATCCCCGCGACCCGGCCTCCGTGTGGGCCCCCCACTCCCTTTCCCGCGGGGCGCGGCCGGCACCGGGCCCATTACGTGAACTCTGCCACCCTCCTGTCAGCAGGAGCCTCCCGCCCGCGGTGCCCCTGGGAAAACAGCCCCCCCTCATTGATCTGTGTCTTCCCCCTGGGGCCCCCCACTTCACAGCCTGGGCAGGCACCCCGCAGCCATCCTGTCCTTGCCCAGTCCTGCCACCTTCCTTCACTGCAGGGACTCCCAGCAGCTCCCGCCCCCTGCCTGGAGCTGCGAGCCCCCAAATTCCGCCCACCCTGACACACGGCCCCCCGAGCGGCTCTGTGTGCCCCCCTGTCCCTACTCCCCTCCCCACCATCCCCAGGCCTCTGCCTCTCCTTCCCGCACACCAGCCACACCCCCGTTTTCTCTCCAGGCCATCCCTCACGCCGGGTACCAACCTGCCGCACGCCCAGGGCCCAGCACCCAGCAGAGCTTGGGGGGGGCTGCCGCCAGCCCTCCCCTCCGGTCCCCGGAGCAGACCCAGCCGCTCTGCCGGCCTCCTGCTCCCACAAACGCCACCAGCCTGAGGCTGCCCCGGCTCGGCCACTTCCCCATCCTGAACCTACATTCTTCCTGTTCCTTCCAGGTGTCACCTCTCAGCTGCTTCCTCAGCCCTGGTCCACCTCCAGCACCCATCTTCTGCCAGCTGTCTCCCATCCCCTGCCCAAAACCCCCCGCTCGCCCTGATCCCACGCCGCTGCAGCCGGCGCCGGGCGAACGTGGACCGTCTCTGCTCCCGCCTTGGTCTGTGGTTATCCCGCCTGACGTGTTCAGCGCAGGGGCGGGCTGAGCCATCTGGCGGCTGGAGTATTTTTCCTTGCAGATTTCATCCCTCTCCAAACCACTGAAGAGAGGAAAGGGCTCCCAAGGGCTGTGAGACAAAGGCTGAGCTGGTCCACCTCTACGGACTGCAACCTGGGAGGCAGAGTGACTCCCACAGCTTCCTCGTACGGGCGAGTCGGTCATCCGGGCGAGTACGTTACGTGCGGTGGACGATCCGCTGCAGCCGTCTGGGTAATTGAAAAAGCCAGCGGCCCTGCCGCCCCGTCAAACCGACCCCGGTTCTTTATTAGGTGACGAGCTCTCGTGGGTGTCGGGCAGAAATTTCCAGGGCAGGCTGTGGCTTGTGTTCAGGCCCCCTCCTCGGCGTGGCTAAATTTCCCAGGCTGGTACGAGTCCTAACTCGTCACGAGGCTCATAACTTGGGCCCGGCTTTCTGCCCTCCTGCTGTACTGGTGGAGGCATATACGGTGCAGCTGGCGACGTAGCTGACTGCCCCGGGGTCCTCCCTTTGAGACATCCCACCCCGAGCACCCCCTTCCTGAGCATGTCCGCTGCATCCCTTCCTGCACGCCTCCTGCTCATTGCAGGGCCAAACAGCGGGACCCTACGTGAAAAGGTTGCACGCCCCTGGATTATAGCTGCACTTACCGGCCGGCCCCCGCCCCCGCCCTTGGAAATAAGCCAGAACGGCCCCCCCAGAAATGGGAGCTGCTGGTCGCCGACTTTCCTGCGTGGCCGGAGCTCCCCCTGCTGAAACGCACCCTGCACAGCAACAAGTGTATCTTTGGAGAGGTGGACCAGGTGGCCCCGGTGGGGCAGGAAAGATCTGCCCCATCTCAAGACCAGCCGCCGCTTTGTCAGCCCAGCCTGCCCCCCCGCCACTTTGAAAGGAATGCCCCACTCGGCCGAGGGGTTCGGCGCCTGGCCCTGCAGGGGGGCACAGGGATTCTCTAACTGCTAACCCCCTTGAATGCCAGCCCTGGGAGGCTTTTCAACCCGGATTCCAGCCTCTGAGGTGCCCCATCTTTCCGGATTACGGAGGTTGCCGGCCCGAAGAGTGCCGGACTAGAGAGGTCCCAGCTGGGCGTGTCTTACTCCAGGAGGTCACAATTCCACACATCTGTCTCCTGCTCCTCTCCATTCACCCGACAGCCAGGCGCCTGGGCCAACCTGAAATTTGGCACCCCTCAGCTGCAGCGTCCCAGCATCATCTCACGAGGGACGCCCTCCTGCCGAGCATCTGTCCTGCCATTTCCAGGGGTATCAACAGAGCCCGCCAAGGCAGCAGGAGCCCTGAGCTCTCGGGAGAAACCCCAGGCCCCTCGGGCTGTCCTGGGAGACCCCAGGAAGGCGGGCAGCTTGCCTCCGGGGTGACGCACAGGGAGAACGCAAAGCGGGGGCTGTCTGGCACAGCCCCGGTCTCTTCAGCCTCCGAGCCTGGTTTCCCCAGCTAGGCAGCCTCGCCCGGGCTGCGGCACCGTGTGGGGTGGAAGCCGAAGTCCTGGGTTTGGCTGGAGGAGTTGAAATCCCAGCCCCATTTCACTGGCTGTCTTGGGAGCCTGGCCAAGGCATTGCGCCCGTGGGTGTGTCTCTGTGCAGCGCCCGGCCCGACGGGGCCCTGATCTCAGCTGCGGTCAAGGACTCCCCTGCCGTGTAGCACTTACCATCTTCATCAGGCAAAGATCTCCCGCAGCCACCACAGGAAACTGACTAAAGTCAGACCCCCGTAGGTTGGTGGCTGTAGCTCTGTGCTCCCTACAGGTGAGCTGGTGGGTTGGGTTTTTCTTTTTTCACTTTTTTGTTTGTGTTTTCTGGCTGGTCTCTCTATTCCCCCATCCCGTGGTCAGTTCTCCCAAGTGTCAGGGTGTCCCGTTTGTTCCAGGCTGGGGGGCTTTCAGCTGTTGGGGGCGGGTTCCCCCGATTGTTCTGGTTTCTTATTTTTTAATGGGTTTTCTCTTTTCTGTGTTCTTCATTTTTGTCGGCTCATTTCTCTCTCTCTCTTTCCTTCCTACCTTCCAGGACTTTGTGTGGTTTTTCTGCCTCCTGCCTTCAAGACTCTCCGGCCCATATGGAGACAGACCAAGACAATGAGGATCAACCACTCCAAAAAGACCATCACACCGGGAGAGGATGAGGTGGAAGACGAGGAGCAGTTCACCTACTTGGGGAGTATTACGGGCGGAGGCGGAGGAATGGTGGTCTCCTCACCTCAGAAAAGATATATTGGTGTTAGAGAAGGTTCAGAAAAGGGCAACTAAAATGATTAAGGGTTTGGAAAAGGTCCCATATGAGGAGAGGCTAGAGAGACTGGGACTTTTCAGTCTAGAAAAGAGGAGACTGAGGGGAGATACGATAGAGGTCTATAAAATCATGAATGGTGTGGAGAAAGTGAATACAGAAAAGTTATTGACTTGTTCCCATAATATAAGAACTAGAGGACACCAAATGAAATTAATGGGTAGCAGGTTCAAAACTAATAAAAGAAAGAGAGTTTTTCTTCGCACAGCGCACAGACAACCTGCGGAACTCCTCGCCAGAGGACGCTGTGAAGGCCAGGACTCTGACAGAGTTTAAAAAAGAGCACGATAAATGTTTGGAGGTTAGGTCCATAGATGGCTATTAGCAAGGGATAAGGGATGGTGACCAGCCTTTTGTTGAAGGCGGGAGATGGATGGCAGGAGACAAATCGCTTGATCATTGTCTTTGGTTCACCTCCTCTGGGGCACCTGGCATTGGCTACTGTTGGCAGACGGGATACTGGGTGAGATGGACCTTTGGTCTGACCCAGTATGGCCGTTCTCGTGTAACAGATTAGGAGATCGGTGGCAGGATAGGGAAAGCAACAGCTGCAGTCGAGACTCTCCGTGCCGTAGGGAGTTCGCAAATAATATCCACGTAGACGAAACTGTGGGTCTTTAACACAAATGTGAAGCGTGAGCTTTGCACGGATGCGTGACCTGGTCTACCGAAAGGTCTCCAAACCACAGCCTCCGGACGTTCACAAGCAGATGCCTGAGGTCCATCCTGCACAGCCGAAGGCAGGACTTGGTCCCGGACGAGGAGCTTTGGAACAGAGCAGGACAAGAACCACTTGACGGTCAAATCCAGAGAAGAAAGCGGGGACGGCCAGGCCGGGCTGCCAGAAAACCCTCCTCCAGCATCGGCCGTCAAGCTCTGCCACGGAACCCGCCAGGAGAACGCCAAAGAGGAAGACCTCGGACAACGTGGAGATCTCCTGAGCCTGAAGGGCCACCACGGGGGTCCTCCTGGAGCCAGAGCGGGTGAAGCAGAGGAGCCTGGAAGATGCACGCAGAGAACAAGGGCGTAACTCCCATACATCATGGGACAGCGTTTTGTATGTTTCCACTACAATCCCACAACGTCACAGCAGGGCCGGGGGAGTCCGGGACTGCGAAATGGGGGAGACGGAGAGAGGGTTTTCTTGGGAGCTCCCGCCCCCAAGAGAGTCGCGTGATTGGGGATATTTCATGCCCTGGAAATCCAGGAGACCCCCCGCCGGTGGGTGGCTGCTCTGGGTGCGTGGGAGTTGCCAGGGGGTGACTCAATGGAGTTGTCAGCCTGCCCAGCTGGGAAAGGGGAACTTGGCATAGAAAACAAACCACCCGGCAGCACGTGAGGAGTTGCTCACTGGAGCGTAGAGGAAACGCCAGCTCCGTGTGCTCAGAGCCGGGGTGAGAGGCTGGGTCAGGGTGAGACAGAGAGCAAAGGGTGAATGTGAAGCTAAGCCCAGGGGCGTGCAGAGAAGGATCGAGCCATGAGCCGCCTCTGACCACAGCTGATTTGCGGTCCCTGTGAAACCTTGTGGCAGGGAGTTCCCCAGGTTGTGTTAGAAAAACATCCAGCCTTGAGTTAAAACTTGCCCGTGGTGGAGAATCACCACAGCTGGCAGCACCTGTTACTACAGGTGGTGCACAGACTAGGTGCTTCGGTGCACCGAATAAAATGCATTCCACACATGGAGGGAAAAAATTAGAGACGACATTGCCCTTGACCCTGGGTAAATTGTTCCAGGGGTTTAAAGACTCTCGCCTTTCAAAGTGGACACCTGATTTTCAGCCTGACCTTGTCTAGCTTCAAACCATAGTCCCTGGGTCATGCTAAACCTTTCTCTGCTACACTAAAGAGCCTGTTGTTAAATGGGCATGTACCCGTCACTTAAGTGGCCTGGGGAGAGTGTGGTATCTCCATCGCTGGAGGTATTTCAGAGCAGGTTAGAAAGACGTCTCTCAGGGATGGTCTAGACCATGTTTGGTCCTGCCATGAGGGCAGGGGGCTGTATTCAATGCCCTTAAAAACCCCAGATCAGGCGTTCTATGATCACTATTAACTAACTCTCATGCTTCAGGGCACAACTCAACCTCTCTACTACTGTGGTCAGGAAGGAATGTTCCCCGGGAAACAGGTTAGCCAATTGCAGAAGGATTCCTTGACCCATCCTCTGGTGCAGTTGTGACCTGCCAGAGGAGACCGGGTGACATGCCCCCCCGGTCTGCTTGGTGTGGTTGCGACTGTTCCTTCAGGGAGAGGCTGGGTTCAAACCTACATAGGCCACAAATGACAGGGAAATGCGGAGAACCTGCGGCCTCCCTGTGCTGCTGGTGCGTCTCCTTTTCATTATCAGTGTCCAATGTCCCGCCGTCCTCTCGGGCTCAGGGGAATCTTGTGGCAGAGAGTTCCCCAGGTTATCTGCCCACTGCGGGGGGTCGTTTGTTTCCTGGGATCCTGTTTCGTTGCCCCCTTTTCAACACTCTCGGCGGGTTTCGTACCACAGGCAAAGTAAAGCTCTGAACCGCAGCTACCTCCGACAAACCCACCCCCCGTCTGGGGACCCTCTGCCGGCAGAAATCCGACTGCGCTGCCCTTTCGCCAGCCTGTGGGTGAGCTAAGCAAACGGGGCGCTGGGGGGCTGCTCCCCCAGATCTCCAGCCCTGTTAGCCGGTGGCCAGGTAATGCGCGGTGAGGTACTCCCCTGGGTCCTAAACAACCCAGTTTTTTACTGTTAGAGCAGGCAGCTCCTAGCACACTCACCCACGGCCAGGCTGTAGTAACCAAACGGTTAAAGTTCTTTTGTTGTGCCGGCTGTGTTGCAGTGACAAAAGGGTTAACAAAATAGTTAGGCTTGGATCTTAACTAGTTACAAGTTTATTAAGCTACAGTTATAAGCGTGCGGTTACAAAAGGCTATTGTTTACTTCTTATATGCTAGCAAAGTACAGGTGTTAACAAGTTACGTTACAATCCAATACAAAGATATCTGTTACCATCTAACACAATGATATCTTGGCACAATGACACCTAGTTACAGAGCTCTAATTCTTTAGCTGTGCACAAAAAAAAGTCAGAGACCTAGCATGGGTGTATCTTACCCTCTCTGCGTCTCTCGATACCAGCGTAGCCAAGCTGGATCGGTCACTCAATTCCGCGGAAAGACGAATACGAGGTTGGGCGTCCCCAGTTGTGGACCTCGGGAGGCAATCACCTGACCCGACCAGCAGGAAGTTGGTCGAATGCACTCAAAGTTAGAGTTCTGCTGGACCCATCTTTTATACCCCTTCTGGGTTACGTATTCTCTTTCTTATCTATGGTGCCAGATCATACTGGTCTGTCTTTGTGATGCCAGTTTGTTACAAGGGCATTTCTACTTAGTTTGCACTTGTAAGACAAGAGATAAGCAATTTGAGAGTACAGGACATTCTTTTGTGCGGGCGGGGCACGTCCCCTTCTGGGTGATTGTGTGTGTGCATCATATTGATCAATGCCAGCTGGGGTGATTTCTGAGGGTCCCCCCCCGCCCTCATGTTGACAGTCTGGCCTGTTAGCCTTCTAGCTGTACTTTCTGCTTCTCAGGGTCACGATAAGCCAGCATATCTGGGCCTCAATGGGGGCATCAAAGACTGTGCCGTCAGCAGCCATTTCCGTGCCCTGTGTGCTCCTCAGTGGGGGGGGGCAACGAGCAAGCTGGCTTGTAAGGGGGAGACTCTGTCTGGCTACAAGCCCCCTGTGCGTCTCTTTTTTCCAAGGACACTGCCCGAGAGGTGGAGGCTAGAGACAGCCTCCAGGAAGGAGACCCCCCCCCACCCCACCCGAGCAGGGTTCCCCGGCTGGTTATCAGAACGCCTGCAGCCAGCAGCCTGCGTTTCTTGCTTTCCCTGGGGCCAATCTGTCCATCAGATGCTTAAGCTGTCTCCTCCCCGCCCTGCCGCCCACAGGCTGACAGCCGTCGACTCTATGGGTGGTGCACTTCTGCTCAGGCCTCAGTGCGTGGAACAAAATTTATTCCACCCAGGGGGAAAAAAATTAATGGGAACCCTGCCCGCTAGACACTGAAGCTCGGGGCACACACCCTGTTAACTCCAGCCAACTCTTTTTCCCCTGTACATATGCCGACCTGCTAGAAGCGACCAGTAATTGCCGGGTGGGCCTTCACCAAGGCCCCCTCCGAACCCTCTATTTCCGTCCACCTCCCCAGGACAGGCTTGTCCGAAGGGAAGTTCCAGGGTTCCTCGTGTGCCAGATGGAGGGAGGCTTTCGCTCTCAGGAAGACAAGCCAGGGAGCTCTGGAGGGAGACAAGCACCCGACCGGAGTTTAGCACACGGAAAAGAAGAGTTTTAAGGGCGGGAAGGGACAGAACCAAACGCTGGGATTATACTGAGTCACCGTGGAGCTGGAACCTCCTGGCCCCACTGCACTATACCGGATCCAGAACTCGCCTGGGGACGCTGGGGAATCTCCATCACCGGAGGTATTTCGGAGCAGGTAAGACAGTCATCTACCAGGGAGGGTCTAGATGGTGCTCGGTCCTGCCATGAGGGCAGGGGACTGGACTCGATGACCTCCCGAGGGCCCTTCCAGAACTGGTGTTCTATGAGTCTCAGGGTGATGCGCGTCTGTGTGTGTGTCAGTGCGTGGGATAAAATTTATTCCACTCATGGGAAAAGTAAAGGGACCCCTGCCCGCTATGCACCAGCTCTCAGGGTGCTCACCCTGTTAACCCTGCCACTAGGGAGAGGGATTCTTGCGGACAGCAACCAGTGACGAGCTCTCTGACCCATCAGCCTCTCCTCTGGGCTAGGCCAGGCCTAGCTCTGGCTTGCAGGTTACCAAGCCCTTTGCAGTGACAGGCTCCAGCCCTGAGACAAGCTATTGCCAGAGCCTGGCCCCCCCAGCCTCTGCCCGCGACAAAGCAGCGGGGGCTCCCTCTGAGTCAGGTTCCCACCCGGCCGTTCCAGGAAGGACAAAGGTGCCACGAGCGCGTGATGGAGACATGTGGATAATCTCTGTGTGCTGCTGTGGTTTCTCAGCTCTCTAAGCTCCTTCCTCCCCAGCCCTGCAGCGCGCGGTGGTTTGGCAGGGCCAGCAGCTACTCTGCGGTTTGCAAACAGAGCGTCACAGTGACACGGGGGAAATGCCACTTCGGGGAGGGTAAATAGCACCGCTCCGGCCTCAGGGTCCAGACCCAGAATCCTTCCGGCTGGCCACGGGCTGGGATCCAGGCGCCGTCTGCAGCAGAGCGGAGAGGCCGGAGCCCTCAGCCGGTGAGGAGAGATGCTGGGGGAAGAGGGCGTCTTTGGCGGTTTTGCTCGGTCCTGCTTGGAGCACCTCCTACCAAATCCCAGGGCTGGAAGGGAGCTTGGGAGGGCATTGAGTCCAGCCCCTGCCCAAAGCGGGACTGGGACCAACCCCAACTAAAGCGTCCCAGCCAGGGCTTGGGCAAGCCAGGGTGGAGAGCCCACCACCTCTCTAGGTGACACCCAGCTGGCAGCGTGTCTATTGGTGGTCACGTCAAAGGAGCCAGGGCCAGATTCTGACCTCCGGAACCCGGGTGTAAATCTAAAGCTACCCCCCACTGATATCAATGGAGTCAGGGCCAGATCCCGTCCTCCAGAACCCAGGTGTAAATCTAGAGCGATCCCCCACTGATATCAATGGAGCCAGGGCCAGATTCTGACCTCTGGAACCCGGGTGTAAATGTAGAGGAAGCCCCACTGATATCAATGGAGCCAGGGCCAGATTCTGACCTCCGGAACCCGGGTGTAAATCTAGCATGACCCCCCCCCCCCACTGATATCAATGGCGCCAGGTTCAGATTCTGACCTTCGTAACCTCAGCGTAAATCTAGAGCGACCCCCAGCGGAGGCAGGGCTCTATTTGGATGGAGGGTCGATGTGGACTGACGCTATCTGCCCACGAGGTGGCCGTCCCACTGGAGGTTTCCTGTCCATCACGTGTCTCTCCCCCTCTCCCAGGATGGGTCCCTCTCTGGTCCCCCAACCTCCTCCTCCCACGCTCTCCCCTTCGCTCCATCAGCCGCCCGCCCCTCGCTCTCCAGCCCTCTCACCGGCTTCCCTCTCCCAGGCTTGGCCTCCGTCCACGCACCGACCCCACGCCATGGGTCCCAGGCTCGCGGGGCACCGCCGGAGGACAGTGGCACACAGAGGTCTTCTCCTGCTGATCGTCAGGGCTGTCTTCGCCGCCCCCTGCCAACGTGAATCAGGTAACGGGGAGGCCGGCTGCTCGGCTGAACCTCTGAACCTTCGGCCGGCAAATTCCCTATCGATGTCACGACCCCCCGCCCCCACCAGCAGCTTCACACCTAAAGCCCCCGACCGCTTGAACTCCAAGGGTTGCTCCATTTGCCAGCAGCAGCAGTGGGTTGTTATCCTCAGTGTGGGACAGGCCCCTCCCTAACCCCGTGCGCCTCTCTGGTTCCCTCCAGTGACCGAACGACGCAGCGGTTGGTAAATCAGATCCTGGTTCTGGCGGCTCTTTGGGGGTGGGTACTGCAGGGGTGTGCCCTGCACCCAGCTGGGGAGAGAAGCCAGGAGTCCTGGCTCCCAGACCCCTGCCCCAACCAGCAGCCCCCACTGCCCTCCCAGAGCCAGGGCGAGAAGCCAGGAGTCCTGGCTCCCAGCCCCCACCCTCACCACCAGCCCCTCACTGCTCTCCCAGGGCTGCGCGAGAACCCAGGAGTCCTGGCTCCCAGCCCCCACCCCGACCACCAGCCCCTCACTGCTCTCACAGGGCTGCGCGAGAACCCAGGAGTCCTGGCTCCCAGCTGCCCCCTGTACTAACCACTAGCCCCCACTGCTCTCCCTGATATGGGGACAGAACCTGGGAGTCCTGGCTCCCAGCTGGCCCTGCTCTGACCACCAGCCCCCACTGTCCTTCCCAAGCTGGGGAGACAATCCAGGAGGTCTGACTCCCAGCCACCCTCCTGCTCTAACCACTAGACCCCACTGCCCATCCAGAGCTGGAGGGAGAACCCAGGTGTCCTGGCTCCCAGCCCCCCCCCGCTCTAACCACTAGACCCCGCTCCCTGCCCAGCCCTGGGGATTGGAAGCCGGCTAGGCCGCACCCTCCCTCCATCACGTTCCCACGCGGCGTCAGTTTCTCCTCCCTCTCACGCCGCTCCCTCTCCTAGGTGGTGGCGCCTGCCCCTCCGCCCACTGCTCTGTGCCCGATGGGAGCTCCTTGGCCCTCCCCATCCTGCCTCCCCTGCCCGCCACGGTGGACCTTTACAAGTGGCACAACGCCACGCGGAGCTGGGACCACGGCTACAGCTTCGTCAACGGGACCTCCCACCCGCTGCGGCACTTCTTCCAGAGCTGGGCCTCCCTGGCCGAGGGTGACTTCAGGGTGCACAGCCTGAGCCGGCGGGACGGCGGCCTCTACCGGTTCCAGGATCTGGATGGGACTTGCCTGGCCCTGCTCCAGCTGACCGTGCTGGGTAAATCCCCCCCTGGGGCAACTCGGGTTTCTTTCTTGGGGAGCGGGGTGGACTTTCCATCTCAGTCCTGGGGCTCAGCAATTCAGTGCCCACCCCCTCCCAGAGGGAACCACAGAGCCATTTATTCCACCCCGGCTGTTAAAAGTTCCAGGGAACGCCAGCTGGGAGGGCCAGCCCCGGCCCTGCCCTGTCGCACGAAGCAAGACACGCGAAGTCATTCGTCCGCTCTACTCTGTGCAGATCAGGGCTCAGCTGGTGCCCCGTTCTGGGCGTCACGTTTCAGGAAAGGTGTGGGGACGTGGGAGAAGGTCCAGAGGAGAGCAACAGGAAGGACGGAAGGTCTAGAGAACACGAGCGATGAGGGGGCGACTGAAAGAACTGGGCTTGTTTAGTTTGGAAACGAGAAGAGGTGACAGCGGTTTTCAAGCATCTCAAAGAGGGTTTCAAGGAGGAGGTCGAAAAATGGTTCTCCTGGTCCTCTGAGGACAGGACAAGGAGCAATGGGCTTAAGCTGGAGCAAGGGAGGTGGAGGTTGGACAGCAGGAAAAACTTCCTAACTGTCCAGGTGGTTAAACACTGGAATAAATTGCCCGGGGGAGGTTGTGGCTTCTCCATCCCTGGAGCTATTTCAGAGCAGGTTAGACAGACACCTGACAGGGGTGGTCTCAATGGTGTTTGGTCCTACTGTGAGGGGAGCGGCCTGCACTTGATGGCCTCCCAAGGTCCCTTCCAGGTCTAGGGTTCTTTAGTTTTGTCCGGAAGTCCGGTTTCAAGGCCGTGTTCAATAAGCCGATGCCCTTTTCTTTCTGCGAGAAAGCCAAAGCTTCCCGTGGAACCGGGTCACAAGGAACTTTGTTTTTTTTTTTCATATCCGTCCACACTTTCCCACACAAGAAGCAGGTCTTTGCTGAGGCTCCGACATATCGGTTAGTCTCCAAGGTGCCACGAGACTCCTTGTTGTTCTCGAAGCTACAGACTAACAGGGCCACACAAACACCGCCCCCCCCCCAGCCCCCTCTCCTCCCTCCTGCTCTTGCAACCAGTCTTAGGACAAATTCCACCCCCCTCTTCTCTTGGCTTGCAGAGGCCGAGAACTGGAAATGGTACCTGCTCCTTGTCCCAGCTGTGCTGGTGGGAGCCGCCGGCCTGGGCTGGATGCTGAAGGGCCGGTGTCGGCGCGGGTAGCCGCGGGCGCCCGAGAAGGTGGAGACAGAAGGTTATGGAAATGCCCAGGGAGCACCAGCAATCAGCCAGCTGCTGTTGGTGTGGGTGCGTGTGTGTGTTTGCACCTGGATAACGCACTGGTGAAGCTACGGCCGTGCATAGGACCACGTTCCAGTAGCGCTAAAGTCAGCTGCCCTCCACCTATCCCAGAATTCACCGGGCACGCCTCGCACTTCCAAACCGACCTCTGAACAAGGACGTCTCGCAGGCGGCGTGACCTGGTGCTAGTGGAGAGGAGCACCTGCGATGTGGTGGTGAGCTCCGGAGCTGCACAAAGCCAAGCCACCACGCTGGGGCGACGTTCACTCTGGACCCTAATGATGGCACTTGACTCAGCCAACCTTTCTAAGGGGCTGGCGGCCCTCCTTCGCGAGGGACTCCTGCGGTTACAAGCCTGTGGGCTGGCCCCAGCTTTGCTGCCGACTCCCCTTGTAACCACGGAGAGTCACAGCCTCGCACCGTGCCTCAGTTTCCCCACCCAGAAAATAAGGCTAATAAGCCTTTCCTGTCGTTAATGAGAAGCCTTACAGGGTAGTGATGTCTGTGAGCTTATGCAGCCGCTGGGGACAATGGCTGGCGTGACTTAATATAAAATACTAAGGAAGCGAGAAGGTCACTGCGGGAAACAAAGCAAACTGCCCCGAATGGGGTGTGCCTGCCAGACTGCCCTGCTCACGCCAGCCTGGGGCCCCAAGTGCTTTAACGCGTGTAGCAGCAAGAGGTCCCTATTCTGCCATGAGAGAGACAGAAAAGGGTGTCCTAAAGTCCTTACCACGCTCAGAATCCATTGCACGAACACCCACACGCAGCCTGACTCGCTGGTCTACTGAGAACAAAGGGTCAGCCTGGTGGACTTTGGGTGTGTAAATGTCGCGTGTAAATGCTGATGAGAGGTGTGGCCACACGCGTGATGGGTGTGTGCACCTGTGCTGGGGAGGTTCCCTAGGAACTATGAAGTTTTGGGGCCAAAAAGAAAAGCAGAAACCACTATTTTTCCATTTGGAAATGTCACCCCAGTGCCACAGGGGGGTTGTAGTTCTGGGCCTACTATGGCTCATTCATAGCTCTAGGCCAGATGCCTGGATTGGACTACAATTCCCATCATGCACTGTGGTCTTCTGGCAATGCATCATGGGAGATGAAGTCCACCCAGCCAGCCCCACCCACAGAACTGAATAGCAGTATGATGCTCCAGAACTACAGCTCCCATGAGGCAGCTGCATTCCAGACTGAAAATCGTTCGTTTACGGGCTTCTTGGGTTTTTCAAGGGAAATCGAAGTTTTCGGCTGGCAGCAGAGCCAGCTTGCGAAAATGCTCATGGCGTTGGGAGCCTGAGCTCAGTCCTGAATACATCATCTGCGGAAAATTTCCACCCCCTCCCCCCCCGTTAGTATGTGAACACTTAAGGGCTCATGCCCTCAGCACTAATTACCGCCGTAACAGGCTGAAAACTCTCTCGGCAGAAACCAAAGCTTTCCAGAATAATTTTGCTTCGAACCTCAACCAAATAACAGTTCAAAGACTGGTCAAAAGTTTCATGGACAAATTAGACAAATACAGCTTGAAGCTCTCCAATCCGGCACCCCCACGACCTGACGCGTGTAGGGTGAAAAAATTTGCCAGCTCCCCAGAGGTCGACATTGTTCAGCACATTATCAACACTTCCACGGCTCACTGGGCTTTTAGCAGACATTGAGGGTAGACGACAGCTAAAGACCAGCCCAGAACACGGAGCCAGGAGTTGGGACTGCAGGAAAGTTGGCCACACCCGTGACAAGAGGTCGCCCGGCTAATTCAAATCATGCCGGATTACGGAGGCTGCCGGCCGAGAGAATGCCGGACTAGAGGGGCTTAACCTGGCCTGTTTTCTGCAATTAAAAACTGTTGCTTTCTTTGAAAAACCAAACAGCAAACCCTGCTTGTCATTCAAAAACTCCCCGGCTCTAAGCATCCCTGTGTAACTAGGCCAAGGTGCAGTTTTTCCTCATTCAGCGGTTGTGCGGCTGTGAGCGGGGTAGGACCCTGTGTGTAACACATCCTGGAGAGCTTCCGTGAGCATCTCCCACGTTTTTAGCTCCTCCAGATCCACTCCAGCCCCGCAGGAAGTTTTTCCCCCACTTTTCAGGGCAACGAAAAAGTTGCAAAAGTTCCCTTTCAAAGGCAGGTCTCTTCCAATATTTCCCCCTCCGTTGCTTCCCTCCCTGGCCACCTGAAAACACCCTTGTGTGCCCTGCTCAGAAGGCAATCCCAACACCCGCCGGAGGGGAGACGCCTCACTTTGAAGGCCAGAAGAGCCATTTAAAGCACTTTTTCTAACCCAGGCCAGAGCTCACCACTCTGTGATTATCAGAGGGACATTTCTGGCTCGGTCCCTGGGTCCAGATCGCAGCGGTGACGTACGCAGGGTGTGTGGGGTCACGAGGAGCTCACAGCTAAAGCTTGGGTGACTTTGGTCGGCCGTGGAAAACACGAAGGGGGGGGAATAAAAAAGAGGAAGAAGGGATTGGCTAATAGATCACGTTCTTCCCCGCTGTGAGAGAGAAGGTAGATCTGCTGGACTAAAACAGCTGTGACGTGACACCGAGCCGGCAGTCAGGTTCATTGCTCCCTAAGGGTGCGATATTTATTCCCACGTGGGGGGGCGCACGGCCGAGGCACACCAGCTTGAACTCCACCAAAAAGGGCCCCGGGCTTTCCCACCGGCTGGGGAATTAGCCTGGGAACCTGCCCTCCGGCCCGCCTCATCTCAGCCGCTGCTTCCCGTCGGAAATGAAGCTGCATTCAGGCCGCGAGCCTGGCGGGGGCCCAGGTTAGGCACAGCCCGGCGGCGATCGGTGGAACTCCCCGCCGCAGGACGGGCTGTGGACCGGCACTGCAGTGGGCACGGGGGAGAAAAGCCGGCGGGCGGGTGTAGGGTCAGTGGAGGAGGGAATAGAACTCCTCGGAGGCGGCTGGCTTGGGCAGCTCTCGGAGGACGTAGATGGTGGGTGGCGCAGGGCTGGGGCCGGCAGGCGCTGGGTACGGCTCTGGCTCCGCGGCGGCTGGGGGGCTCGGGGACAGAATGTGCTGGGGAAGGAAATCGCAGATTGGACTGGGGCCCACAGCGAGGAGAGGCGGTGGGGCGGTGGCGGGGGGGGCGGGCAGGCCGGGGTGAGCGGCCTGCGGCCACAGCCGGGGGAGGCCAGCACCAGGCATGAGAGCAAAGTGAGTGTGGGGTGGGCCTGCCAGCGGGGTGTGTGTGTGTGTGTGTGTGTGTGTGCGCGTGCGTGCATACACACACACACACACACACACACACAGAGTGTATGGATCAGACTCCCTCCAGCAGGGGGCAGCATTTACACACACACACACGCACACACACACACACACACACACACACACACACACACACACGGTTTATGGCTCAGAGTCCCTCCAGCATGGGGCAGCATTCACACACACACACACACAGCGTGTATGTATCAGACGCCCTCCAGCAGGGGGCAGCATTTACACACACACACACACACACACACACACACACACACACGTGGGGGGGGGACCAGCTCACCTTGCCCACGATCACCGCCAGCAGGCACAGAACCAGCCCCGCCAGGCCCAGCCGGACAGCATTGGACCCCACGGCTTTCCCACCCTCCAGCCTGGCCTGTGCTGGCGCCAGGGGCGGCTCCAGGTTGTCTGCGGAGAGGAAAGGGGATGGAGAGCCCAGCTCAGCTGCCTGGACCCGGCCAACGCTCCCTCATTTCTTTACCCATGCCCAGAATAAATTTTGTTCTTGCACCGAGGATGTGAACCACCTGCTTACAGGGAACACCGGCCCCAGCGTGCGGCCCGTCCCGCTGGGATCCGGGGCCAAGCCCCGGCCGTTTGCAGGGCGGACACGGCACAGACAGCGTGTGCAGGGCGGTGCGGCCAGGGAAACCCCCGCCCGGTCATGACAAGGATGGGCTGACCAGGCAAGGCCTCCCCCCACCCCCCGGTCCGGGGTGTGCAAAGCCGTGGGGAGGTACCTCAGAGGGGCTGGGGCGAGCCAGGCCACAGGGCTCCAGGGGGACGAAGGAGAAACCGGAGGCCCCAGGGTCCCAGCCCAGTGCGGGAATCCCCTCCCCCCGCCCTCGGTGCCCTCTCTCACCCTGCGGTTCAACGGCGTCGGGGGGCGCCGGCGTGATGGGCGGCAGGACGGTGGCTGGATCTGGAGGGAGACGAGCCAGAGCCGGGGGTGAGGGCCGGGCCACGGGCCGGGGGTAGGATCCATAGGAGGCAGCTGTGATGTCGGATCCCTGGGAGAAGGAGCCCTGTGGGGGGGGGGGGCCGTGGGAGCCTGTGGGGGGAGGGGCTGGGATGTGGTATCCTGCTGGGGGTTGGGGAGGGGAGGAGGGGGGGGCAGGGGTGGGATGTGGGGGAGGGGATCCTGTGGGGGGGGGGAGACAGAGATGGGGAGCGGGATGGGAAGTGGGAGAGGGGACCCCCCCCCAGGGGCTGGAGGGGGCGGGGGGTCAGTGGCCAGGCTGAGGTTGAGCTGGGCGGCGGCGGCGCAGGGGGAGGGGGAGGCGTGACAGCCCGGCCGGGTACCTGTGGCGGGGTCGGTGGCCAGGCTGAGGTTGAGCTGGGCGGCGGCGGCACAGGGGGAGGGGAAGGCGCGACGGCCCGGCCGGGTACCTGTGGCGGGGTCGGTGGCCAGGCTGAGGTTGAGCTGGGCAGTGGCGGCGCAGGGGGAGGGGGAGGCGCGACGGCCCGGCCGGGTACCTGTGGCGGGGTCGGTGGCCAGGCTGCGGTTGAGCTGGGCGGCGGCGGCGCAGGGGGAGGGGGAGGCGCGACGGCCCAGCCGGGTACCTGTGGCGGGGTCGGTGGCCAGGCTGCGGTTGAGCTGGGCGGCGGCGGCGCAGGGGGAGGGGGAGGCGCGACGGCCCAGCCGGGTACCTGTGGCGGGGTCGGTGGCCAGGCTGAGGTTGAGCTCGGCGGCGGCGTGCAGCTCCAGGCCCAGCAGGCTGACACGGTAGGGGCCGGCGTCCTCGGGGCAGGCGCCACGCAGCTCCAGAGAGGCGTCGCGGGGCCCCAGCCCGGCTCGGCCCTCGTAGCCCCGGCCCGGCTCCAGGCCCAGGCGGCAGGAGAGGCGCCAGGGGGCCGGGCCACAGCCCTGGGCCACCACCAGCAGCACCAGCCGGCCCGTGGGTAGGAAGCGCCAGCGCAGCTGGAAGGAGGCGGGCGGCGGGGCCGGCAGGTGCAGGGTGGCTGGGAGCAGGGTTGTGTCCCCCGGCCTCACCGCCACGCCGGCTCCCGGCACCTCCAGCCGCTGCGCCCAGCAGCTGCCTGCGGGAGACGGGGGGGCCGTGGGGCTGGGGTCATCCCATTGGCCCCCCGCACCTCCATACTTGGCCTGCCACACACACACACCCCCATTGCCCTCCATCCTTACCTGGACACCCCCAATCCCCCCCCCGACTCTCACACTGTGCCCCCCTCCCAGCGTCCCACCTCCACTCACACAAGGTGCCTCCCACTTCCCCCACACCCAACCGCCCCCATCCCTAACACTGGGCCCTATATCCCCACCCAGCCCCCCCCCCCCCCCCCGGAGCCTCCTACCCAGCCCTCCATGACCCCACTCATACCTCCATGCACCCCACACCCAGACCCCCTCCCACTGCCAGGACCCCCACACATGCCGTCCCGCCAGGCCCACACACCATGCGCCCCATCACCCTCCCCAATACAAGCACCAGTTCACTAGCCCTGTGTCCCCGCCCAACACCCTGTCTTTCTTAGAGGAACCAAAATACTTGCTCGCTCATGCGCCTCCCACCTTATCTCCCCTCTCCCCCGGTCTCTCGTGCCCTCCCCAGAGAATTCAGACCCCCTCAAGCTCCTCTTGCTCACCTACAAAGCCCCAAATCAGGAGAATCCTGCTCATCCTGCCAGAGCCCAGCTCCCTGCACTGCCCCGACTCTCCACCCCCCGTGAGCTCCTCCGTCTCCTCATGAGGCCACCAAACCCGCCTCCACTCTCACATCCTCCCCGGTGGGAGCAGACGCCTGGAGCCAGAGCAGGATGGATGGAGCCAGGGCTTTCTCTGGGCGTCTCGGCTCCTCCCCACCGTCGCCCTTCTTCGGTGCTGTTCAAACGTGGAAGCAAATTATTCCCCTCCTGCCAGCCCCAGGCTCTGGGGGAAGCTCATGGGTTCAACAGGCAACAGTGACCTGAAAACACAAGGTCGTTCCACCAGCCAGGCGGCTTGTAGGCTGAGTGGGCCACTGTTGGTGTGAGCGGTGGGATCTCTACTTGAGCTGACTTTGGCTGCACTAGGGGGCAGCAAGCTAGCCCTGAGGGCGGGGGTGTGTGTGTGTGTGTGTGTGTGTGTGTGTGTGTGTGTGTGTGTGTGTGAACATTCCATCCAGCAGCAAGTGTGAAACTGCCAACCAGTGGCAAAACCCTGCACCCCGCTAGCGGCGCCCCCAGATTGGAGCTGGCACCCCCTGGAGGGGGGGGAAATGAGCTATTCCCCAGCCATTGCTGGCTAGTCCCTGGCAGGGTCCCCCAGAGCAGCAGCTCATGCACTGGCCGCTGGCGGGGGTGGGAGCCAGGGGTTGGAACCCACAGCTGCGTAGGGACCTACTGCCCCCTGGTGGCTGCAGTGCTGCAAGGGCACAAGCCCCCTTCCGAGGGCCTTGCCATGAGCACCAGGACAGGCAGGCAGCCTGCGTCCTCCTCCAGCCGCCTGCCGCCACATCGCTGTGTCACCCGGCGCTCAACAGCCATAGCCCCGCTGCGGCCGCCCCAGGAGCCCAGCCGGGGCAGGGACTGTCTCTCGCTGTGTGTCTGTGCAGCGCCCGGCCCGACGGGGCCCTGATCTCAGCCGGGGCAGGGACTGTCTCTCGCTGTGTGTCTGTGCAGCACCCGGCGCGACGGGGCCCTGATCTCAGCCGGGGCAGGGACTGTCTCTCGCTGTGTGTCTGTGCAGCACCCGGCCCGATGGGGCCCTGATCTCAGCCGGGGCAGGGACTGTCTCTCGCTGTGTGTCTGTGCAGCGCCCGGCCCGACGGGGCCCTGATCTCAGCCGGGGCAGGGACTGTCTCTCGCTGTGTGTCTGTGCAGCGCCCGGCGCGACGGGGCCCTGATCTCAGCCGGGGCAGGGACTGTCTCTCGCTGTGTGTCTGTGCAGCGCCCAGCCCGACGGGGCCCTGATCTCAGCCGGGGCAGGGACTGTCTCTCGCTGTGTGTCTGTGCAGCGCCCGGCCCAACGGGGTCCTGATCTCAGCCGGGGCAGGGACTGTCTCTCGCTGTGTGTCTGTGCGGCACACACACACACACACACAGACACACACACACGGGTGTGTCTGTTGCACCCACTGTCTCCTGCTGTCTTGGGATATGCAAGTTACTGGAGGGCTGGGAAGACCACACCATAGTGGCGGGGAGGGGGGGTTGGAAAGGCCGTACCATAGTGGAGGGGGTCTGGGAAGGCCGTACTATAGCAGCGGGGGCGGGGGGGGCTGGGAAGGCCGTACGATACTGGAGGAGGTCTGGGAAGGCCGTACTATAGTGGCGGAGGGGCTAGGAAGGCCGTACCATAGTGTGTGTGGGAGGGGGCGCTGGCTAGAACAGGCCCTGCCCCGATGATCTAGAGCCACATTTTTCCTCCTTGCTGGAGGCCCGAGATGCCGGAGGAGCGAGAGCGGCCCCAGACCCTCACTCGGTGGCTGCATCCGAAGCAAAGAGTCAGGCGTCGTGTTTCCCGTGGAGTTCTCCCGGGCGCTGTACGGCCACGTTCCGGGTCCCGCCCTCAGTCCCCTGTTCCCGGCCCACTGGGGCAGGGTGTAGCAAGGAGCTGATTTCACTGAGCCCCGCTGAACGGGATGGGTGGGGAAATATCCACCCCCTCTCGCCGGGTGCAACCCCTTGCGCGGGCCTGACCGTCCCGCCAGCGGGTGTGGCGGAAGTGGGGCCGGGGTGTGAATTTACACCCGCAGCGGCTAAGTCCTCAGAGCTGGCGCTGTGCCAGCGCCCACTGGGGAGGGGGCGTCGGGGTCCGGGACGGAACAGGACTCGGGGAGAAAGCGTCCCATTGACGCCGACCTCTCCGGAGTCCCTGTTCCCCTTCGCGGACACGGGGCCTTTCCCGGCTGCATGAAAGAGATTCATCGGGCTCTTTATTCGAGCGACGGTGCCGGCTACAGCGGTGGACAAAGCTGGGGGGGTCGGGAGCACAGACCGGGGGCAGGGGGGGGCGGATCCTGGCACGGGGAGAGGTTGGGGGTGGGGAACGCAGCCAGATCGCAGTCGCCGAGCGCACCGGTGAGTTTCAGGGCGCCTGGGTTGAACAGCTGCAGGCGGGCGAGAGGGAGCTGAAGGTGTCGGAGGTTTGGCCCCCGCGGGGAGCCTGCCTCGGTTTCCCCCGGCCGCCAGTCGCTACTGGCTGTAGCGGTAACGCTGGATGGTTTGGCAGAGGAAGGCGATCAGCTCCCAGTACTCGTCAAAGGAGATGAGCTGGTTGTGGTCCTTATCCAACTTCTGCAGCAGGTTCTTCACCGCCTCGGCGCTCTGCACCTCCTGAAACACACGACGGCCATGGCAGTTCCTCGGCGGGGACTGCAGGGCCCCAGCAGGGCTGGGGGTCAGGAGTGAGGGGCACCAGCAGAGCCCCATTTGCCATCAGTAGGCAGCTGGGATCTCCTGCTGCCTGGGGGGGACCGTAGCCGGCTCTCACCGTGAGCTGATGGCTCAGTTCATTTTTGAGGAACTGCTTGAACCCTGCCTGGTCCAGCCCCTGCTTGCCGGGGGGGCCCTTGGCGTAGCGGTAGAAGCTGTCCACGATGGCGTGGAGGCCTTTCTCCAGCTCCGAGTCCTTCCCAGCCATCCCAGCCGGCTTCTCCGTCCCTGCAACGCAAAGGACACACGCCACCCTGATGTCCTGGCCTCGCCGGGCAACTGCAGCTTGGGCAACAGGACCGGCCACTGGAGAGAACCGGACTTGCGTGGGCGGGAGGCTGGATAGATAGATATTTCTTTCTGATTTGTCTCCCTTGATTACTATTTTTGGTTCTCTGTGCCTTAAATATGGAGTCTGGTCTGGTCTGGCTGTGGGCTGAAGCAGCGGGTCTGTCCCACGAAAGCTCATCACCTAATAAATTATTTTCACAGAATCATAGAACACGAGGACTGGAAGGGACCTCGAGAGGCCATCGAGTCCAGCCCCCTGCCCCAATGGCAGGACCAAGTACTGTCTAAACCATCCCTGACAGACATCTGTCTAACCTGGTCTTAAATATCTCCAGCGATGGAGATTCCACAACCTCCCCAGGCAATTTATTCCACTGTTTGACCACCCTGACAGTTAGGAACCTTTTCCTAATGTCCAACCTGAACCTCCCTTGCTGCAGTTTAAGCCCATTGCCTCTTGTTCCATCCTCAGAGGCCAAGAAGAACAAGTTTTCTCCCTCCTCCTTATGACACCCTTTTAAATACCTGAAAACTGCTATCACGTCCCCCCTCAATCTTCTCTGTTCCAAACTAAACAAGCCCAATTCTTTCAGCCTTTCCTCATAGGTCACATTCTCTAGACCTTTAATCATTCTTGTCGCTCTTTTCTGGACCCTCTCCAATTTCTCCACCTCTTTTTTGAACTGCGGTGCCCAGAACTGGACACAATACTCCAGCTGAGGCCTAACCAGCGCAGAGCAGAGCGGCAGAATGACTTCTCGTGTCTTGTTCACGACACACCTGTTAATGCATCCTAGAATCACGTTTGCTTTTTTTGCAACAGCATCACACTGCTGACTCATATTTAGCTTGTGGTCCACTGTAACCCCCAGATCCCTTTCTGCTGTGCTCATTCCTAGGCAGTCCTTTCCCATTCCGTATGTGTGACACTGATTGTTCCCTCCTAAGTGGAGCACTTTGCATTTGTCCTTATTAAACTTCATCCTGTTTACCTCAAACCATTTCTCCAGTTTATCCAGAAAAAGTTCCTGGCTGTCCGGGTGATTAAACACCGGAATAAACTGCCCGGGGAGGTTGTGGAATCTCTTTCCCGGGAGATATTCCAGAGCAGGGCAGAGACACCGATGGGGGTCACACGTGGGCCTGGCTAGACCCCCTTCCTCATCCGGCACATCGGAGGCTCTGGGGCCACCTACATTCAGCACTGCACACAGGACGGGAGGCGCTCGGACGGCCGCAGATCCACCGGCCTTTCCCGAGAGTTCCCTCTGCCCTGCCGAAATTCTCCCACCGCTTTAAGAACACGGATTAAATGAGCCTCAAATGGGGCAGGCGGGGGCAGCGCTAGGGTTAGAATCCAGCTCTTTAACCTCCCACAAGTCCTGGTTTTCACAGCCAGGACCCTCACCAGTCCCTAGCCCCATGGCTTCAACCCTCAAGAGCCCACTGCTGTCCCAGAGCTGGGGATAGAACCCAGGAGTCCTGGCTCCCAGCCCCCAACACCCACACACACTCTAACCACTGGCCCCTGCTGCCCTCCCACAGCCGGCAGAGAACCCAGGTGTCCTAGCACTGCCCCACCAACCATAACCGCCCCCCCACCACAGCCACACAGAACCCAGGAGACTTAGCACCCCCCCCACTCTAACCACTAGCCCCCGCTTCCCTCCCACAGCCGGCAGAGAACCCAGGTGTCCTGCCTCCCAGCTCCCTCCTACTCTAATTCCGTGACTCCCTTCCCAGAGCTGGCAGAGAGAACCCAGGAGTCCTGGCTCCCAGGCCCTGCCACCCCCACCGCTCCCCCCCCCGCCGCCCCGAGCGGTGAACACAGGAGTCCTGCCTTCCAGTGACCCCCTCCCTTTCAGCCCCCTGCAAACTGAGGCCACGTGGGACACCTACCGCCCCAGGACAACAGTCGGCCTTCTCGGTCCCGTCTCCTTCTGGCCGGCCCTGTGCAGGGCAGCCGGTTAATGTAGCCTCGTGTCTGGCAAGTAGTCAAGTCCAGCCCCTCGTTAGGCAACCGGTCCCACTTCTGTGGAACCCCCCTCCCCGCCCCGCCCCACCCACCCCATGCCCTAGCCCAGCCCAGGCCAAGAGCTGGCCTCCTTCCCAGCCGGCAAGAGCACCTGAGCTGGCTCAGAGCCCACACCCGGACTTCGCCCTCTGCTTATCCTAGCACCAGACTCTGCTCTTCGCTCCAGCTGCAGACCGGGCCAGGGAACCTTTCTGGGGGTGGGGCACCACAGAGCCCTGGAAAACATTCGTCCGGGGCCCCCCACACAAGAGAGAAGCAACAGCCCCCAGCCCCAGAAAAACGCAGCTAAAACCCTCACTGACTTGGCTCTCAAATGCGGGGGGTAAACCGAGCCACGGGCCTCACTCAGTTCAGGGTGCCTGGAGAGCTGCAAACACCAGCCCCAGGGGCACAGCGGGACCTGAGTGAGTGAGTGAGTGAGTGAGTGTGTGTGTGTGTGTGTGTGTGTGTGCGCACGCGCCAAGGCTTGGAGACTTTGCTTTGGAGACGTTCTCCCCCCCATGGCGGAAAGCCCCACACCTTTCTGTGGCCTGGGTCCATGTCGGCGGAGGGCCAGCTCTCACCAGCTCCAGGTTCCTCACCCCGGCTCTACAAGTCCTCCCGTAACTTTCTCTTGGGCGCACCAAACAGACGGCGCCCCCCGGCTCCTGCCAGACCGCGACCCACTCTTGGGGCGGTCGCGGCCGTGTGGGGTGGGGAGGGCGCCTGAGAAGTCACCCGTTGACCTGTCCTCCTAAGCCGGGTTTTTTAACGCTGGGGTCATTTGTGTTTCTCCTCGGTGCCCACGGCTCTCCTCAAGGTCTTGGGGGGGCCAGGTTCCCTGGGCTTCTCGTACCGGTTCACGTTCCCCATTGTTCAGCTTCCAGCCCCTTAGCATTTAGTACATTTCACGCTGGTTTTCAGATAGGTGTATTTCACATTTAATGCTTTTTTCTAACTCATAGAGCTGGAAGGTGTGGGGGGGGGGTTCAGGGGTCCCCCAGGCTCGGCACCCCATCCGCAGGCGGGAGTGACTCTCACTCAGCAGGGGAACAGCGGGTTTATTAGCCGATGGGACGCAGCCTCGTACAGAGGAGCCAGTGCAGCCGGCAGAGACAGCCAGTCCCATCCATGTCGGGGAGAGGAGGCCCTGAGGGGCCCCCTCCTTTGTCTCTCTCTCTCCCAGCCCAGACACACAGGTATCCCCCACTCCATCCCATCTCTCCCCCCTTCCAGACCGAACTGAGCGGGGCCACTCAGCCGGCGACCTGGGGAAGTTCAGGGCCCTTCCCTCGTGATTGGGCATCGGCTGTACCCTCAGTGCTCCCCTTGGCGTGCACCACCTCCACGTCGTAATCCTGCCGGGGGAGGCTCCAAGTCAAGAGCTTGGCATTGGCCCCTTTCATGTGATGCAGCCGGGCAAGTCCCTTTAGCTCCCTCGGGTTGGTTGGTCTCCCTGCTTCGGCCTCCGGTCCATCAGCCACGTTCTCAAGTCAGGCAGGCAGAGTCCATCCAGCCACTGCAGCAAATGTCTGGAATTCAGTTACAGTCCAGTAAAGGAAGGTACAAATGCTTCCACCCTCGGCATTCAGCCAGACCACCACAAAGGCTGTGTGCCTCGGTTTCCCCTTCCATGCCACACAATAGGTTTGGAATGGTCCTCCTCATGTGAGCTAGTTACAGAAACAACGGTGACATTTCAGAACTACATACTCCCTTGGCCTACAATTATACATCAATGTCATCATGTTACATGGCTCTTTCCAAACATTCAGTACGTGGTACAATTCTACAGCTTTTGATAGCGGCGCCCATTGGCTACAGCAGTCAGCGTGAGTAACAAGAACAAACCCATTGCAATTACACATTTACATTCCGCTTTGGTCGAGCACAACCTTTGTGTAACCTCCTTGAGAATCTGGCATTTTGGGGGCTAAAGGGCTGAGGCCTTTCCTTTGCAAAACCAAGTTCTAATCTTCCCCTCGTCCCGAGGGGTGGAAATCTGACCTCTCTGGGTGTGCCCTCCCTTTTAACAAAAGCTGGGCCAGGGAGACGGCCCCCACCCAGCCAGCCTGGAAATTTCCAGTCTGGAAATTTGCAAACCCAACTGCTTTCTGAAAAAACAAAAAAGCCGTCCAGTAGCACTTTAAAGACTAACAAAATAATTTATGAGGTGGTTGTAGCCAGACAAAATCTCCCCACTACAGACCAGCTTTTGCCTCCCCTGTAAGGTGCCTCAGAGCACACAGGGCACTGAACAGCAGTTAAACAGCACAGTCTTTGATGCCTTCCTAAAGGGGCCCAGATGTGCTGGCTCATTGTGACCCTGAGAAACAGAAAACACAGAGAGAGGGCTAACAGGCTAACCGTTAACGAAGGGCCTCAGAGAACTGCCCTTGGCTGCCATTAATGGAGTGATGTGCCCACACAGCCATCCCAGAAGAGAAATCTCTGCCCTTGCAAAAGAATGTCCCGTACTCCCAAATGCTTTATCTCCTGTCTTCCAAGTGCAAATTAAGTATGAATTGCCCTTGTAAAAACTGGCATCACAAAAGACAGACCAGTACGATCTGGCACCATAGATAAGAAAGAGGATACGTGACCCAGGGGGTATAAAGATGGGCCCAGCAGCACTCTGACTCTGAGTGCATCTTCTTCACCAACTACCTGCTGGTCGAGTCAGGTGATTGCCTCCCGAGGTCCGCAACTGGGGACGCCCAACCTCGTATTCGTCTTTCCGCGGAATTGAGTGACCGATCCTGGCTTGGCTACGCTGGTATCGAGAGAAGGAAGGAGGGTAAGATGTACCCACATTAAGGTCTCCTTTTTGGTGTACACAGTTAAAGAATTAGAGCTCTATAGATTGATGTCGTTGTATTAAGATGTCGTTGTATTGGATTGTAACGTAACCTGTTAACACCTGCACTCTGCTAGCATATAAGAAGTAGACAATAGCCTTTTGTAACCGCACCCTTATAACTGTAGCTTAATAAACTCGTAACGAGTTAAGATCTAAGCCTCACTGCTGTTGCTCTTTGTCACTGCAACACAGCCGGCACAATCAAAAGGACTTTAACAGTTTGAATAGTAACAGAGAGGAAGCCGGGCTAGTCTATACACTAGCAAAACAAAAAGCCGTCAAGTAGCACTTTAACGACTAGCAAAATAGTTTATTAGGTGATGAGCTTTCGTGGGACAGACCCACTTCTTCAGACCAGAGCCAGACCAGAACAGACTCAATATTTAAGTATTTAAATATTAAAATATTAAATATTTAATTTAATTTAATTTAAATATTAATAGTTACTATTTAAATAGAGTCTGTTCTGGTCTGAAGAAGCAGGTCTGTCCCACGAAAGCTCATCACCTAATAAACTATTTTGCTGGTCTTTAAAGTGCTACTTGACTGCTTTTTGTTTTAACCGTTTGGTTACCACAGCCTGGCCATAGGTGAGAGTGCTAAGAGCCCAGGGTAGAGTCGTGCCGCCTCCACGGGGCAGACTCCTGGGGCGCCCGTCAGCCAATCCTGGCTGCCCGCTGCGGAGGGACAGTGCGTCCTAGCAGTTAAAGTCTCGGGTGTGGAAAGGCTCTTAGTGCTACCACTGGGGCACCCGTCAGCCAATCCTGGCTGCCTGCTGTGAAGGAGCTCACTGCTCTAGCACTAAAAGACTCGGGTGTTTAGGACCCTGGGGCATCCGTCAGCCTTGCCCAGGCTGCCCGCTGCGAAGGAGTCCAGCGCTCTAGCGGTTAAAGACTCAGATGGTAATAAGGGCAGAGTTGGTAGCTCACCGCACGTTACCCGGCCACCGGCTAACAGTGGCGAGATATCGTGGGATGGACCCACTTCTTCAGATCACAGCAGAACAGACTCCATGTTTAAGGCCCAGAGAACCACAAATAGTGATCAAGGTGGACAAATCAGAAAAAAAACGATCAGGGTGAGCAAAGCAGAGAGCAGAGGGGCAGAAGGGGGTGGGGTCAAGAATTAGGTCAAGCCAAGTATGCAAACGGACCCCCATAATGACCCAGAAAATTCCCATCCCGGTTCAAACCACCGGTTAATGTGTCAAATTTGAATATAAGAGAGAGTTCAGCAGCTTCTCCTTCCAAAGTGGTGTGAAAATTCCTCTTCAGTAAGGTGCAAACTCTTAAGTCATTAACAGAATGGCCCCCTCCATTAAAATGTCGGCTGACCGGTTTGTGGATCAAAACACACCCAAGACGACACCTTGGTTGTCACAACAGCACTAACCCCAGCGTAACTCAGCAGTTTGCTACCCAAGACGAGCTGGCAAAATCACATGGGTGTTTTCTTAGCTCTACTCCTGAAGGGTGTGGAGAAAGTGAATACAGAAAAGTTATTGACTTGTTCCCATAATATAAGAACTAGAGGACACCAAATGAAATTAATGGGTAGCAGGTTCAAAACTAATAAAAGAAAGTTTTTCTTCACACAGCACACAGACAACCTGCGGAACTCCTCGCCAGAGGACGCTGTGAAGGCCAGGACTCAAACAGAGTTTAAAAAAGAGCTCGATAAATGTTTGGAGGTTAGGTCCATAGATGGCTATTAGCAAGGGATAAGGGATGGTGCCTTTTGTCGAAGGCGGGAGATGGATGGCAGGAGACAAATCGCTTGATCATTGCCTTTGGTTCACCTCCTCTGGGGCACCTGGGATTGGCTATTGTCGGCAGACGGGATACTGGGCGAGATGGACCTTTGGTCTGACCCGTTCTTATGTACTTACCGAGGCAGGGAGCTCATTCAAAGCCACAATCCCGCCTTTGCCTGGCAGAACCTGTTTCCCAGCAAATCAGGCAGACGGGCCACTCCTCGCCTGGGTCGCTTTGTTCTTAGGAAAAACCTGGCACTGTTGCAACCCAAGCAAACAGGACGCTGGGCTGCAGGACCGGGAGCATTTGAGCAAGACCCGAGAGGTCATTTTCCCACTCCGCTCTGCACTGGGTAGGCCCCAAGAGGCGCGATGGGTAGGACGGGCGTGCGGGCTCTGGGAGGGGGTTTGGCGGCAGGAGAGGGCGAGGGGCTCAGGCTCTGGTGTGATGCTTAGAAGAGGCACAAAGGATCTTTTTCAGGGGAAAAGGCAACGCCACGTTTATTGAGAATACGGTAGGAAAGCAGGTGGCAGCCGCTCTCACACACACACACGCACTGTCCAGCCCGTTGATGTGACCGTCGCCAGTTGGTCGCTCGCTTTCAATTCGTCAGCCAAGCTAGTGAACCCGAGGCTGGATTGGGACCAGGCTCCTTTCAGCCCGGGCTGAGATCCCAGTGGAAGCGGCCGACAGACTCGACGTCGGTGGCAGAGCAGCTCCGTCCCGAGAGCCATTTTCAGTGGGTTTTGCGTCTGTTTGAGAGTCAGCACCGTCCATCCTGGGGAGACGGAAAGGAGCCCAGAGCCAGGGCCAGGGCCTTCTCCTGCTTCCCCAGCCAGCCGAGATTAACACCTGCAGAGAGAACCATCTGAACTGGACTTTAGGTGAAAATTCAACACTTTGCACCTTGGCCTCAGCAGAGATCGCGATGACCTTACGCATTGCAGAGGCAGCTTCCCTCTCTTCGACACTCACCGTGACCTCCAGCAAGTCACTTCACAGACACCTGCAGTAAGTAATTTCCTTCCCCCTCAACCCCTCTTCTCTCCTATATATCTGATCTATCAGGTTTCGTTTCATTCCTGGTTTGTCTCCCTCTCTCTGTTATAGAATCATCACACCAGTTCATTTTCTGCACCATTTCCAGCACAGCACGATCGTCAGATCTGAAGAAGCGGGTCTGCCCCAAGGAACGCTCATCACCTAATATAGACTAACACGGCTACCTCTCTCGTACTATCCTGCCGAGAGGTGAAGGTAATAAGAACTCTCCTCTGGCTTTGCACCCGTCTTTCTACATGATTACGTCCGTGTGACCACAAGGCACCAGCTAACAGCAGATCGGACTTTGATCTTCACTTAACGGAGCCTCTGTCTCTTTCTCGGATGGATTCTTTTGCAGGGCTCAGCTTCTATTCTTCTCTGGCCATTCAGGTGCAGCCGGCAGATGGGTGTCCAGACACGCCCACGTTCATTCCTTTGTTTGCAAGGAGCTGCAAAGAGGCTGGAGAGAGGCTGCTCACAGTGGTCACGGATGGCAGAACACGGAACAATGGTCTCAAGTTGCGGTTGGGAAGGTCCAGGTTGAACATGAGGAAAAGCTTTTTCACTAGGAGGGTGGTGAAGCACTGGAATGGTCCACCCAGGGCAGTGGGGGAGTCTCCATCCCTGCAGGTGTTTGAGTCTCGCCTCAACAAAGCCCTGGCGGGGCTGATCTGATTGGTTTGGTCCTGCCTAGGGCAGGGGGCTGGACTCGATGGCTTCTTAGGTCTCTTTCAGTTCTATTGTTCTCTGATTCTATGAACTTACAATGCTCAATAGAGACCCAGCAGCTGCCACAAAAGAAAGCTCATGAAACAAAACACAACCATATCACACAAAGCTACAGCTACCAATCAAAGCTGATGAAACAAAACACAACCACCAAACAAAGCTCATGAAACCAAATACAAAAACCTAGAACAAACCTACTGTGGCAACACCTGCAGAAAGTTCCAGGACTAAAACCAGCCATGACTGAAAGTTACAACACTCGCCTCTACGTTGGACGGGACAGAGCCGAGCCTTTCGAGAACATGAGCCCCCACAACTAGCAGGTAAGTCTGGAGGTCCAGAGCTCAGGACCAAAATGAGCTTTGCCTCTGAGTCTCAGGTTCGAGTCCCACTGCCGTTGGGTTGTCCACAAGAAGGTGGTGGGATCTCGGCTGGTTCTGTGGGAAAGTCTCTGAACCCGTCACTGACCCAGCTGTGTCCTGGCCCTGTCTCATGGGTGGATAAGCCAGGAGGGCCGAGTAGAGAGGTGTGGGGTGTAGGCTCGGCAGCAGGGGGCAATGGGGGGGCCCTTCATCCGTGTCTCAAAGGTGGAGCCGGTACAGCCACAGGGTTGGGGGACTGGCTGGCTCAGCAGGTCGGGAACCCCCGCGGAGGGGGTCAGAGCTGCAGGTCCCACATGGAGAGGGGCTCACTGGACTGGGTGCTCAGGAAGGGGACCAGCTCCTCTGTGAAGGCCGCCTAGAAGGTGTGCAGGTGGCTGTGGCTGGCGCTGTTATAGAAGGACAGCTGGCCTCCTTCAAAGTCCAGGTAGACGCCCACCTTCTCCAGCTTCCCGCAGACCGTCAGGGCCAGGCGGGGCTCTGTCAGGGCCCGGTACTGCCCCCCTCGCCGTTCAAAGGCCCACACCCCCTCCCGGGCCTGGAAGCTGAGACGTCTCTTGCGTTTGATGGACCGCCGGGCCACACCCACCACCCAGTCAGGACTGTCGCCCACCCGCACCTCCCAGTACAGCCGGCCGCCGACACAGCCCTCCCGCCCCACCACGCCGGGGCTGGCCGTGAAGCGCTGGGGTTTCCGGCACCAGAACCGCCGGCCCGGGCTGAACTTGACGCCGGTGGCTTCCTTGATCAGGACCAGGCTGGGGTGCACCGAGTGGCAGTCCAGGGTGATGCAGGCAGGTACTGGGGGAGGAGAAAGGGAGAGGAAGGGGTTAATGGTGGTGTGTTTCACATGCTCTGTACTGACAGGCAGAGAGAGAGATTCCCCATCAGTTAAAGAGAGATTGCCTTCCTCCAGAGGCAGTGCTGGCCCCGGGGAGGTGCTGGGGGCGCTGAGCAGCCAGGAGCAAGGTAACGGCATCACTCCCCACAGCGCTGAGCCTGGCCCTGGTCACCTCCCCTGGCTGGACCGTCCCCAGTAGCTCCTTCCAGGCATAGAACTGCAGGGGGCCCTTGAGCTCCCCAAGGCTCAGGTCAACGGGCACCACCCCGTCGTCTTCATCTTCCTCGGTCTCCTCTTCCTCGGTCTCTTCCTCCTCCTCTTCCACCTCCGGCTCCTCGTCCTCTTCCTCCTCGTCCTCGGGCCTCCTTTCCCGGGGCTGCCTGCCCCACACGGATCCTGCAGAGAATCTCGGGAGCTGGCGGGAGTGGCCCCAGCCTGGTTTTAGGGAATAAACACCCTACCACTGCCAGCCAATGGGATTGCGAAGACAATGGCCCACCTGCCGCCGCCAGCCAATGGGATCGCGAAGACAATGGCCCACCTGCCGCTGCCAGCCAATGGGTTTGCAAAGACAATAACCACCACCAGCCAATAGGATCATGAGGCAACAGCCTACCGACCACTGCTAGCCAATGGGATTGCAAAGGCAGTGACCTACTCACCACCACCAACCACCAGGCTCACGAGGATAATGAAGTACCTACCAATGCCAGCTCAGGGGCGTCCTAAGATAACAGTCTACTACCACCGCCAGCCAGTGGGGTTGGCAGGATGTTAACCTCCCTCCCTCTTTCAGCCGGTGGGGTCACAGGAGTAAGCGCCGACCGCTCCCGACAAACGGATAACGGCCCATCGACTGCGGCCAGCTGGAGGAGTCAGACGTCACCTTGGGCGTGTGGGGCGGGGGGGAGCAAACTGGCCCACCGAAGAAGACAAAAGCCTCCTACAGCTGCTAACTCCTGGGGGCACCTCCACACGTCGAGTGCGGGCTGCGCGCTCACGAGAGGATGACAACCTACTACTGCTACTGGCTCATGGCGGTACCCCTGGAGCCCAGGCACTAGACCAGCGTGTGCGGGGTCGTGCGAGGGAGCTGCTACCAGCTAGGTGGAGCCTCTCCGCTGGCATGGTCGCGCCCGGCCTCCCAGGGCCGGCAGGTTCTCGACTGACCCCGGCGGGTGACCTAGGACCTAAAACGTTCTCGTGGCCGTGGGTGGGGTCAAACCCTGGCCCTGCTCACCTCTCCATCAGCTCCTTGGCTCCCAGCGCCTCCCCCACCCGCCTGGTCCGGCCCTGCCCCCCACCTTGAGGAAGCTGATGTTGTCCTTGTTCTTCAGCCCCACACGCGCCCTGGAGAGGGTCTCGGCCCAGGAGGTCACTTTCCCATTCAGCTCCCGGAGCTTCTCTTCCATCCGGGCCTGGTTGTCCTGCCGCCGCCGCTCCAGCGCCTCCTTCAGGGCCAGCTCCCGCCGGCTCAGCAGCTGGTGCATCGTCTCGAACTCCGCCGAGATGTGGTCCAGCAGGGACTCGGCGCAGCTCTAGGCAAGCGGGGGAGGCGTGGGGCGGGATGGAGAGTGGGTGGCCAGTCCACCAGGCACCAGACCTACTTCCGTGTTGAGGCCTGTTGCAGAGGTGAGGAGAGGACCCAGGAGTCCTGGTTCCCAGCCCCCCCCCCCCCCCGCCCGCTCTGACCACTAGACCCCACTCCCTTCCCAGAGCTGGGCAGTAAACCCAGGAGTCCTGGCTCCCAGCCCCCTGCTCTAACCACCAGCCCCCACTGCCCTCCCAGCGCTGGGGAGAACCCGGGAGTCCTGGCTCCCAGCCCCCGCTCTAACCACCAGCCCCCACTGCCCTCCCAGCGCCGGGGAGAACCCAGGAGTCCTGGCTCCCAGCCCCTGCTCTAACCACCAGCCCTCACTGCCCTCCCAGCGCTAGGGAGAACCCAGGCGTCCAGCCCTCCCGGGACCAGGCCCACGTGCCCGTCTTCCCCGGTCTCCTGCCTCCTACCTGCAGCTCAGTTAAGTTCTCCTCCTGGCGGCACCGGCTCCGCGTCAGCCGCTTAAGACCCTCCTCCAGCGGCTGCAGAGACGCCCTGAGCTGCTCCTGGGGGGCAGAGCCCCGGGGTCACCGGCTGGAGGCAGGGCTCTGCTGCCACCCCATCGAGAGCCCCCGCCTGGCAACCGGCTTCCAGCCTCCGCTCCCTCGCGGGAATTTCAGCCCTGCCCAGCACTTCCCATTGGCTGCCCTTCCACAACTCCCCGCCTCCCGGGGACCGGCAGCCAATCACAGCTGCTGCAGGTGGCAGGCAGAGCATGCAACCTTTCCCCAACCCACTTCCTCCAAGGGCCAAGACAGCTTTATTTTGCCCCCCAGGTCAATTCACTCCCCCCGCCCCACTGGGAGCAATGGTTCAGGCTGCTCTCACCCCCTCCTGCTAACAATGGATCAGTCCTTCCCTCCCCCACATGGGAGCAATGGGTCAGTCAGCACTCACCCCCCCTTCTGTTAACAATGGGTCAGTCCTTCCCCCCCATGGGAGCAATGGGTCTGTCAGCATTTACCCCCCTCCTGTTAACAATGGGTCAGTCCACTCCCTACTATGAGCAAGAGGTCAGTCCTGTCTCCCCTTTTCCCCGCCTTTGAGCAATGGATCAGTCCATTCCCCCCACACTCCTTTGAGCAATGGATCAGTCAATTCCCCCCCGCCCCCCACACACACTCCTTTGATTCCACCTCCTATAAACAATGGATCAGTCCATTCCCCTCTGACCCATGAACAGTGGATCAGTCCACCGCTTCCCCCCCCCGAAGCAATGGTTCAGTCTGCTTCCCCCCAGCCCCCCCTTCCTCCCCTCCATACACAATGAGTCAGTCCACTACCCCCGTGAACAATGGGCCAGTCCAACCCCCCCCCTCCCTGAGTGCAGTGGGACAATCCACGCCCCTCCTTTCCATTGGACAATGCCGAACCGAGCAATGAGCCAGTCCGTGCCCCCCCTACCGCTGTGAACAATGGATCAGTCCCACCCCCAACGCAAGGCCCCTGGAGCTGGGAGGGGGAGGGGAAAGGGGCGGGACTGAGCCCATGGGGGCGGGGCTGAACTGTCACGTGGCAGGTGGCCAGCGCTGGCGTGGGCATTGGGGCTCACAGGGGACTGGAGGGGACAGTGGGGGGTGGGGAAGCATTGGAGCCACCAGACCCCTCCCAGAGAACCCAGGTGTCCTGGTCTTCCAGCCCCCGCCCCAATCTCTAACCCTAGACCCCACTCCCCTCCCAGAGAACCCAGGTGTCCTGGTTCCCAGCCCCACCCCCCCATCTCTAACCCTAGACCCCACTCCCCTCCCAGAGAACCCAGGTGTCCAGGTCTTCCAGCCCCCACCCCAATCTCTAACCCTAGACCCCACTCCCCTCCCAGAGAACCCAGGTGTCCTGGTCTTCCAGCCCCGCCCCCCAACTCTAACCCTAGACCCCACTCCCCTCCCAGAGAACCCAGGTGTCCTGGTCTTCCAGCCCCCACCCCAATCTCTAACCCTAGACCCCACTCCCCTCCCAGAGAACCCAGGTGTCCTGGTCTTCCAGCCCCCACCCCAATCTCTAACCCTAGACCCCACTCCCCTCCCAGAGAACCCAGGTGTCCTGGTCTTCCAGCCCCCACCCCAATCTCTAACCCTAGACCCCACTCCCCTCCCAGAGAACCCAGGTGTCCTGGTCTTCCAGCCCCTCCATGTCTAACGCTAGACCGCCCCCGCCCCCGGAGAACCCAGGCGCCCGGGGCCCCACCTGGTACTGCTGGACGGCGTTGGCGATGGGCAGGAAGTCGTGGCCCCGGTGCTGGGGCAGGTCCCGGCAGATCACGCAGACGGGCCCCTCGTCCTGGCTGCAGAACAGCTTGAGCAGCTCTTCGTGCTCGGCGCAGAAGTACCAGCGCCCGCCTCGGCCCGGCGGGGCCCCCTCGTCCAGCCGCAGCAGCCGGGCCTTCGCCAGGCTGCCCAGGGCCCGGCTGCGGGCCACGCGGCGCCGGCACTCGGGGCACAGCCCCCCGGCGCTCCCCCTTGGGCACGCAGGGCTCCAGGCAGGCGGCACAGAAGCTGTGCCCACACTCCAGCAGGCGGGGCGCCCGCAACAGGGCCAGGCAGATGGGGCACAGCAGGTCCTCGGCCAGGCGGGATGTGTCCGGGGCTGCACATCCCAGCCCTGCACCCCGAGAGGGCCAGGGACACAGGCCGTAGCTTTCGCTTTCGTTTTTCGGCACACACAAGCGCGTGCCAGCAGAGGAAAGGGAAACCCAGCAGCTGGCACGCCTCGGCGGCTGGCAATCGCTCAGCTTGTTTGCGTGCGTCACAGGCAGTGCCCAGAGCTGGGGAGTGAACCCAGGAGTCCTGGCTCCTAATGCCCCCCCTGCACTAACCACTAGACCCCACCTCCCTCCCAGAGCTGGGGAGAGAACCCAGGAGTCCTGGCTCCCGGCCCCATTCCCGCTTGCTCTAACCACTAGCCCCCACTCCACTCCCGGAGCTGCACTCAGAGCTGGGCCCTTCCCCAGGAGCAGAGAATCCCCAGCGAGGCAGTTTTGTTGGTATAAGTGGTGCACGTTCACATCTCTCGGTGCACTTAAGAAAATTTAATCCACCCACGGATGGCCATGCTTAGAGGAAACTTTGTTCTGCACCTAAGCGGATGGTGGTTAACCCTCTTTTTAACCTTCTCCAGGACAATCTAAGGAGATCGGACCCAGGATTACCGACAAGGGACAACGGGCAGCTGCCAAGGAGCCCCCCCCCGGCCCCTCAAGACCCATCTCTGCCTGACCAATCTGATTAGCTTCTCTGACAAGGTAACAGGCTCGGTGGACATGGGGAAGTCAGTGGATGTGATATACCTTGACTTCAGCAAGGCTTTTGATACGGTCTCCCGCAACATTCTTGTCCATAAGTTAAGGAAATATGGATTGGATCCTTGGACTATAAGATGGATAGAAAGCTGGCTTGATGGTTGGGCCCAACGGGTAGTGGTCAATGGCTCAATATCTATGGCGGTCGGTTTCAAGCGGAGTGCCGCAAGGCTCGGTTCTGGGGCCGGTGTTAGTCAACATCTTTATTAATGACCTGGGTGAGGGACTGGGTTGCACCCTCAGCAAGTTTGCGGATAACACAAAACTAGGGGGAGAGGTAGATACGTTGGAGGGTGGAGAGAGAATCCAGAGGCACCTGGATAAATTGGGCCAAAAGAAATCTGATGCGGTTCAACAAGGAGAAGTGCAGAGTCCTGCACCTGGGGCGGAAGAATCCCAAGCATTGTTATAGGCTGGGGACCGACTGGCTCAGCAGCAGTACGATGGAAAGGGACCTAGGGGTTACGGTGCATGAAAGGCTGGATGTGAGTAAACAGTGGGCCCTTGTAGCCAAGAAAGCTAACGGCATATACTGGGGTGCATTAGGAGCAGCATTTCGAGCAGATCTGGAGAAGTGGTTGTTCCCCTCTGCTCAGCACTGGTGAGGCCACATCTGGAATAGTGTGTCCAGTTTTGGGCCCCCCAGTATAGAAAGGAGGTGGATGTGCTGGAGCAGGTTCAGCGAAGGGCAACAAAAATGATTCAGGGGCTGGAGCACAAGACCTGTGAGGATAGGCTGAGGGATTTGGGCTTGTTTAGTTTACAGAAGAGAAGACTGAGGGGTGATTTAATAGCAGCCTTCAACTTCCTGAAGGGGAGCTCTAAAGAGGAGGGTGAGAAACTCTTCTCAGTGGTGTCAGGTGGCAGAACAAGGAGCAATGGGCTGAAGTTACAGAGCTGGAGGAGTAGGTTGGATATTAGGAAAAACTACTTCCCCAGGAGGGTGGTGAAATGCTGGAATGTGTTACCTAGAGAGGTGGTGGGATCTCCAGATCCCTGGAGGTTTTTAAGTCCTGGCTGGACAAGGTCCTGGCTGGGATGACTTAGTTGGGGTCGATCCTGCTTTGGGCAGGGGGCTGGACTAGATGACCTCCTGAGGTCCCTTCCAGCCCTGGGGTTCTGTGATTCTGTGATCCCTGGCCTCCATACTCCACTGGGGGCACCATCACCCAGTGATGATTCCCCACTGAAAACGACTTGCTGAGACTTATCACTTTGCTAGTTTTATACCCATTACTTGTAAGCTGCCCTGACCGTTCCAGAGCACGACGGGGTGTTTTTACGGGGACATTGGGCAGTGCTGAAGTCTCCAGGTCTCATAGGAAAAGCGTTCCCTTCCTCAACGGTGCGTGTGCGCACACAACAGGCCACAACCGTTGTGAAATCACTCCCAAAGAAATCAATGTTGACAAAACTTTACAGCTTCCTCCCCGCCGCTTTCGAGATGGCCCGCAACCGCGAGGAGACGTGTATAGAAAAGGCCAAGCTTTATTCACCACGTAAAAGGAAACAACTAAAAAACCCAGCAAAAATCTATATATTAGTGTAAAAATCTGTTTTTTTCTTCTGTCTACTCGCCAAATATGTACAGATCCCGCTTCCAAATAAGAAGAGTAAAAAAGAAGAAACTACCAAGATTAACAGGAGGGAGAAAATGAATAGAAAGCATTTAACAGGGTGGAGTGTAGGCAGAGAGAGATGAAAACACACACATCCGACTCGGTCAATCTTGAGCACAGACACCAATATTTACTCCTTGGGAACAAAAATACGACTCTAAGGTTTTCCAAAAAAGTCGAAGGAAATGGGTGCACAAAAGCTCGTTGTTTCTATGAGCTCCTCACTCACCTTCCCCAGCTTTGAGCAGAGCTCCGTTCAAACTTTGCACAAGGGATTTGCCGTTTCCCACCTCGAAAGGCACTTAATTTTCTGGGACGGCCCTTCAGAGTGTCCCATGTCCCTCGTTCCCGTGACAAAAGAGAAACACAAGTCACCGCTGAAATCCTTGCTGCCTCAGACTCTACAGTACCGAATCTACAGTCCTTTCCTCCAAGGCTCAGGAGGAACGACAAATTAAACGGCCAACAACGAGGCCTGGATCCCAGCTGGCTGCACTGAGGTTAGGACCTGGCCCTGTTAGAACAAACAGTGTCTCTCACATTATTAAAACCAGCCTCCCCGTCTCCCACCTCTGAGGGTGGCCTGGTTGCCTGCAGACTGATTTCATCAGCATCCCATAACTTCACCCCACCCACCCTTTCCCCGTCCGTGTCAGTAGCAACTCCTAAATCCAGTGTTCGGTTCACCCCAGTGCCAGGAGACCAGGCACTGGTTTTTCCCAGTGTTAGTCCAGTTTGAGTGAAATTAAAATAACCTAAGACGCCCAGTGCCCAAAGCAAATGCCCCTTTGGAGTCAGCCCCACCGCAGGACGACAGGGGGGAGGAAAGAGACACCCTTGAGGGGGCACAGAGGAGCAGAAGATGGAGGGATACTGAGAGGGGGTTCAGAAAAGGACGAGCAGCTGGAGGGAGGAAGAAGGAGGTGGAGAGGAAGGGTCAGGAATGCCTGGAGAGAGAAAGGAGACAGATGGAGGGGCAGGCCGGTTGGCCAGCCAGGGATGGACAGAGGGAGGTACAGCCAGGGATGGACAGACAGACAGAGGTACAGCGAGACTCAGGGACAGCTGTCCCTTCAGACGTCCCAGCGAAGCAGCGTCCCGCTCCCAGAGCCGGCTCCCCACCGGCATTCTCGCGCACTGCCCCCTGGCGGGAGCTGGAGAGATGCAACAGAGACGCCGGCGTCCGGGGGCCCACGTGGGCAGCCCCCCCTCCGCTCCGCGAGCCTCACACCATGTTGAGGGCCTCCTCAGACAGGAAGCGGTGGATGTGCTGGAAGGAGGGACGGTCCTTCGACTCACGGGCCCAGCAGCGGAGCATCACCTCGTAGAGCGCCAGGGGGCAGGCAGGGGGCCGGGAGAGGTATATCTGTGGGGCAGAGAGGGGTCAGTGCGGCTCTATCCCACCAGCCAGCCCACGCTGGGGCCAGATCAGAGCTGGCATGTCTCTGGGACGGATCCCATTATTTGCCCCCGGACACGGTTAGAACATCATTGTATACGTCTGCCTGGCAGCAACGGCCCCCCTCACCCGGGCCCCCCATCGGCAGATTTCTCCCCACACCCGGAATAATTTGATATGCCGCCCCCAGGCTGCTGCCCAGCCCTCGGCCAAGCTGGGGTTCCACTCTCACGTGGGAAATAAGGTCTCCGGCATTTGTAACGGCTAGTTATTGGAGGAGGAACGTATGTAACTTTCTAAGAAGTATGAAAATTCGTCCGCTCCTGTCTCCGAGGTCCCTTTCTCGCTCGGCCTGAAGCACCTTTTATTTCCCGCACGCTCTTTGCTCCCTCTCTAGCGAAACCGTCCCTAACACTGCGGAAATCAGCGGGTTTGCGGCGTTTTCTCCGAGGAAAGAGAAAAACTGGTCCAACTCGAGGCCATTTTCCATTGGAGGAGCAGAGAGGCCTAATTGCAGCTCTGCAGGGCCGCGTCAGACATGCTCCCGGCTGCCTGGCGGGGGGATCTGTGGGACTCACCCTGAGCACAGCTCACCAGTGCCTGGCGGAGCAGTCGTGCGACATGGCAGGGTCTGGCTGTGGGTGAGCCACGCTTGACAGGACATCCAGAGGCAGAGATTTAAGAGGGCACGACGATGCCACAGTCCCAGGGGGTGTCACAAGTTCCCAGAGGGGACCTGCCCCATTCCCTGCCCTCTGAGCCAGCCAGGCCCTGCCCTGGGCCGGGGGCAGCCAGCGCCCCTAGAGGGGACAGGCCCTGCCCCATTCCCTGCCCCCTGAGCCAGCCAGGCCCTGCCCTGGGCCAGCGCCCCCAGGCAGCAAAGGCCAGTGTCCGGTACCTGCTCGCCCTGGTCCCGGAAGAACTGCCCGGCGTTCTCAATGACCTGCTCGTCGGTCAGCTGGCTGTAGGGCTGCTCCTGGCACAGCATCAGGACTTCCCAGAGCGTCACCCCGAAGGCCCAGACGTCGCTGGCCGTGGTGAACTTCCCCTGGAGGGGGATTGGAGGGCGTGAGGGGGGACAAAAACCCCCAGACAGAGCCCTGCTCTGCGCCCCCTCCCCCCCGCCATGTTCCCCTCCCCGCACCTGCCTTCTCCACCATCAGAGCTGTGCGGCAGCATTTCAGTGCCCACATTTGGGCCCCGGGGGTAACACTTGGGGGGCACATGGGGTCCTGTGCCCCTCCCAGGCTTCTGCCTTCTGGTGAGCACAGAGGTTCACACACTGTGGGGCCCCTCGCCTCCCCTCAGGCTGTGCCCCACACTGACAACAGTCGCCTCCTGCCCCTCACGCTGCTAGTACCTCCCCCAAGGCCCTGGCTCCTTGTCTCAGGCAGGAGGGGGCTGCGCCTTCCACTAGCCCCGCCCCTTTTCTCAAGATCCCGCCCCCCACGGCCACGGCCACGGCCACGCCCCCTCTCCCCAGGCAGGAGGAGGCTGCCTTCCACTAGCCCCGCCCCTTTTCTCAAAGGCCCACCCCCCAAGAGGGCTCACCATGAGGATGCACTCCCAGGCCATCCAGCGGATGGGCAGCACAGCGCGGCCCTGGATGCGATAGTAGTCGCCTGAGTACAGGTTGCGGCTCATGCCGAAGTCAGCAATCTTGATGGTGAAGCCTTCGCCCACCAGGCAGTTACGCGTGGCCAGGTCCCGGTGCACAAAGTTGAGTGAGGCCAAAAACTTCATCCCCGAGGCCACCTGGGCCGCCACGTGGACCAGTGTGGGGTAACTGCACGCAGAGGGAGGGGCTGTCAAAGATATTCCCAGCATGCCCTGGGGCAGCTGGGCGGAGAAGCGGCGGGGGATGATGTCGAGATCTTCCCAGCATGCCCTGGGGCAGCAGGAGATGATGTAGAGATCTTCCCAGCACGCCCTGGGGCAGCTGGGCGGAGAAGTGGCGGGGGATGATGTCGAGATATTCCCAGCATGCACCAGGGTAGTGAAAAAGAGTGAATATCGGCTCTTCCCGGCATGCCCTGGGCGGGGCTAGAGGGGAGGGCAAAGGCTGGCGGGGGGTACCTGATGGTGGGGGCGTCGCTGGTGCTGCCCCCCAACTTGTCCTCCAGCTCATGGCTGCTGAGGAACTGGTTGAGGTCCCCGTTCTCCATGTACTCGGTGATCATGCACAAGGGGTCGTCCCGCACGCAGACGCCCAGCAGCCGCACGATGTTGGGGTCCTTCAGACGCGACATGATTTTCACCTCCTTCAGGAAGTCGTTCCTGGGGGTGGGAGCAAAGGTGTCGTCAGCGCACGCAGCGCACGCACGAGGGACTGGCCCCGGCTGCACAAGTGCCCCCTAGTGCAACACTCTGGTGTTGCACGAGCATCCCGGTTGCACGCTCACAGTGGGAGGGTCTGCGGGGGCACAAGCTACCTTCTCCCGCCCTCACAACAGACGACGCATGGTGGAACGAACCATCTGCCCTGTGCAAAGGAAGACCTCTTGTGACACACGTGTCTCCCCTGGTGCAACAGCGTGTTGTGTATTTGCACACCGTTCCCCTAGTTGTGCACTCACAGCGGATGATCCGAGGGGGAAAGAGCATCCCCCCCGTGCAATGGGACCTGCCAGATTTGCACAAGTGCCCTCTTCTCCTGCGCATTCCCAACCGATGGTTTGAGGGCACAGAAGCATCCTTCCTTGTGCCTTGGGACATGGCACGTTTGCACAAGTGCCCATCCTCGTGCACGCACAAGGGACAGCCTGGGGTCTCACAAGGGACCCTCCACGTGCAGCAGGAAGTGTGCTGTTTCCACTAATCACTCCCCCCTCCGTATGCAATCACATGCTCCCACATTTGCACCAGCCTCGTCCCCCTCCCGGCCCTCGTGCACTCACCGGGCGTTCTTAGTGGCGTCGGAGCGCAGGATTTTCACGGCCACCAGCAAGGGGCGTCCCTTGCGCACGTTGAAGGGGAACTCCAGGCTGGGCAGATCCTGGGGGCTTTCTACCTCACAGAGGTGTACCTGGGCAGGGGAGAAAATCAGCAGCTGTCCAGGTCGGCCACATCACCCACCCACTAATCCCCCTGCCCTGGATCCTTCCACCCACAAAATAGTCCCCCGGTTCCTCACAGCAGAGAGAAGAGGTGAACAGTGGGAAGGGAGAACAGGTCGAGGAAGGAGGGAAGGTTCAGAGCCGGCTGGAGGGAGAACGGACAGAGAGAAAGAGGAACGCAGAGGGGGAGGAGGGACGAATTAACTGTGAAATAACAAACCCAAAAACAGAACCCAAAGGAGCGAGAAAACGGAGGAAAGCCCATGGAAGAAGAAACGGATGGCAGAACGGCTAAACGAACGCGCCGGACAAAGACACCGGAGAAGAAACAAAAGCCACGGACTGGAGGAGAGAGCGAGCAAGTGAGTGAGAAACGCAAGAGGCGCAAACGCCCAAACGCAGCAATGAAAGGAAAGGCCAGAACCACCCACCTGCTAACCCAGAACTGAACGAGGGAGCGAGAGCAGGAACGAATAAACGGGCTGCAGGGAGGGAGCCGGAAAGCAGCAAGGGGAATCCAGCATTATCGATGAACAAGCCAGACAACAAAGGTCTGGAAGAACAAACGAACGACTCAGTCGGTGAAAGAAGAAAGGAGCCAAGGAACACAAGACCAGATGAATGAAGAAGGGACGAACGACAGGCGGAGGGGAGGAACAGGTGAAGGAAGAAGGGATGAACGACAGGCAGAGGGGAGGAACAGGTGAAGGAAGAAGGGACGAACGACAGGCGGAGGGGAGGAACGGGTGAACGGAGAAGGGACGAACGACAGGCGGAGGGGAGGAACGGGTGAACGGAGAAGGGACGAACGACAGGCGGAGGGGAGGAACGGGTGAACGGAGAAGGGATGAACGACAGGCGGAAGGGAGGAACGGGTGAACGGAGAAGGGACGAACGACAGGCGGAGGGGAGGAACGGGTGAACGGAGAAGGGACGAACGACAGGCGGAGGGGAGGAACGGGTGAACGGAGAAGGAACGAAGGACAGGCCGAAGGGAGGAACGGGTGAACGGAGAAGGGACGAACGACAGGCGGGGGGGAGGAACGGGTGAATGGAGAAGGGACGAACGACAGGCGGGGGGGAGGAACGGGTGAACGGAGAAGGGACGAACGACAGGCGGGGGGGAGGAACGGGTGAACGGAGAAGGGACGAACGACAGGCGGAAGGGAGGAACGGGTGAACGGAGAAGGGACGAACGACAGGCGGAGGGGAGGAACGGGTGAGCGGAGAAGGGACGAACGACAGGCGGAGGGGAGGAACGGGTGAATGGAGAAGGGACGAACGACAGGCGGGGGGGGAGGAACGGGTGAACGGAGAAGGGATGAACGACAGGCGGAGGGGAGGAACGGGTGAGCGGAGAAGGGACGAACGACAGGCGGAGGGGAGGAACGGGTGAATGGAGAAGGGACGAACGACAGGCGGAAGGGAGGAACGGGTGAACGGAGAAGGGACGAACGACAGGCGGAGGGGAGGAACGGGTGAACGGAGAAGGAACGAAGGACAGGCCGAAGGGAGGAACGGGTGAACGGAGAAGGGACGAACGACAGGCGGGGGGGAGGAACGGGTGAATGGAGAAGGGACGAACGACAGGCGGCGGGGAGGAACGGGTGAACGGAGAAGGGACGAACGACAGGCGGAAGGGAGGAACGGGTGAACGGAGAAGGGACGAACGACAGGCGGAGGGGAGGAACGGGTGAACGGAGAAGGGACGAACGACAGGCGGAAGGGAGGAACGGGTGAACGGAGAAGGGACGAATGACAGGCGGAGGGGAGGAACGGGTGAACGGAGAAGGGACGAAGGACAGGCGGAGGGGAGGAACGGGTGAACGGAGAAGGGACGAACGACAGGCGGAGGGGAGGAACGGGTGAACGGAGAAGGGACGAACGACAGGCGGAAGGGAGGAACGGGTGAACGGAGAAGGGACGAAGGACAGGCGGGGGGGAGGAACGGGTGAACGGAGAAGGGACGAACGACAGGCGGAGGGGAGGAACGGGTGAACGGAGAAGGGACGAAGGACAGGCCGAAGGGAGGAATGGGTGAACGGAGAAGGGACGAAGGACAGGCCGAAGGGAGGAACGGGTGAACGGAGAAGGGACGAACGACAGGCGGGGGGGAGAAACGGGTGAACGGAGAAGGGACGAACGACAGGCGGGGGGGAGGAACGGGTGAACGGAGAAGGGACGAACGACAGGCGGAAGGGAGGAACGGGTGAACGGAGAAGGGACGAACGACAGGCGGAGGGGAGGAACGGGTGAACGGAGAAGGGACGAACGACAGGCGGAAGGGAGGAACGGGTGAACGGAGAAGGGACGAACGACAGGCGGAGGGGAGGAACGGGTGAATGGAGAAGGGACGAACGACAGGCGGAGGGGAGGAACGGGTGAACGGAGAAGGGACGAAGGACAGGCGGAGGGGAGGAACGGGTGAACGGAGAAGGGACGAACGACAGGCGGAGGGGGGAACGGGTGAACGGAGAAGGGACAAACGACAGGCGGAAGGGAGGAACGGGTGAACGGAGAAGGGACGAACGACAGGCGGAGGGGAGGAACGGGTGAACGGAGAAGGGACGAAGGACAGGCGGAGGGGAGGAACGGGTGAATGGAGAAGGGACGAACGACAGGCGGGGGGGAGGAACGGGTGAACGGAGAAGGGAGGAACGGGTGAACGGAGAAGGGACGAACGACAGGCGGGGGGGAGGAACGGGTGAACGGAGAAGGGACGAACGACAGGCGGAGGGGAGGAACAGGTGAACGGAGAAGGGACGAACGACAGGCGGAGGGGAGGAACGGGTGAAGGAAGAAGGGACGAACGACAGGCGGAGGGGAGGAACGGGTGAACGGAGAAGGGACGAAGGACAGGCGGAGGGGAGGAACGGGTGAACGGAGAAGGGAGGAACGACAGGCGGGGGGAGGAGCCGGCGAACGGCAGAGCAGAGGAAAGCAGACAGCGAAGGGCACCGCTGCTAACCAGCTGAACGAGCAGATGGAAGAGCCGGCAGAGAGGGAAGGGAGAAGCTGGAAGGCCACGGGGGGGCCCAGGAACCCACCTCTCCAAACTGCCCCTCCCCCAGCTTCTCCTTGAAGAGGAGGCGCCCCCGGGGGAACTCCCCCAGGGCCATGTCCTTGCCGGCCAGCGCATCCACAGCCACGGCCGGCACCGCGTAGGTGTTCCCGCCCGTCACCCCCTGCAGGTTGATGATGTCTGCCTCAGCGTAGTGCGGGACATTGTTCTGCGCCGCGGCCTGGGCGCCCGAGGGGTCTGGTTCCATGTAGTCACCTCCACAGGCTGTGGGGGGAGCAAAGAGACTGGGTTAGCAGGGATGTTCCACTCAGCTGGGAGATCCTGCTGGGCTCCGCCCCAGAGCTGGCTGCATCTTGGCACCGGGATCCCTGTACAAATAGATGCTCCACCTCAAAAGCTGCCACATCAATCGCCGGGCAAGGGATCCATGAATGAACAGCCACCCCAGCCCAGAAGCAGCTACAGCTATCGCCAGGCAAAGAATCCATGTATAAGAGCCACTCCACCCCAGAGCGAGCTGCATCTCAGCCCTGGGTTCCCTGTATGAATATCCTCCCCACCCCAGAGCTAGCTGCATCTCAGCCCTGGGTTCCCCGTATGAATATCCTCCCCACCCCAGAGCTAGCTGCATCTCAGCCCTGGGTTCCCTGTATGAATATCCTCCCCACCCCAGAGCTAGCTGCATGTCAGCGCTGGGTTCCCCGTATGAATATCCTCCCCACCCCAGAGCTAACTGCATCTCAGCGCTGGGTTCCCTGTATGAATATTCTCCCCACCCCAGAGCTAGCTGCATCTCAGCCCTGGGTTCCCTGTATGAATATCCTCCCCACCCCAGAGCTAGCTGCATCTCAGCCCTGGGTTCCCTGTATGAATATCCTCCCCACCCCAGCGCTAGCTGCATCTCAGCACTGGGTTCCCTGTACGAATATCCTCCCCACCCCAGAGCTAACTGCATCTCAGCCCTGGGTTCCCTGTACGAATATCCTCCCCACCCCAGAGCTAGCTGCATCTCAGCCCTGGGTTCCCTGTACGAATATGCTCCCCACCCCAGAGCTAGCTGCATCTCAGCCCTGGATTCCCTGTATGAATATCCTCCCCACCCCAGAGCTAACTGCATCTCAGCCCTGGGTTCCCTGTATGAATATCCTCCCCACCCCAGAGCTAGCTGCATCTCAGCGCTGGGATCCCTGTGCAAATAACCCTCCCACCCCAGAGCTAGCTGCCTCCTAGTGCCACACCAGGGACCCCCCTCCTAATCAGCCGCCCCACCCCAGAAGCAGTGGCAGGTCCTTCTCCAGCGCCATTCTGTGCAGATGCCCCACCCCAGAGCCAGCTGCATCTGGCCCCAGGCTGAGGACTCCTGCAGAGCTGAAAGGACAGTGTTACCTCCGATCAAAGCCTGGGCCCCTCCCGGCCCCCCTAGCTGCAGCAGAGAGGTGCCTGGGGGCAGAGGGCTGCAGGGCGACGCCAGCCTGGGTTACACATGCAGACAGGTGGAAAGCAGAGAGCCCCCGCTGGCCGGGGGGGACAGAGGAAGGCAGCCCAGGCGCCCTCCTTACCATCTGTGTTGATTGGTTTAGCCCCGTCGGCTGGCGGGCGAGCGAGCCCTCCCATTGGCTGGGCGTATGTGGCCAGGAAGAGCCGATAGGCCGGGTTGTTGAGCAGCAGAGCTGTCGGGGGTGGGAGGGAGAGACAAGGGGATGGATGAGCATGGACTGACGGACGCACACAAGAGGGGCGGGGAAGGGGAAGGGGGCGGGGCTGCTGGGTGCCCCGCCCCTCTGGCTCCCGTCTTTCCCGAGACAATGGAAGGGAGGCAGACGTTCCTGACACATAAAGGTAACAACGCCGGGGCCTTCCAGGAGTCCTGAATCCCAGCCCCTGCTCTAACCACCAGCCCCCACTGCCCTCCCCAAGCCACAGAGAGAACCCAGGAGTCCTGGCTCCCAGCCCCCTGCTCTAATCACCTGCCCCCACTGCCCTCCCAGCACCGGGAGAACCCAGGAGTCCTGGCACCCAGCCCCTGCTCTAACCACCAGCCCCCCGCTGCCCTCCCAGAGCCAGGGAGAACCCAGGAGTCCTGGCTCCCAGCCCCCACTCTAAACACCAGCCCCCACTGCCCTCCCAGCACCAGAGAGAACCCAGGAGTCCTGGCTCTCAGCCCCTGCTCTAACCACCAGCCCCCGCTGCCCTCCCAGAGCCAGGGAGAACCCAGGAGTCCTGGCTCCCAGCCCCCGCTCTAAACACCAGCCCTCACTGCCCTCCCAGCCCTGGGGAGAACCCAGGAGTCCTGGCTCCCAGCCCCCTGCTCTAACCAGCAGCCCCCACTGCCCTCCCAGCGCCAGGAGAACTCAGGAGTCCTGGCTCCCAGCCCCCTGCTCTAACCACCAGCCCCCACTGCCCTCCCAGCACTGGGGGTTGGTCACTCTCTGGCCAGGGATGGAGGAGGACACACAAGATGAGATGTGAGAGGCCAAACACAACAGGAAGGGGGAAGGGGTCCCCAGTCAGCAGCTCCAGCCAAGGGGGTTCAGGCAGGAAGCTGCCCCACCCCTTCAGCCTCCCTCCCTGTCCTACCCACGTCCCTTCACTTCTTCCTCCCGTCAGTCCATCCATGGGTCTGTCCTCTCCGTGGCTTCTTCCTTCTTCCGGCCGCCCGGCTGCTTGGCCATCCACCCACCTGTCAAATCTCTCCATCCTTCTCTCCCTCCACCAGTTCCCCGTCCACCTGTCCTCGCAGCCACTGGTCCCTCTGTCTCTCCATCCGTCCATCCCCTCATTCCCCTCTCCGTCCGTCTGTCCGTCCATGGGGTCATCACCCACCCCCCATTTGTCCATCCTTCTCTCCCTCCTGTCTCCTCTTGTCCATCGTCCATCTGTCCTCGCGGCCACTGGTCCCTCCGTCTCTCCATCCGTCCATCCCCTCATTCCCCTCTCCGTCCGTCTGCCCATCCATGGGGTCATCACCCACCCCCCATTTGTCCATCCTTCTCTCCCTCCCGTCTCCTCTTGTCCATCGTCCATCTGTCCTCATGGCCACCAATCCCTCTGTCTCTCCATCCATCCATCTCCTCATTCCCCTCTCCGTCCGTCTGTCCGTCCACGGGGTTGTCATCCACCCCTCCACCTATTTGTCCATCCTTCTGTCCAACCCTTCATGGATCTCTCCATCACAACGTCCTCCTACTTCCACATCCTTCCTTCCTTCCATCCGCCTGCTGGTCCGTCCATCCCGCGACCCAGCTCTCGAGCCGCCTGTTCACCCACTTGTCCCTGGCCCCACCCATCCACCTCTCTCCCCCTCTGCCCTGGCTCTCCGTGCTCGGCCAGGCCCTCTCTGCCGGGTCCCTCCGTTCCCCAGCCCCTCACCGGCGTTCTCGGCCCCGTGGGGCAGCTCGGGCAGTTTCATGCGGGCGCGGCTGGGCTCCTGGTATTCAGTCTCTCCCGAGTGAATGCGTTCGTAGCGCTTCGAGTGGCGCTGGGCGCTCATGGTGTTGTTGATCACGATGGTGTCTCCCGGGACCGACAAGTGCACGGTCAGGTCGTCGTCGGAGATTCGCCGCTGGGCCTGGAGGGGCGGCAGAGAGTTCACACCGGCCCCCACCCCAGTTCCTCCCCCCGGACTAGGAAAGAACCCAGCTCCCCTGGCGCTCAGCCCCCTCTTGTGCCCCCAGAGCTTGGGTAGCACCCAGCCTCCCCATTCCTGTCTGCCCCAGGAGATACAGGAGCTTTTGATACGGTCTCCCACAATATTCTTGTCGACAAGTTAAAGGAATGTGGGTTGGATAAATGGATGGTAAGATGGATAGAAAGCTGGCGAGAAGGTTGGGCCCTGTGGGCAGCGATCAACGGCTCGATGGCGGTCGGGTTCTAGTGCAGTGCCCCAAGGTTCGGTTCTGGGTCCTGTTCTGTTCAATGTATTTATCAATGACGGGGATGAGGGGTTGGGTTGCACCCTCAGCACGTTTGCGGATGACACTAAGCTAGGGGGAGAGGTAGATACGCTGGAGGGTAGGGACAGGGTCCAGAGTGACTTAGACAAATTGGAAGACTGGGCTGCAAGAAATCTGATGAGGTTCAATAAGGACAAGTGCAGAGTCCTGACCTTGGGCCGGAAGAATCCCAAGCACTGTCACAGGCTGGGGTCCGACTGGCTCGGTAGTAGTTCTGCAGAAAGGATCTGGGAGTTGTAGTGGACGAGAAGCTGGACGTGAGTCAACACTGTGCCGGTGTAGCCAAGAAGGCTAATGGCATATTAGGTTGCACTAAGAGGAGCGTTGCCAGTAGATCCAGAGAAGTGATTATTCCTCTTTATTCGGCTTTGGTGAGGCCACATCTGGAGTACTGTGTCCAGTTCTGGGCCCTCAGTTATAGGAAGGATGTGGAGACACTGGAGAGGGGCCAGCGAAGGGCAACCACAATAATTGGGGGGCTGGAGCATATGACTTATGAAGAAAGGTGGAGGGAATTGGGACTGTTGAGTCTGCAGAAGAGAAGACTGAGGGGGGACTTGACAAAAGCCTTCAACTCACTGAAGGGAGGCTGCAAAGAGGCTGGAGAGAGGCTGCTCACAGTGGTCGTGGATGGCAGAACACGGAACAATGGTCTCAAGTTGTGGCTGGGAAGGTCCAGGTTGAACATGAGGAAAAGCTTTTTCCCTAGGAGGGTGGTGAAGCATTGGAATGGTCCACCCAGGGAAGTGGGGGAGTCTCCATCCCTGGAGGTGTTTGAGTCTCGCCTCGATGAGGCCCTGGCGGGGCTGATCTGATGGGTTTGGTCCTGCCTAGAGCAGGGGGCTGGACTCGATGGCTTTTTTAGGTCTCTTCCAGCTCTATTGTTTCTCTGATTTTTAGAAACACGAAGTTACAGACAGAGGAGACATAAGCTAAATAGGAGTCAACAGGGTGATGCTGGTGCAGAAAAAGCCAGTGTGATTCTGGGCTGTATGAACAGGAGTGTGGTGGGCCAGGCATGAGGAGTTGTTCTTCCACTCTGCTCAGAACCGATTAGGCCTCAGCTGGAGTCTCGTGTCCGGTTCTGGGCACCACCTTTCAAGAGGGACTCGATGACCTCTCGAGTCCCCTTCCAGTTGAAGTGGTCTCTGATTCCACAATCTGTAACCTGCCCCCCACAGAGCTCTGCCAGTGCCCCTCAATCCTACCCTGCAGCCCCCCACACCCACCGGTCCCATCTCACTGACCTTCCCCAGGATCTTCTTCCAGTATTGCCTCCAAAGGATGAGGAAGATGACGACCAATAGCAGCAGGATAATGGCCACCAGGCAGCCAATCAGAATGGAGGTATGGCTGTTATCGTCCTTGGCGATTGGCTGGCCCGATTTGGACTCCCCTGGGTCCTCAAGGTCTGAAATGGATAGCGAGAAGGAGATGATTCCAGACCACCTTCTTGGTGGGTGGAGCTAAGGGAAATAAGCCACACCCACTCCAACCACACTCCTGCCCTGGCTTACCTTGGAGGGTGAGGTTGGTCGAGGTCCCAGTGTCTCTGTGAAGGGTGGTGCCAGGGTCTTCCAGGGCAGGGGGGGCTGCAGCTCCCCTGCCCAAGGGCCAGGGGCCAGCCATTGGGGGCCAATGGCTTGTTCCAGAGACAGACGTGTCATCCACCACATCTGGAGAAAGAAGGAGAGAACGAATGGGTGGCCAATGAATGAACCAGGAAGGTACAAATGACAAATAGAGGGGTTGTGGGGGGAAGAACCACCAATGAGGTAATGAGCAACAGAGCCAATGAGGGCCAGAACTTGCTAATGAACTAACAAAAAAAGTTAACAAACCAACGCACCAATCAACACGGCCAAGGAGGTAACTCAGCCAATCAACTCGACCCAACAGTGAATCCACAAACCAACCGAAGAACAAAGGAATAACCAATCAGCATGGCCAATGGAACCAAGGAAGTAACTCACCAGCCAATCAACTCAACCCAACAGTGAATCCACAAATGAACCACAGAACAATGGAATAACCAGCCAACCAACATGGCCAATGGAACCAAGGAAGTAACCACCAGCCAATCAACTCAACTGAGAAACCAACCCACCAGTGAATCCACAAATGAACCATAGAACAATGGAATAACCAACCAACCAATGGGCAGCCGAATCAAGGAAGTAACTCACCAGCCAATCAACTCAACCCAGAAATGAACCCACTATTGAATCCACAGATGAACCGTAGAACAATGGAATAACCAATCAACACACAACAAGCCAACCAACAGCTCAGGAAGGAAACAATCAGTCAACGCACCCAAAACATGACCTAAAGAACCAACCAATCAACCCACCAACCAATGTCTCAAAGCCAACCAACCAGCAAAACTATCCAGACAACCAGTCGACCAAACAGCGAACAGACCAACTAATGAAGAAACACCCAGAAAAACTCACCAGAAAAGAGAATGCCCGAAAGAACCTAGAAATCTGACAACCTTAACAAGGAGCGAACCGTCAGAGAAATTAGCCAACGAACGTGCCTGCCCACAAACTCACTGGTTGATGGAGTGGCTGATGAACAATGACCCCAACGCACCCGAGAGAAAGGCAATCTCGCTGAAGAGCATCCAGGCGCTGGAGAAGTAGAAGTGACACTGAAGGAACCGCCCCAGGTGGCCGCCCAGGGGCACAGTGACGGACCGGGCGCTGGGGTCCTTGACGTCCACCGTCAGCACGTGGGAGACGAGCTCGGGCTCCCAGGCCGTGGGGAGGCTGCGTTTGAACCGGCAATCCACCTGCCGGAAGATGCTCACCCCCCGCGTGTGCATGTTGTTGCAGTGGACCTAGGAGAGGAAGGAGGAGGGTCAGTCATGGAGGGGGCGTGAGCCAGCCAGGCCTTCCACCCTGGAGCTGGTGACCCCGAAGGGGCCGGCCCCCATCCCGGTACCTTCATATAGGTGAAGGTCCGCAGGCGGTCAAACTCAAACTCCATCTCCAGGTAGCCCTGGGGGAAGGAGTCATTCTGCCAGCCCACATAGTCGTAGCCTGGCCAGACCCGCAGCTCCTTGGTCTGGGTGAAGTCATCCAGTCCAACCACGCCATCCGTCAGCTGCCCCAGGCCCCCGAACTGCAGCCTGCCAGGAGGAGACAGCGCCATGGATGGGGCCACCAGCACCCGCCCCATGCAGCACTGAGAGGAGCTGGCCGCCAGGGTCCCGTCACACCCCTCGGAGAGGGGCTGATCTGGGCTGCTGGGTACTTGCACGGGGAGAGTGAGATGGGGAGGCTAGCGAATTAGGCTGGTACACAGGGCCACAAGGGCGGGGAACCTATAGACAAGGCTGATCCACCCTTCTCCAGTCCAGTCATCCACCCCACCCCACCCAGACCCCAGCCAATGCACCCATCCTTCTGTCTATCCACCTGCCCACTTGAGTCACCATCCATCCACCAGACCCAACTACCCGTCTTCCCGTCCATCCACATACCCACCCGAGCCACCATCCATCCACCAGACCCAACTACCCGTCCTCCCGTCCATCCACGTACCCACCCGAGGCACCATCCATCCACCAGACCCAACTACCCGTCCTCCCGTCCATCCACGTACCCACCCGAGGCACCATCCATCCACCAGACCCAACTACCCGTCCTCCCGTCCATCCACGTACCCACCCGAGCCACCATCCATCCACCAGACCCAACTACCCGTCCTCCCGTCCATCCACGTACCCACCCGAGTCACCATCCATCCACCAGACCCAACTACCCGTCCTCCCGTCCACCCACGTACCCACCCGAGCCACCATCCATCCACCAGACCCAACTACCCGTCCTCCCGTCCATCCACGTACCCACCCGAGCCACCATCCATCCACCAGACCCAACTACCCGTCCTCCCGTCCATCCACGTACCCACCCGAGGCACCATCCATCCACCAGACCCAACTACCCGTCCTCCCGTCCATCCACATACCCACCCGAGTCACCATCCATCCACCAGACCCAACTACCCATCCTCCCGTCCATCCACGTACCCACCCGAATCACCATCCATCCACTAGACCCAACTACCCGTCCTCCCGTCCATCCACGTACCCACCCGAGCCACCATCCATCCACCAGACCCAACTACCCGTCCTCCCGTCCATCCACGTACCCACCCGAGGCACCATCCATCCACCAGACCCAACTACCCGTCCTCCCGTCCATCCACGTACCCACCCGAGCCACCATCCATCCACCAGACCCAACTACCCGTCCTCCCGTCCATCCACGTACCCACCCGAGCCACCATCCATCCACCAGACCCAACTACCCGTCCTCCCGTCCATCCACGTACCCACCCGAGCCACCATCCATCCACCAGACCCAACTACCCTTCCTCCCGTCCATCCACGTACCCACCCGCATCACCATCCATCCACCAGACCCAACCACCCGTCCTCCCGTCCATCCACGTACCCACCCGAGTCACCATCCATCCACCAGACCCAACTACCCATCCTCCCGTCCATCCACGTACCCACCCGAGCCACCATCCATCTCCCCCCAACTTGTTCTAACCAACCACCCAACAAGTTCATCCACTTCCAGGTCTATCTTAACTATCCGCCCCTCCACCCCCAGCTCCCTCTTCACCCATGGGTCCGCCTCCCAACCGACCTCCTGAGCTGCCCCCGCCCCGCAGGCATGGATCACCTGCTCCCAGCGGGCCGGGCCGGGGGCTGGCACAGCGTCTGAGTGGGGACTAGCCGGGGCGGCGATGGGGGCTTGGGGGTTAGGAACTCACTTGCTGACGCTGTAGCCGTCGTAGGTGGAGTCGTTGAGGCGGACGAGCTCCGAGTGGAGAGTCATGGTCTGGCCCAGCGGGATGGTGTAGGACTGGAGTCCGTCTGGCGGGGGAGACGGAGATGTGGGTCAGACCCCGGGACCCAGGCGATGGGGGGGAAGGGCAGAGGGAGGCGGGGGCGGGGCGCCTCACCGCGCCAGACGCAGCCGTACAGCTCCACGCGCAGGCAGACGCTCATGACGCGGTCGGCCCGGGGGTAGAAGCGCACGTAACGGGCAATGACGGGCGGCCCCAGGTCCTTCAGCACCACCTCATCGGTGTTCTCGTTGCCGGAGATCACCTGGCCGGGGGAGGGGCGAGTCACTCCCCCAGCGCCAGAGCCCCGCCCACCTGCTGGGACCCCCTCCCCCCCCGGTGCGCTCGCCCCCCACCCCCTTGCGTCACACTGGGACACCCCCGCCTGGAGGGGTGTGGTCTCCCTCTGGGCGTAACCCTGGGGGCCACCCCCTCGGGAGACCTCCCCCACCGCTGGGCAATGATGTCACAGGGAGCCGTGGTGTCACCGGGAGTCAATTATGACATCACCAACGGGAGGCATTGGAAGGGGAAGCCCAGCCCCCCACCCCTCCCGCCGCCCCGAGCCCCTCCCCCGGCGGCCCAGCCCCTCCCCCCACCTCGTTGCCCCAGCGGTCCCGCCAGGCCAGCCAGTGGCGCCGGTCGCGGCTGTAGTGGAGGCGGTAGGCTCGGGCGAACTCCTTGCCGTGGCCCCCGGCGTGGCGGCCCTGGGTGCCCACCAGCGTCAGGAAGTGCAGCCGGCGCAGGTCCACCTCCAGGAACTCGGCGTCGTTGGGGTAAACGGGCCCTGCCGGGCACCAGGCCCCGTCCCCGTCGTTGGTGTCCAGCCTGCGCCGGGCGACAGGAGGCGGAGGGGTCACCGGAGGGGGGCAGAGGGGTTGGGGGGGGAACAGGAGGCGGAGGGTTCACTGGGGGGGTGGAGGGATTGGGGGGGGGCTGGCAGGGGGGGCAGGAGGCGGAGGGGTCACCAGGACTGGCGGAGGGGTTGGGGGGGCTGGCCCAGGGGAGACAGGAGGCGGAGGGGTCACCAGGGGGGCAGAGGGGTTGGGGGGGCTGGCCCGGGGGGGGGACAGGAGGCGGAGGGGTCACTGGGGAGGCGGAGGGGTTGGGGGGACAGGAGGCGGAGGGGCAGAAGGGCTCCGAGGTGGCGGGGACAGGATACGGAGGGGTTTGTCGGGGGGGCTGGTGGGAGGGGCTGTTGGGGGGGGCTGTCAGAGGGGCCAAAGGGCGGGGGGGCGGGGACTGTCGGGGGGCTCCAGGGGGGCTCTCACCGGCTGTGCCGGGCGGCGGTGGATTCAGACCAGGCGCTGGAGGCCGACAGGTCCTCGTCGGGGATGGTGCGGTCCTGCATGCCGAGCGCGTAGCGGCACCGGGCTGTGGGGGGGGCGGAGCGGGGAGACCTGAGTCCCCAGACGCCCCCCATGGCCTGACCCCCCCCACCCCCCACTGCCCCCCCAGCCGGAGTGGAAGAGGCAGAGCCCCAGTGCAGCCACAAGGGGGCGCCCAGCCAAGGAGCTCCCTCCCCCATGGACCCCCAGCCCCCCAGCCCAGCCCCCTTTCCCTCTCCCTGCCCCCCACATACCCCCCAAGCCCCCACTGGCCCCCCCAAGGCCTCTATCAAGCCCTGAGCCAGGAGGGCCCAGCCATACCTAGATCGAAGTGCCCTTCCAGTTCCGACGCCCAGACGGACACCCAGAGGAAGCAACAAAGGATTATGGGATTCATCGTGGGCCCCCCAGGTCGCAGGCGCTCACGTTAGGCCAGCCAGGGGGTCGTCGTGCCTGCGAGAGGGAGACAGCGGGGTCAGTCCGGCGGCTATCCCCCACCCCTGCATCAAGATGCAGCCACCTCTGGGGCGGAAGAGCCATGCTACCAGCCACTCAGGGACAGCTCGCCCAGGGCCAAGATGCAGCTGCTTCTAGGGCGGGGCGGCTGGGGACAGCCACACAGAACGGCTCTGCCGAGGGCTGGTCTGCTGGTGCCAAGATGCAGCCACCTCTGGGGTGGGGCAGCTGGGTACCAGCCATACAGAGGGCCCCTGGCTGAGTGCAGTTAGCCTGGGCTGAAGGGGAAATCCGGCCCCGCCCCAGCCAGGATTCCCCAGCCGCTGAGTAACACGGGGCAGAGCAGGGGCTTCCTGCGATTGTTAGTGCTTCCCCAGGCGCAGGCATGAACAACTGGGCGGCACGTGTGTGTGCCCAGACCCCCCCATGTCCTCATGCACACACGCACGTGTGCAGACACCCCCATGTCCTCGTGCACACACACACGTGTGCAGACACCCTCTTGTGTCCTGGAGCACAAACATGTGTGCGCACACCCCCACATCCTGGTGCACATGTATGCACAGACACTCTCATTTCCTAGTGCACAAACGTGTGCACAGCCACCCCTGTCCTTGTGCACACACATGCACAGACACTCTCTTGTGTCCTAGTGCACAAACACACGTGCGCAGACACTGCCGTCCTTGTGCACACACACGTGCACATACACCCTCTTGTGGCCTTGTTCACAAACACACATGTGCGCAGCCACCCCTGTCCTTGTGCACACACACCTGCACAGACACCGTCTTGTGGCTTCGTGCACAAAGACACGTGCGCAAGGCACCCTCGTGTCCTAGTGCACAAACGTGTGCACAGCCACCCCCTTGTGTTCTCATGCACACGCGCCTTTGTGCCCCAGTGCACAAACACACACCTGCGTGCACAGACCCCGCCCCTCCCCCGTGTCCTGCTGCAGACACCCCTACCCACAAGTCCTATTACACGCGCCTCCTGCTTTCACGCCCCGCTCGTGCGCTTCCACACGTATGAACCTGTGCACGGGCAGAGTTGGTTGGGCCGGGAAGTGACTCTCCATTCCGCTGGACGCGGCAGGGACCTGCCATGGGGTGACGGGATCCCCACGCCCCGCCCCCACTCGTGGGACTCTGAGCAGGACACCTGGGTTCCCGCCCCGCCATCAGGGTGAGGGGGGGAAGGCCCTGCAGCATCACCCCCCAACCCCCCATCGGCAGCCCCCCCGCAGCCCAGTGCCCCCCTCTGCCTCCCCGGCCCCTTCCCAGCAGCGGGAGCCCCAGCAGGGGGGGGGCCGCCGGCCAGCTGCTCTGACCAGGCATTGCCGGAATGTCAGTGCCAACAGCTGCCGGCCCCACGCCTGGTAAACAGCAGCTGACAGGCGGGGGGGCCGGGCAGGGGGGAGGGCTTTGTACCCACGAGGGGCTGAGCAAAGCCCAGCTGGGCCCTAGGCAGGGCCTGGGGAGTGGGAGTGAGGGCCACCGGCAGGGCTGGGGGGCAGGGACTGGGGGGGCTGGAGTGAGGGGCATCGACGGGGCTGGGGGGCGCAGATGAGGGGCGCCGGCCGGGCCGAGGGGCTCTCGAGCAGGGTGCTGCGTGGGGCTGGCGTTCGGCTTGCGGCCGCGCTGAATTCCTGGCCCATTCCTCAGCCGGCCTCCCTTCCGTGGAGGCCCGGACCAGCCACACGCCTGGAGCACCAGATGAGACCCCCAAAACCACCCCTCTCTGCGGGGGGCAGGGAATGGGGCAGGGTCTGGCCCCTCTAGGGGCGCCGGCTCCCCCCAGGCCCAGGCAGGACTGGCTGGCTGTGGGGCAGGCAATGGGGCAGGGCCTGGCCCCTCTAGGGCAGCTGCCTGGCTCCGGTGGTCCCTCGGCAAATCCATTTACAACACCGACTCCTCGCTGGGCTGTCTGCCTGGCTGAGTGCCGGAGGCAGCTGGGTATGCGGCGCCCAGCCAGGGTGACACAGTAGGGGAGGGGAGGGAGGCCTGGGGCCGACTGGCCGACTTCAGGACTCCTGGGTTCTCCCTGCGGCTGGGAGGGCAGTGGGGGCTGGTGGTTAGAGCAGGGGCTGGGAGCCCGGATGCCTGGGTTCTCTCCCAGTGCTGGGAGGGCAGTGGGGGCTGGTGGTTACAGCAGGGGGCTGGGAGCCCGGACGCCTGGGTTCTGTCCCCAGCTCTGGGAAGGGAGTGATGTCTAGTGGTTAGAGCGGGGAGTTGGCCATGTGATTTCTGGGCTCTCTGCTGCCTTACCTCCCCCCCTCCCCCCACCTCTCTGGCATGCCGCCGGCATGGTTCTCCATTCAGGCCCCGCACAATGGCCCGGCGGGGGAGGCGCGTCTCTGTGCCGGCGGGCGGGGGCGGGGCCGGTTCGCTCGGCTGCCCTCGACTTTGCCCTGCTGTGCCGCCAGCAGGGCCTGGTATCTCGTTAACCTTCAGCCGAGCGCCAGACCCACACGCACGACAGGGCTGGTGCCAGCCCGGTTCCCCTCTCCTGCTGGGGGTTCCCCCGCCCCAAACTGGGCCAAAACCCCACCGCCAGCGCCGGCTCGGGGAACCGCCAGGAGGCTGGGGCTCCGCACCCACCTCCGGCTGCTTTCTCTCCAGGCGGCACGACCCTGCACCGCTCCCTGGGGAAACAGCTGGCGTTCGGAGTCAGGAGAGACCTCCTGCGGGTGGAATCAGTTTTGTTCCCTGCGCCAAGGGACACGTGGATGCGCACCCACAGCCACAAACAGGCGCTCTGCTCACCAGCGGGACGGCCGCCCGGCGCACCCCTCCCAGGCAACAAACGGGAGAGCAGCTTCCACCAACCGACGCGTCGCAGGAGGCGGGGGGGGGGGATGTTTTGGCCAAATTCCCGCCCCGCCCAAAAGCCCGGAGACAAAGCGGGAGCTGCCGGCTGGCGTGGCCACCGGACGCCCCCCCGAGCTCGGCCACCAGCCGCGGCTCAGTGCCACCCCCAGACCCCGACTTTCCACACCTGCTCGCCGGGTCACTCGCGTCCCTTTGCCGGCGTAACGCCCCTCTGCCCCGCAGGCAGGAAGGGCACCCGGCCAGCCACTGCACGCCCAGGGGGCCCAGTCCACGGCGCAGCTGGAAACGCTGAGGGACTGCGGGGCGCTCGGAGAAAGAACAGAAAAGGACCGGCCTAACCGAGCCAGATTTGAACCCGCTACGTCCAGAACCAGATCGGCTCCCAGGCAAATTCCCCAACTGCCGGCCTGATCTCCGGATCTCCGCCGAGCTCTGGTTAGAGCCGACCCCCCGACCCAGCCCACACCCCCGGCCGAACGGGTCGACCTGGACTGACGCCGCCGTCCCCGAGACCCGAATTTGCCTGATGCTAAGACAAAGCCACGACAATCCGCTCCCGAGGGATTGCAATAAGACCACACTCAGTCGTCAGCAACCGCTGCCTGCTCCAAGACCAACGCGCTAAAAGCGAATCAACAATGGTCTCGTTAGCACCAATCCAACAGCTCCATTACAGGGATCGCCTCGTCTAGCACATCCCTGCCGGGCGGAAGAATACCCGCTACTAACCGGAGATCGCCGCCGCAGAGAAAGAGGTGGATTGTAGTAGCGGGAGTCTGTCCGGTTACCGACGCTGCCGGCAGCCGAGACCTAGAGCTGTACTAAATTACCGTGCTCGCTTTTCCTCCACGGCTCGCTTTCATTTCGCCCACTCACATGTTGATCCTCCCGATACCCCAGTTATGCCCCGTTGCATCTGTGGGGAAACTGAGGCACAGGGCCTCTAAGGGCCGGACTCACAAAGGAACATAAGAGCGGCCGGGCAGGGTCAGACCACAGGTCGATCCAACCCAGGGTCCTGTCTGCCAACAGCAGTCAAAGCCAGGTGAGAACAGACGAGGAATCATCCCAGCCGGCGATCCAGCCCGTTGCCGATTCTCAGCTGCCAGCAGAGGCCAGGGCCGCCAGCCCTGCCCATCCTGGCTCGTCGCCATTGACGGCCTTACCCATAAGCGTATCTAGTTCTTTTGTGAACTCTGTCCTTCTCGTGCTCTTCACAGCCTCCTGCGGCGAGGCGTTCCACAGGTTAATGGTGGTCTGCGGGAAAACCAACTTCCCTTTGCGTGCTTAAAACCTGCTGCCCATTGGCTGGCCCCTCGATCTTGTCTCACGGCAACAAGTCAGGCACTTTCCCTTGTTTATTTTTTTCCACGTCACGTGTGATTTTATAGACTTCTCCCCCTCCCCCTTTGCCATCTCCCCACACACGGCCCCGTTCCGAACCCCGAATCGTTTTGGCTCAACGTGGCCTCTGGCGCATGCGGCTGGACTTGTAAGTGCCTGGAAAACCCCTGGGATCCACCCAGCCGGGGGAGAAACAGGGACCCAGCAGGCGGGGCGGGAAGCAATTGAAATGAACCAATGGGAGATAGGGATCTAAGCCCCTCCCCTTCCCCCAGGAGAGGTGATAGGTGGGGGCAGCAGGGGGGTGTTCTCAGCTGACAGTCCACAGCTGGGCTGGGCAGCGAATCTCCTGCCAAGCTCTTAGCCTAGCGAGTTCCAGCCGTCCCCGTGAGACCCGGGTTCGAATCCCGGCTCTGCCTGATGGGATTGGAATTTGACTCCGCCGCCGCCCGAGGCACCGAGCCCCAAGCCTGACTGGTTTCCCCCCACCTCCTGGAGAAGCCGCGCCCCTCCGGATCAGACAGCAAAAGGCTGCAAGAGACACCCAGCCCAAGAACCGCCCCGCCCTCTGACAACCGGCGCTCCTGCCTCTGGTCCCGCCGACGCCGTCTACAAACATTTCCCCGCCGTGGCCGAGCGTCGGCCAAGAGGAGTCGGCTTTAACCAACCAGCGGCGGTAAACGTCAATTACACCGGCTGCGGCCAGCAAAACCGCCGCACGTTGATTTCTGTCAGCCTCCGGCCGCATTCCCAGCTCCATTCAGGGCTGTCGCGCAGGCCGTGGTTGTACCCCACAGGCGCCGAGAGCAGGGCAAGCAGGAACAGGCTCTGCGGGCAGCCAGCAAGACTTTGGTGAGACAGCCTAGCTGGAAAGGAATCTGAGAACTAGAAAACGAAAGAGCTGACGAGAGCTCGAACCCGGTCCCTGGCCCTCGCGCCAGGGCCAAGCCCCATCCAGCCCGTCCCTGACAGACTCAGCCTAACCTCTGTATCACCGGACCATTAATTTACATGTCCTCATAATTACGCCTAGGAAATGCACTGCTTCAGCACTTTGCCCTTTAACGACACGACGACACCATTAAGAATTACTCTCCCGTACCTGGCCTACTAACCGGCCACCTGCAATAATTAGCACGCCGGCCCGCGCGTGTGTAACGAGCGGGGCCACCCACTCATCTCTGCCACTCGGCCGACGAGCACACGACACTGGCAACCGTTCTCCCGGCGCCTGGAGCTGTACGCGCGCGGCGAGGGGGGTGTTGCTCTGGGCCGTCGGGAAGGCGGTACGACTCGAATGTGGAGCTGAGGGCATTAATTATTCAGTGCGTTACAATTAGCCACTAATGGAGTGACCCGGGCGCTCGACACAGAGACGGGGCAGGGCCAGGGGGACCCCTAATCCCCACCCCCGTGCGCAGGATGCACCGTGTCACATGCACGAAGGCAGGGGGGGCATCCACCACCCCTAGGAGGGCAATCCCAGCTGCGAGCTCACAGCTCATCAGCCCGGCTGCACTGCAGCCTGCCCTGCCGTGCCCGGCTCGGAGGGAGCCCCACTCCGGAACCACCAGCTCGTTAGCCCCAGCGATTACGGGCGACATTAACACTTCAGGAGGGCGTCGCCATTCTCAGTCATGGCCCAGGTTTCGCGTCCCCGTGTCACCCTGACCCCAGAGAGCCGTAAACCCTCACCCAGGCTCCCTGTCGCCTTGCTGCAGCCGGCGGAGGGTTACAGGTAATGGACAGGTCGGTAGGTTACCGAGGGCCTTTCAATGGGTTGAACGCCCTCCAGGCCTGGACCTGGATCACCACCGCCCAATCAGCCCCAGTTCCCAGAGCATCTGTGCCACCCAGCAACATACTGGGCTGCCTCCCTGCCGGGACGCCCACAGCTCATACCAGCCCTGGTCCACTCGGCTGGACACCGCCTCCGAGCGCCCATTTCCTTCCCTGACACACGGGCCACAGCCAGAGACAGCTGACTCTGGGCCACGGGCGTCCGACCAGAGAGAAACGGACTTGGGTTGGGTGGGAGAGATGCCAAGGGAGGCAGAGAGAGAAAAGCTCTCGCCCGAAGACATTTCTGCGGCCCACACAGCCATGGCACAGAAGTCAGGCAGTGTAAAACCGTCTTTGTTGGCCCTTCTGCAGACAAAACTCATCCACCTCCTTGCTTTGCTGGCCACAGACTCAGAAACCAACAGCAAATAATTGACACCTCATCCGGTGACGCTAACCACCCTGGAACGGGCAGCACAAACCACACTGCGGTAAATATATTTAACAGGAACACAAACTCATAACAGCCGCTGTCAGCCGCAATTATGGATCCACACAATAAATCACAGCACACGTCAAGGTAACAGGCACCTTGGTGCACTATAATATAGAAGAATGGGTTTCAAAGTACCCTTTTTGCTGGGGAGAAAAGTGAGTTTCAAGACCCCCCCTCAAATCTCAGCTTCATCTGCCCGCCAATCCGCCACCTTCCTACAACTGTGTTAATTGAGCGCCAAGTGCCGGGGGGGGGCGCGTGTTAATGGGGTCGAAAGGTAAAAATCAATTCCTAATTGTTTTGAGCTAAATCTAATGCAAGCTATTGATGAGAGTTGCCTCTAAGGTAAAGAACCAGGTCATTAGGACCAATCCTTTCGCTATTTCATTCACTCACACATCAATCCAGCTCATAAATTTGCAGCCCTGTGCAATTTATTTCTACACAATAAACCTGACACTGGAGGGCAATCAATAGCGCTGGGAAAAAATCCATAAAACTTCATTTTTTATAGACAAAAATCCTCGCCACCTCTGGCTACAAGCAAAACCTTTTGGAAAATGTGTCAATTTCAAGGAAATTTCACTGTAGCCCAAGTGCCATTTGCTGGTGTTGAAACCTCCCGTTTTGACATTTTCGGGCCGAAATGTTTCATGCCCTCGTCTGGAAACGGCATTTAGAAACACGACTCCTTGTTTTGGTAGATGGTGCGTAAACAGCAAAAACCGGATAAGGTCAAAAGCAGAACGAAATGTTTCCTTTTCATTGACATGGAAAAATTTCAGGCCAACTAAATTTATTTTTTCCATTTTGTTTCACGAGATTTTTTGGGGTTCTGAAGTGCAATGAAAAAACAAGTTAAAAAAAAAAAAATCTCCCCATTGGTAAATTCCCTGCAAATGGAAAACAGATATCTGATCCTGGGTCAGATATCTGAAAGCACTAGGTTCTGACTGAAATAAAATGCAATTTTGGTCTTTGAAAAGTTACTTCCGCACGCCCGGCCCACAGCCACACGTACTTTCTTCCTTGGAAGAAAAAATGAGTTTCTAACTCCCCTTTTTACAGAAAAGTGAGTTTCAAGTGACCCTCCAATCCCACCTCACAATCCCACAAACACCACGAACATCACACACAACCCAGGACAAGAAGGGACCACAGAGAACCAGCAATAAGTTTTAAGACCCACAACACTTCCAAAACAATACGCATCTATGCAATAAACAACAACATATAACTACATCACACACACATACAAAGCGTCGCAACAGGCAACACATAACCACAAACTAGATGTAAATGCATGAAGTGCAGTGCAGACCATCAAAAGTACATCCACATATACAGATACAGGCAGTATATGAGAACCCACAATTACAACAGCAACACACACAACTAGCTGCAAGAAATAACTACCTGCCAGCACACATCCAACAAGAGACACTCCGACGCATGTCCCGAGACACGATAGTCAACCACAACATGTTCATACACAACGAAACACAGGGCCTGTGAAAATCAGAACACCACAACCCACAACCACCACTGCAATGAATATAGTCACAAGAAACACGGGCAAGACAACGGATGCTTAAACAAGGGAGGCCCCAGTAGGATCCCGGGTCAGATATCGGAAAGCACTAGGTTCTTACGGAAATAAAATGCGATTTTGGTCTTTGAAAAGTTACTTCCACACGCCCGGCCCACAGCCACACGTACTTTCTTCCTTGGAAGAAAAAATGAGTTTCTAACTCCCCTTTTTGCAGAAAAGGCGTTTCAAGTCACCCTCCAATCCCAGCTCTGTCTGCCCACATAAAACGGCGTTACTTGGGTGCCAACCCGCAGGTGTGTTTTCATTGGGGTGAAACATACAAACAACTAATTGTGCTGGGCTAAATCGCAAGAGGCAGATTAAATTTAAAAACACCGCACGTACCTCGGCGTCATCTCAGCTGTCCCTGGGACAGGCCATCCCCATGCAGTATTGGATCCAGGCCCAAGCAGGCGTTGTCTGCAGAAATAATCCCCATGTCACCTTTCACCCCACAGCCTCCGCACTAATGACAACCTTGGCAAGAGCTAACCTGAGCGGCTATCTGTATAACAACAGCACAGCAGGTGGGGCCCCAGACAAGGGGGCAGGACACCTGGGTTCCATTCAGGTCGCAGCCTGGGCACATCCCTGGTCCATCTTGTCCTTCAGATCAACGGGGCAGGGACTGTCTCTCGCTGTGTGTCTGTGCAGCGCCCGGCCCGACAAGGGCCCTGATCTCAGCCGGGGCAGGGACTGTCCCCGGCTGGGTGAAGAGCCAGGCTAGGGGGGACCGGGCTGGTACCAGGCGAGGCGGAGGGGGGGGATCATGGTCAGTACGGGGGGGAGGGACCGGGCTGGGGGATCAGGGCTGGTACTGGGGAAGGCAGAGGAGGGGGAATCAGGGCCGGTACCGGGAACGGGGAGGACCAGGCTGGTACTGGGGCTGGGGGAACCGGGCCGGTACCAAGGGCGGGGGGAGGGGGAACCGGGCCGGTACCGGGGGGGGGAAACCAGGCTGGTACCGGGGCCGGGGGAAGGGGGAACCGGGCCGGTACCAGGGGGGGAACCGGGCCGGACCGGGCCGGTTCGCGGCCGCCCCACCCCCGGGAGCGGGCTGGGAATTTCCCGGCGGCCCCGCCCCTGAACTGGCACCGGACGCGGCCGGTACCGGGGTCACCGCGGGACCCCCGCCCCCGCCTCACCTGCGAACCCCGCCCGGCGCCGCGCTGCGCTGCGGGAGGTACCGGGACGCCGATCCGGGGCGAACCCGGCGCCCAGCGGGCCCCGAACCCCGAACCCCGGCGCGGAGCTCCGCGGCGCGGGCGGTGCGCGGTGCGGCCGGGACTCGCTGGCAGCGCAGGGCCGGGCCGGGCACCCAGCCCAGGAGCGCCGCCGGCTCCGCCTCCGCCGCCGCCTCCTCCCCGGCGTGTCTGCGCGAACACACACACACACCGCCAGACACACACGCGCACACACACACACACCGTGAGACACACACACACACACCGCCTCCTGCACCCACACCCACACCCACACCCACACACCCCGCCTCCTGCACACACACACACACACACCGCCTCCTGCACACACTCACACACACGCACCCCGCCAGACACACACACACACACACCGCCTCCTGCACCCACACCCACACCCACACACCCCGCCTCCTGCACACACACACCCACACACCCCGCCTCCTGCACCCACACCCACACCCACACCCCGCCTCCTGCACACACACACCGCCTCCTGCACACACTCACACACACACACCACCAGACACACACACGCACACCCCGCCTCCTGCACACACACACACACCCACACACCCACACACCCCGCCTTCTGCACACACACACTCACACGCACCTCGTCAGACACACACCCACACCCACTGCCTCCTGCACACACACACCCACACCCCCACACGCACACACGGCCTCCTGCACACACACCCACACCCACCGCCTCCTGCACACACACACTCACGCACCCCGTCAGACACACACCCACACCCACTGCCTCCTGCACACACTCACACACACCCTGCCTCCTCCTCCTCCTCCTCCTCCTCCCCGGTGTGTTTGCACAAACACACACACCCACACACAAGCACGCACACCCCGCCTCCTGCACACACACACTCACACGCACCCCGCCAGACACACACACACACCCACCACCTCCTGCACGCACACACACCCACACACACACACCGCCTCCTGCACGCACACACCCACACACACACCCCGCCTCCTGCACACACACGCACATGCACACCCCGCCTCCTCCTCCTCCTCCCCGGCGTGTCTGCGCGAACACACACACACTCACAGACACACACACACACACCCCCACTGCCTCCTGCACACACTCACACACACGCACCCCGCCAGACACACACACACACACACACCGCCTCCTGCGCACACACACACATGCACACACGGCCTCCTGCACACACACCCACACACACCGCCTCCTGCACACACACACTCACACGCACCCCGCCAGACACACACCCACACCCACCGCCTCCTGCACACACTCACACACACGCACCCCGCCAGACACACACCCACACCCACCGCCTCCTGCACACACACACACATGCACACACGGCCTCCTGCACACACACCCACACCCACCGCCTCCTGCACACACACACTCACACGCACCCCGCCAGACACACGCCGACACCCACCGCCTCCTGCACACACTCACACACACCCCGCCGCCTCCTCCTCCTCCTCCTCCTCGGCATGTTTGCGCAAACACACACACCCACACACACACATGCACGCACCCCGCCAGACACACCCTGCCTCCTCCACACACACACACACACACACCCTGCCAGACACACACCGCCTCCACCTGCCTCCTCCCCTCGCTCCACACACACACACCCTGCCTCCTGCACACACACACACACACACCGCCAGACACACTCACACCCCACCTCCTGCACACTCACATGCACACACCCCACCAGACACACACCCCACCTCCTGCACACACACACGCACACACACCCCTGCCTGCTGCACACACTCACACACACCCCGCCTTCTGCACACACACACACACACACCCCACCTCCTGCACACAATCACACACACACACCCGCCGGACGGACACACACACACCCCGCCTCCCGCACATACTCACACACACACACCCCGCCTCCTGCACACACTCACACACACCCCACCAGACACACACACACACCCCGCCTCCTGCACACACTCACACACACTGCCAGACACACACTGCCTCCACCTGCCTCCTCCCCCCGCTGCGCGCACACACGCGCACACACACAGAGCGCCTCCCTCCACTCCGGTAGGAACACACCCCTCCTTACACACACATACACACACCGCCTCCTTCTCTCCCTACACACACTGCCTCCACCTGCGTTCTCCCCTTGCTACACACACACACACAGCGCCTCCCTCTGCTCCAACAGGAACACAACCCTCCTCTCCCCCCCCCACAGTGCCTCCCTCGGCTCTGCCGTGAACACCCCGCCACACACACACACAGAGCGCCTCCCACACCAGGGCCCCAGGAGAGGGAGGGCTGGGGCTGGGGCTGGGGCTGAGGCAGTGGCTGGAGGCAGCTCTCCCAGCCAGGGGCCCAGCTCCCCCTAAGCACAGAAAGGAAAAGGGGGCAGGTGGGGGGCGATCCCAGTACGGCTGCTGGCAGCTATCTCCACCTGCCGGCCTGGGAACAGCTGCAAAAGGGGGTTCCTCTCTGCTCCCCTGCGCATTCCTCGGCCTCAGGCCAGGCTGAAGGGAGTTTCAATTACCCCCTCCAAGTGTCAGGGTAAAGTGAGTTTCAGTTAACACCCCCCCAACACCAGGGTAAAGTGAGTTTCAATTACCACCTCCAAATGTCAGGATAAAGTGAGTTTTGGTTACCTTCCCTTCAAACACCAGGGCTAAGTGAGTTTCAATTACCCCCTCCAAATGTCAGGATAAACTGAATTTCAATTACCCCCCCTCCAAAGACCAAGGAAAAGTGAGTTTCAGTTACCCCATCCAAATGCCATGACAAAGGTATTTCAATGGCCCCTCTCCAAACACCAGGATAAAGTGAGTTTCAATTCCCCCCACCCTGTGATAGATTTGGGTATCTCTCAATTCCCCAGGCCCGCTCTCACTCCAGGATCAAGTGAGTTTCAAGTTATCCCCAACCTCCCAAAGCTAGGAGAAAGGGAATTTCAATTCTCCCCTTCCTGTTGTGGAAAAGGAGTTTCAACCTGAACACACACACACCGTTTCAAATTGGCACCCACTTTTGTGGGTAAAATGAGGCTTAAATTCCTCCCACTTGTCATCTGAATGACTGTGGGCTTTGATGAGACCAATTAGCTCTTTGTTCTTAGCTCAGAACAAAGTGAATTATAAATTTGCTGTCCTGCTTGGACAATAATGAGTTTCAAGTCCCCCGTCTGGGGGGACAAATTGAGTTTCATATCTACCCTTTTGAGGGGATCAAGTTAAAAACCTTACCAGCTGGAAAAGAAGAGTTTCAAGTCCATCTTCTGCCTGGGGGGAAATGTGAGTTTCAAGTCGCCCCTGCACAAGAACACTGCCCTTGGTTTTGCCCCCCTCTTTCACAGCCTACTGGTGTCTCCATAAGACATTCCTGGAGTTCAGAGTGCCTGGTTTCCATCCGCAGCTCTGGGAAATTTTGTATGGAAACTCACATTTTCCCCACAGCCAGAAGGGGAACATGAGACTATTTCACCCCACAAGACAAAGGAGCTGAAACAAATTGTTCTTCCCAAAAAGCCATGGTTTAAAACTCATATTGTCCTAACAAGATGGGGGGACTTGAAACTCACATGTTCCCCAGGAGGAAGTGGGGTGGACTTGAAACTCACATTTCCTATCACGACTCGTTTTTTCACAGCCAAGAGCTGGGGTCGGAAACGTACATCTTCCCTGCAGCTGGACGTGCCTTCAAAACTCATTTATTCCCAGCAAGAGGCAACAGCTGGCAGAAGTGGTGTGAAGTACTCCAGAGTCCAACCGGATATCCTGGCTCCCGCCAGCACGGCTGTGACCCACCTCCCCGAGCTCACGTGGCTTTGGGGACAGGAAAACAGCAAGAGTGAAAGTCGGGATTAGAAAGTACAACAGCAGAAAACAATTTTCCCTGTAGCCACAGGGGCCTGTCCCCTCTGGGTATGGGGGGCAGCTCCCCACCGGCCTAGGACAGGGCCTGGCTGGCTGGCTGGCTTGGGGGGCAGGGAATGGGGCAGACGCCAGCTCCCCCCAGCCCAGGCTCGCAGTGGCGGCCGGTGTGAACACACAGCAGTTCCAGGGAACTCAGCCCTGGCCCCGGGCACCGTGGGGCTGACTCAGAACCGGGTGAGGCGGGCTGGGGGGAGATGCTGGTTTCTGTGCCAGGGTTCCCCAGCCCGGGGGGCAGAGCTGGGCGGGTGCTGGGGGTGGGGAGTGGAGGGGAGGGTTGGGGGGACACGCGAGGGAGCGCGGACTGGGGACGGAGAGGGCCCGGCGGGAGGGAGGCGCCCAGGTGAGTTGGGCCGCAGCTGCCAGGGGACGCGCCCAGCCCTCGTCTGGGCCTGCTGGGGCCAGGCCCGTTCCCTCCCCCGCTGCCTGAGCTGGCAGCAAGTGGGGGGAGGCTGGGATAAAAGGGGGGGTTGCCATGGAGATCACCCCTCCCCCGGCACACACCAGCCCAGGTAAGGAACAATAGGCAGGGAACCCAGGCGTCCTGGCTCCCAGCCCCTCTGCTCCAACCCACCCGACCCCTCCCCGAGCTGGGGAGAGAGCCCAGGAGTCCTGGCTCCCAGCCCCCTGCTCTAACCACCAGCCCCCACTGCCCTCCCAGCGCCAGGGAGAACCCGGGAGTCCTGGCTCCCGGCCCTGCCCCCACCCCTCTCCATAGGACACCCCCATTCCAGCCATGCCCCAGTCCCCTCCCGATGCGCTGAGCTGGCTGGTTCTCAGCTGCGGCGGGAGCCCAGCACAGAGCCCCGGCTGAACAGGCCCTGGCGACTAAGCCCCTCAGGGCTGGACTACGGTCAGCGTTGCTCTGGAGGGGACAGATTTGAGGGCAGCCAAAGGGGGGCAGGCCCCCCAACCTGCCCTCCATTCCCCTCTGCTGCAGCTCCCCGTGTGCGCCCCCAGTCCCCTCCCACCTTCCCCCACCCCCAGGGCAACGGCCCCCGCGCCAGGTGCTGTACGCCCAGCGCAGAACCCAACCATGCCTGCCCCGGGGAGTAGAGGGTTAACGCAGAAGCTCAGCAGCGCTGGGGGGTGCCGGGGGGCTGGGTGGGGGGGGGGATTAGCGGCTGAGCCATAACTCCATGAATAGCGGCTCTGCCAGGGCCCCTCGTGACCCCGGCTTTGTGCTGCAGTTTCAATGGGCTCCATGGAGCCGGCTGCATGAATAGCCTAGCGCGCCTTGGTCTGCTTCGCCCACAGCTGGGGGGAGCAGGCCTGGCAGGGGCTGGGGGGAGGGAGGGAGGGGCACCGGCTGGGCTGGGGGGGCACCAGCAGAGGCACCTACATTCCCCCTTATCTGACTCCCCCGCGGCCCAGCACTGAGTCAGCCGGCGATAAGCTGATGCCAGTTTGGGGGAGAGAGCTCACAGAGCATGTCCCTGAGAGGACAGAGCCCCCCCACCCCCCATTCCCTGCTCCCCTGAGCCAGCCCGGCCCTGCCCTGGGCTGGGGGGAGCCGGACCATAGCAGCTGTCAGGCCCCAGCTGAACAAAGCCAGGTCCCTGTTCAGTGCCAGGCAGGAGGGGACCACGTCTGGTAGGCCCAGGGCTGCTGGAGCGGGGCAGAGAGCAGCTGGGGCTGTTTCCAGGCCCCCCGCTGGCAATAGTCGTGAGTCTGGGGGGAGAGGGTGGATTTTAGCACACACCCAGCCCCACTGGGGAGACTTCAGCAGGTGCAGAATAGCCCTGGTGTGGCCACGGGATGGGAGATGAAAAATACTTCCTGTGGGTGAATTTGAAACCGTCTTTTGCCCCTCTGAAGCGAGGTGGGGCTCCTTAAAACCCATTTTTTTCTCCCAGGAAGAGGGGGTTTTGAAACTACCTTTTAAGCCTGGAAGGAGGGATGGGGGAGAATTTGAAACTAATTTTATCCCAGCATGAGGGTAGGACTTGAAATTCACTCTCCCCTCCCCCCCGCCCACAAGAAGAGGGAACTTGATACCAGTTTTTCACCCAGCAAAATGGTGGACTTGAAACTCATTTTCTCCTGACCCGAAAGAGCCGGGGAAGGAAGGGGAGAGTGAAAACCCTTCAAGATTTTAATTTTGACACACAGGGGAGATTTTGACCCAGGTTTGAGGGAAGGGAGGCTCACACCCCACAGCCCTACAGTGCAGGGAGGGGACCCCCAGATTTGAAACTCCTTTTCCCAGCCGGGAGGGGAGACCTTGAAGCAGACGAGGGAGAGATATGGCTGCAGCTGTATATGGATTTCTCTCTCTCACGCGCACACAGGGCCCCAGTGTCCCCAGCCCGCCGGAGCGTCCCTACGGCTCCTGCTCTCTCCCCACATCTGCGCCCATCTCGGGGCCCCTGGGCTGTGACAGGGGCAGATACTGGACGACCTCAGAACCCCACAGCTGCATCGGTGCCACTCACTCTCCACCTGCAGCCCCAGCCTGGCCCCCCTCAGCCCTGCCGGTGCCCCCCAGCCCCTCCTGGACCCTGCCCATGATGCCAGTGGTGGGCGGGGGGCAGGCCAGGCGTGGGGGGCAGCAGCCAGGGCTGGGCTCACAAGTGGGTTTTTATCTGCCCAGATTCCTGGCTTCTGGAGCTGTTAAATATAGACTCAGGCCGGGGGCTGGCAGGGACGAGGGCCAAACAGAGGAGACACACACACATACACACACACACACAGACACCACAAAACACACCAGACAACCCCCCACACCACATACACACACACCCCTCCCCTGCCCCCAAACACTGCACAAACCCCGCACACCAAAAACACACAACACACCACACAACCCCCCCCACCTCATACACACACCCCACATACCCTCCTGCACCCTCAAACACCGCACAAAACCCACACCACATACACACACACACCAAACACACATCACACCCAAACCCACACCCACCCACCCTTCCACCCCCCCAAACACCGCACAAACCCCACACCACACACACACACACACACACACACACACACACCAGACCCCACATACACACACCCACACTCACACCAAGGCTGGTTGCTTCCCAAGCGCCAGCTCAGTGACTTTCTTCTCCGCTCGTCTCAGGCCCCAGTTTTGGGTCTGTCGGGGCTTTGCGTTCCCATTGAGACCCTCGCCGCCTCCACACACACAGCAGCACAAGGCGGCACAGGCCCACAAGGCAACAACCACACACCGTGCAACCTGGTGACACATCCACACCCCCACCTGCCAGCTGGCCCCTCCCAGCCACACCCCACCCCACCCCACACACGCCCGAGGCCAGGTTCCTGCCCAGGGCAGCGCTAAACCCCTGCTGGGGGATGGGGGGAGGTTCCAGATTCCTACTGAATCCGGTCCAGGTTTCCCTTCCCACTGGGCCAGGCCTGGGCGTAACAGAAACCCTGGAACTGGATTATCCCATCCCAGGAATGGACTCAACAGACCCCCCCCCGCCCCCCGCACACTCCTTGGGGCCTCCAGCCACCATTAGTGAGGTCTCCATTATTCACCAGCCGGGCTGTGAGAGGAGCCCCCCCACCGCGGGAAGAGGGGGAGCTGGTGAATTATTCAGAGGCCCCAGGAAGGCAGCTGCAACCAATCAATGAACTGGCAGGGGGCGGGGGAGAGGGGGCTGGGACTCAGCTCCATCCCCTTCCAGGGGGGAAACTGAGGCACAGAGCTACACCATCTGCTTCCCCACCGGGGATAGAAGCCCGGACTCCCAGGTTCCTTCCCCCCCACCCCCCCAGCCCAGGAGGGAACCCAGGAGTCCTGGCTCTCAACCCCTGCCCCCACTGCCCTCCAGAGAGAACCCAGGAGTCCTGCGGGACCCTGCTGAGCTGTTGGCTCTGGCCTGGGCCCCAGGTGTGAAATGTCTCACCCTGGCCCTATGCTATTTACAGGGGCTCCTCAGCGCCAAGGGGGCTGGAGCCTGGGGCAGGCGCTCTGATCCCTCCTCCCCCCTGAGCTGCAGGATGGGTAAGCAGTGTGAGCTCCCCCGCGGCCGCAGGAGGGGAGGGGGGCCTAGCGGTTATGGGGGGCAGGGACCAGGACTCCTGGGTTCTCCCCCCAACTCTGTGTCCAATAACTCCCCCACTGCCAGGGGGGCGGGAACCAAGGGGCGCCCTTGGCAGCCCCTCCCCGACAAGCCCTAACAGGAAGCCAAGGGGGGCGACATGGGCTGGATCAATGCACTTGCCAAGGTGACCCCCAACGCAGCCCCCCCTTCACCGCAGAGCGGGAGCCAAGGGGTTAACCCCATTGCTGGCCCGAGAGAGCAGGGGAGCTGCTAGGCCCAGTCTGCCCCCAGAGCTGGGTTGTGGGAGGACCCAGGAGTCCTGGCTCTCAGCCCCTGCTCTAACCACCAGCCCCCACTGCCCTCCCAGCACTGGGGAGAACCCAGGAGTCCTGGCTCCCAGCCCCTGCTCTAACCACCAGCCCCCACTGCCCTCCCAGCACTGGGGAGAACCCAGGAGTCCTGGCTCCAGGCCCCTGCTCTAACCACCAGCCCCCACTGCCCTCCCAGCCCCAGGGAGAACCCAGGAGTCCTGGCTCCCAGCCCCTGCTCTAACCACCAGCCCCCACTGCCCTCCCAGCGCCGGGAGAACCCAGGAGTCCTGGCTCCCACCCCTGCTCTAACCACCAGCCCCCACTGCCCTCCCAGCACTGGGGAGAACCCAGGAGTCCTGGCTCCCAGCCCCTGCTCTAACCACCAGCCCCCACTGCCCTCCCAGCGCCGGGAGAACCCAGGAGTCCTGGCTCCAGGCCCTGCTCTAACCACCAGCCCCCACTGCCCTCCCAGCGCCGGGAGAACCCAGGAGTCCTGGCTCCCGGCCCTCCCCCAAGCCCAGCCCGCCGGAGCGCTGATCTCATGGCTCATTTGCAGCACTGACCTTTGAATCCTTCAATGCAAACAAGAGTCAGGGCTAAAAATACCCCCGCCCCTCCCCCCCGGGGTGAACCGGGGCCTGGCCCGGGCGTGGGGGGGCAGGAGTCTGGAGACAGACGGGCCAGCCCAGGCCTGAGCGCCCCCCACTTGCGCCCCCTGCCCTGCCGGTGCCCCCCACTCCTGCCCCCCACTCCTGCCCCCAGCCCTGGGCTATGAATGACTCCATGTTTTCGACTCCTGTTCAGAAACCGAAGCGACAGACTCCACTTGGCTTCCCGCCGCCCCCCCGAGCCATCGATCTCCCTTCAGACCTGGTCCCTATGGGGTGAGGCCTGGCTCTGCCCTCCCGGACTCCTGGGTCCCATTCTCCAGCTCACACGTCTCCTGCTGGGGACCGGGATCCCTCCCCCAAACATTGGGCTGTTCCCATCCACTGGCCAGGCCGGAGCCAGCGCCCCGATGAGGGACAGGTCCCTGCCCTATTCCCTGCCCCCTGAGCCAGCCAGTCCCTGCCCTGAGCCAGGGGGAGCTGGCGCCCCTAGAGGGGCCAGGCCCTGCCCCATTCCCTGCCCCCCGAGCCAGCCAGTCCCTGCCCTGAGCCAGGGGGAGCCGGTGCCCCTAGAGGGGCCAGGCCCTGCCCCATTCCCTGCCCCCTGAGCCAGCCAGGCCCCCCACCTTGCAGGGCTGTTGATGGCCCGTGCCTGGTCTCTCCCCTAGACAGCTGTAGGGGGATGGGGTGGGGGTGGGGAGGGAGCAGCTGGGGGTTGATGGCAACAGCTGGGGTGGGGGTGGGGTGGGGGAGGGGAAATGCCAGCCCAGCCCCCTGCAGCAGCGTGGGAAAAGAACCCAGGAGTCCTGTGCCCCTCCCCGTGCTGGGCCTCTGCTGGGCACCGAGCACTCTGGGTCAGCCCCCCAACCTCCCGGCCATGGCACTGGGGAAGCACATAAGTGCTGCCCTCTGCCCCACAGCTGGGGAGTGTCGGGGGGCTATGCAGGGGGAGCTGCCTGGTCAGCCCTCAGCTGGGCCCCGGGCGCCTGGAAAGAGCAGGTGCCTGTCAGAGCAGGGTGAGAACCCAGGTGTCCGGTCTCCCGCCCCACCCTGCTCCAACCACCAGCCCCCACTGCCCTCCCAGCGCCGGGGAGAGAACCCAGGCGTCCTGGCTCCCTGCCCCCGGCTCTAACCGCCAGCCCCCACTGCCCTCCCAGCGCCGGGGAGAGAACCCAGGCGTCCTGGCTCCCACCCCCCAGCTCTAACCACCAGCCCCCACTGCCCTTCCAGCGCCAGAGAGAGAACCCAGGCGTCCTGGCTCCCTGCCCCCTGTTCTAAGCACCCGCCCCCACTGCCCTCCCAGCACTGGGGAGAGAACCCAGGAGTCCTGGCTCCCACCCCCCGGCTCTAACCACCAGCCCCCACTGCCCTCCTGGAGCCAGCCAGACCCCAGGTGTCCTGACCCAACCCCGGGTCCCAGGAGGCTGAGTCCTGCCTAGGCAGCCCCGGGCGGTGGTGGGCCCCATCCCGCCAGTGTGCCAGGGGCTCCCCGCCAGGCGCTGGGCCCAGACTTCGGCACGCCGGCTGGGGCCAGCTGCTAATTGGTGCCTCTGCGGAATTCCTGCCCTGTGACTCAGCCCCACCGCCTGGGGGATTAGGGAGCCAAGGACACAGGGAGGGCAGCGGGGGTAGTGGTTAGAGCGGGGGGGCAGGACTCCTGGGTTCCTTCCAGGCTCAGGTGGGGGGCTGGGGCGCAGGGGGCTCCGGGGCAGGACTCCTGGGTTCCCTCCGGGCTCAGGTGGGGGGTTGGGGCGCAGGGGGTCCGGGGCAGGACTCCTGGGTTCTCTCCCGGCTCGGGGGTGGGGGGGACAGGTGGCGAACGACTGGCCCCGCGGGGGCGCCTGGGGTCCCAGCCTGGGGTCACGGGAGCAGACAGGGCGGGAAATGGGAGCTGGCCCGAGCTCTGGGGCTGGAGGGGGTCGTGGGGCTGAGCAGGATCGGGCCCAGTCCCAGAGCGGGGGGGGCACCGGGCAGACGTGGGGGGGGAGGGGGGAGTTGACCCGGTCCTGGCTCCGCGCTGACCCCTGGCGGCCGCGCCACAGCCCCGGGAGCATTTCCCAGGCGGATGGGGGGGGGGGCGGACGGACACCGGACGGGGGGAGCCCCCGGCGGGGGGGGGCTGCAGGCCGGGGGGGTCAGGACCCGAGAGAGCGAAAGGCCACGAGAGGGCAGCGGAGGGTCGGGAACTGGTACGGGGTACCGGGGAGCGTACGGGGGGGGGGGGCTCACCTCCGCCCCGCCCCCGCAGTCTGGTCCCAAGGGGGCGGGGCTTCTCACCGTCCTTTCCCACGTCCCATTCACCTGTCGGGCCCACTCCGGCCGGGGCCCCGCCTACCGACCCTTCCGCCAATCACAGCCCGTCCCCTCTGTCGGCCAATCAGAAGGCCGGGACGGCCAGCCAATGGGAGGAGGAGAGGCCCGCTTTTTCCCAGCGTGCCGCGCGGCGGGAGGAGGGCGGCCAAGGAGCCGCGCTGGCGTCGCCCCGGCGGGGTCGGTGGGATCCGCTGCCATCCTGCCCCGGGGCTGGCGGCCGCGGCTCGGTGGGGGGCTGCCCGGAAAGTGGGGCGCCCGGGCCGCGGTACGTGAGCGGCCGCGCCCAGCGGGAACCGCCGGGGGGCACCCAACCCGGGGGTGCGGGGCGCTGCACGGAGTCGGGGCAGCGAGACCCTGGGGGTGCGCGGCGCTGCACGGAGTCGGGATAGAGAGAGCCCGGGGGTGCGCGGCGCTGCGCAGACTGAGAGCAGAACGACCCCTCCCCAGCTTGGTTCCCCGTGGCTCTTGGAGAGCGAGGGTGTGTTTGTGTTACACACGAGGGTGCATTTACAGGGGTGGGCAAGTGCCTTTGTGCGTGGCTGGGGATGGGCGTGTACGCACGTGGATTGTGAGGGTGTTGGCTGCCGCGGTTGTGAGCGTGTGTTGTGTACGCCTCTCTGTGCCTGGCTCTGTTGCGCGGATGAGCGTGTGCTGTGGGGTGGGACCTGTGTGCCCCTGGGGTTTGAGCTGGTGGGTTGTGCAGGGCAGTGAGTGTTGTGAGAGGCGGGATGGGGGGGGTCCCCCGGCTCTGCGGCTGCCCATCCCCCACTGCTTTTCTTCTGATGTAATTAACCACCAGTGAATTAATAAGCCCCCCCCCCCTCTTTCCAGCCCCACTGACATTTTCCTGCATACCCCCACCAGTGGCCACGGGTCGGTCGGAGACACCAGCCTGACAGGTACCGCTCCGCACAATCATACCACGGCAGGGGGGTCCAGTGGCTACAGCTGGGGGTGCGGAAGGGCTGGGTCCCATCCTTCCCTCGGGGAGGGCGCTGGGGGCTGGTGGTTAGAGCAGGGGGCTGGAGCCAGGATGCCTGGGTCCCATCTCCGGCTTGGGAAGGGGGCTCGAGTCAGAGCAGGATGGTTCTGACACACCATGGCTGGGATTTGGGGGTGGGGGGCATTTTCTCTCTGTGGTGCAGGTGCTCAAAGGGTTAACCCCCCCAGCTTGTCGCATGGCATGCTGGGAGCTGTAGTCCTAGGGGAGAGTTCGTTCCCGCCCCTTGCTAGCACGGGGCTGGAGTCTGTCTTGTGACGTAGGGGGGGTGCTGCCAGCCCAGACGCCTGGGTCCCAGCTGAGTCTGAGGGTGGGGGGAGGACACCATACAGCCCTTACCCTGCCCCATGGGGGCACATAGGAACCGGGGTGAGGGGACAGCTGCTCCCTCTGCTACGCTGGTATCTGCCTGGCAGGGCTGGGGGCTTTGCCCTGTGTACCCCTCACTCAGCCGACACCCCCTCTCCTGCGGCAGCTTTGCCGGCGTCTCCGATTCTGCCGACGTGTGGGTTTCCCGGGGGACAGCTCCCCAGCCGTGACCCTGCCTGGCCCAAGCGCACCTCGCAGGGCGGACTCAGCCGGGCTGAAATGCAGCCACCTCTGGGGCGGAACGCACTGCAGCAGTGAGCTCCAGGGGGTCAGCAGACGGGGCCGGGGGAGCGCCGGGGCAGCTTGCATCCCTGGCTCGCTGCAGTGGGCGGCCAGGCCCAGGTGAGTAAAACAGACCGGGGTAAGGAGTGGGTAGAACTCCCCGATGCTGGGAAGGGGCGTGGGGCCGGGGTGCTGCCGCGTGAGCACAGAGGGCCTCCCACAAAGGCGTGCCTGGGCCCCCCCATGTTCGGGCACGTAAGAACTGGAGGCAGAGCAGCGGGAGAGAGGAGTTACAGCCGGAGCAGCTGGGATCTCAGCGCTTCGGTCTCTTTGCTCCAACACTCTCGGAAGTGGGGCAGGGCTGGCTGCCTCCGGGGGGGTGGGGCCTGGCTGGCTTGGGGGCAGGGGTGCAGGGAGTGGGGCAAGGAATGGGGTGACCCTAACCCCCACCGCCCATCTCTCTTGCCCAGGCTCCCCAGCCCCGCAGGCATCTCCGAGGACCAATGGGGCGAAGGTGCCTGGACCAGGAAGAAGTGCATCCTGGGAACGAGGCAGGCGCAATAAACACTGTGACTGCTGGGGGGTGCCTTGCTCTGTGCGGGGGTTGGAGGGGGGCTGCAATGGCAGCGCAGGCTACTGGATGGAGCCCTGGGGGTGTAATGTTGAGCCGGCTGTTCCAGGGGCCTGGTGGAATCACCCCCGTCCCTCTGCAGGGGATCCCATTCCAGCCAGATCCTGCCTGCACCCCCTCCCTGTGTGGGTCCCCAGCACAGCCCCCTCCAACCCCTCATATATGGCTGGGGGGGGGGTTGTGCCTCAGTTTCCCCTTTAGCCGGAGGAGAACGGTGCTGCCCTCCCAGGCAGGGTGCTCAGCCCTGCTGGGAAGGGAGCCGGGGGTGGGTGTAACCGTAGTGCCCTGCCCCCCAGCATGAGGCAGAGGGGCGTCTCGTTCGAAGCCCCTGCCTGAGCCCTGGTATGGCCTCCCTGGCCCCTGCCCATCAACTCCCTTCGTCCTCCGCCTTGTGCTGGCCAGTCTCAGCCTGTGACCCCTGTGCGCTGCCGGGCCGGCTCGGCGGATGGCGACTGACCAGCGGGCCCCAGGGCTGGCCCCTCCTTGTACCCTTGCTGTTTCCGCCCCCACGGCCGCTCCTAGGGAGCTGTGCTGAGGCGACGCCGGCTGGGAGCAGGGCAGGGGCCAGGCCCATCCATGCCCTGACTTGCACAGGCCTTAGATCAGCCAGTGCTGCTACAACCCCCCAGGCACCATCATGCCCGCCCCAGGGCCACGCCGCACAGAGCCCCAACCTGAGAGGGGCCAGCCGAGCTGCTGCACAATGACCCCGCGGTCACAGATGGGGGGGACGGATGTTCTGGGCTCCCTGTGCCAGCGGAGGAGCCGCCGGGGTTTGGTCCGGCTGGGTCAGCCTTGCCGCCGGTGCTGGAAATCTCCGACACTAGGCCGGAAGCCCGTTCTCCAGTCTCTGGGGCCTGCAAGGGAACGCGTGGCCGGGGCTCCTTCGTCCGGCCTTCAGTCGAGGGCTGCTGGAGTTTGCCAGGAAACGCGCAGCTACGGGCTGGAGTGACGGGCGGTGGCTTGGGCGTGGGGCGCTCTGCTCCCTGCCGCGACGGAGGGGGCCACAGATCCCACTAGGCGGTAGGGCTGACCGGCTCCCGTTGGGTGCTGAACTGGGGAGGGGAAGGGCTTGGTGCTTTCGGGGGATCTCTCCTGCGGACCTGTTTTCAGCAGGTGATGGCAGATGAGCGGAGGCAAATCTCTGGTCCCTGAATGCTCTTGGGAGGGTCGGGGAGCTCAGTGCCGCCACTGCCGGCTGGGCCACGTCAAGGTGGACGTTTGCAATGGAACCAAGCAAAAGTGCCGCCTTCTTCCTGAGAGCTGGGGGGCCCATTTTTCATCCCCATCCACTGTCACTGCACCGCCCAGCCCAAGGGTTGCACTGCCATTTATGAAGGGTCCCCGGTCTGGGTTCTTGGAGCTGGTCCCAGGTGTTTACCGTAGGAAGCCGTCGAGTTGCAGATCAGATGGGATGTTTCCTGGGTTCCCCCTGAAACATTGCGTTGATGAAGGGGAGCCTGGGATACGCTGGTTCGCCTCCAGGCCGCTCTCGTTTGCTTTTCCATAGAACTCGAAGTTTGAGGAAGTCCTCGTACAGCTACTAGCTACTCTGGGCGGAACGATTCAGGGGACAAAGCTGTCCTGCAGACTGGCTGGCGCTAGTTTCTTGTTTGGCTGACTGGGTGTGAGCAGGACTGCAGGGCTGTCTGAGGCCAGGGTGGCTGAGAAGGAGCTGGAAATTTGGGCTGTAAATGCAAAGGGCACCCCTGGGTGAGGCAGGCTCTGCACCCCTGACCCATCTGCAGCAGAGGGGCAGGGGTGCACCTGCACCAGGAGGCATCTCTCGAGGACAAATCCCCCCCCCGCCCCATCTTCAAATCCAGCTACACGTGATTGAATTGGGGCAGGTCTTATAGGGAGACGCCAACCTGGTCTTGACTTAAAGCCTCCCAGCGACGGAGAACCCTCCCCATCTCTAGGTGCATTGTTCCGAGTGGTAACTTCCCTTCAAACGCTTGTCTTGGTCGTCATCTGCATTTGCCTGGCTCAAATCTCTACCCACTGGGTCTTGTTTGGTTTTTGTGATCAGAGAGCTCCTCGGGTAGGTCCTGGCCTACAACCAGCACCTACAAACCTTCTCCCCTGTTGGGCAAAGCAATTAAATCCCATTAGTACGGGGGTTTTGCCAGAACATTTCTGGTGTCCATTTAGCCACTGTTCCCTTTGAAATGCAGAGACCGGAAGAGGGCACTTGTCCAGGAACAGCCGTGCTAATATATTCAGGGGCTGTAGGGTTAATTAGTAGGAAAAAGGGAAACTAATATTGTATGTAGGAAAAATGAAACTGTTTGTAATGTTGTGTTAATTCTTTGTGTGATAACTAAAGATTAACTATGAACACGGGATTAGTCTAGTGTTATCAATTTATATTTATAATTCAAGTTCTGGTGTAATACGCACCATTAAGGGCGAACCAGACCCCATACTGTAACCAAGGATGCATTTTGATCCCGCGCTCCATTTGGTAAAGCCCTGTTGAAACCAAAACTCGACCTAAGTTGCGTGCCTAGGGTGTGAATTGTGTTAGAGGTGTGAATGGGGTGTGTGTGATTGACCCTCACACCAGCCCGTCCTGAGGATCAGACCCCAGGGGCTGAACAGAGCAGACAACTCCCCGAAGCTGAGCAGAAGATCCACCCTGAAGAGAAAAGATGGACAAGATGAAAGTCGTGAGGCAGCCTGACCCGGCAGGACCCCCAGGCTGACGTCTCACGTGAACCCTGTAAAAGACGGGGTGAGCAGGGGAGACCTCCGGGCACCGTTCTGCTTGCAACACCAAGGAGCAGCGGTTCGCGCCCAGCAGACCCGGCTCTTTCTCCCGCCCGGCTTTCCCGGCCACGAAGCCACCACAAGCTGCAAACTCGAGCTACGGACCCCAGCCGCGGTCAGGCCTGGTAACTATCTAGCAGCTGCAGAGCACGGTGGGGGGTGGGGTATTAGGCATTAGAGATGGGTTACGGTTGGGGGTGGGTGTGTCGGTATTGGGCATTAGAGATCGGTTACGTTCTTATAAACGTGGCAACCTGCCTCGGCCCCTGAAAAGCTCCTGTGTATTTTATCTGTCTAACCAGGTGACCGCCCCTGCTCCCACTGGGGGATCCCCTGCGTATCCATTAGTGCCCTTAGCTGCAGCTGGGAATGGGACCCAGGAGTCCTGACTCCCTCTCACTCATGGCAACCAGCTAGTCTTGCCCAGAGCTTCCTCCGAGGCCCCACACCCACCGCCTTGGCACTCGTTAATCGATGGGTTTGCTCCTCTCGATTCCGTGGAAGTAGTAAACAGGAGCACCTGGTTCCCACGTCAGCTGTGTAAACAAGGGTGTGGGTTCCTGTGACTGCACCTCCTTCCATGGAAAGAGCAAAAAAAACCTCCTGTTTGATTTCCAGAGGCGGCTGTGATGCCCTTGGCTGAGAGAGAGCAGGTGCTGCTGGGCTTGTCTCCTCCCTGCCACGTCCCCCACTGCCCCCCAGTACAGCCCAGCTTGGCTGACAGATCGTGCCCAGTTCCCTGCCTGCTGGCCCAGAGACCTTTTGATGATTGGCCCTTAGCAGGGACAGCGAGGGAGCTGGGCGGATGGGACAGTCCCTCGGTGACAATCAGTGATATCGGAGACCCAAATAACACACAAATGTCACGTTTCCCTCTGCTCCAGGCCCAGCTCAGCTCTGAACATCCTAGTCCTGGACAGCCCTAAACAGAATCGTATCCGTTACCTTCCCTCCAGGGCCTCTTATTTCCCCTCCAGCCAGGAAGTTCTACAACTCCTGGTCGTACTCGGCACCCGGGGATCACCCGGCATCACCCCCCAACTCCTGGTCGTACTCGGCACCCGGGGATCACCCGGCATCACCCCCCAACTCCTGGTCGTACTCGGCACCCGGGGATCACCCGGCATCACCCCCCAACTCCTGGCCCTATCCTCTCCCCACAGTGTCAGTCACTTCCAAAAGGACCTAGGAAGTCCCATAGGGTCTCCACCGCAGTGACCTACCGTGCCCTGGCCTGCAGACCTAGGGAGTGGACCGTTCCTTGGCTGTTCTGCTTTCTCTTCATCTTCCCTGGCAGTGCTGTGAGCTCGGTTGGTTTCTCCTCTGCCTCTTTAATTCTCCCTCTGGCCTTGAGCTCCTGCCTGAGCTTGGCCCTCTGCTTGGGGCAGCTGCTGATTGCCAGTTGCGTTTGCAGAGCTTGGTTTCAGAGGCCGATGGCTCCTTGCTGCTCCCTGAGCAGGGTACAGGGAGCTTTTAGCAGCCCAGGGGCCGTCTGGAAGGCTGCAGGTCTCACAGGCCACATTGAGGGCTTGTCAGAAATTTCCCTTGTGCGAAGATGCGGTTTTCTGTGTGCTCCTGTCCAGTTTAGGTCAGGAACCTCAAATGCTCAGGCCAAACTGGGGAGTAATCGGCCAGGGGTTGTATTGCTGGCATGACCAGCCCCCCCAGCTCTAACCCCCTGGAGCCTGGTTACTTCCCAGCACTGGGAACAGAACCCAGGAGTCCGGCTCCCAGCCCCGCCCCCCCCGGCTCTGACCCACTGGAGCCTGGTCACTTCCCAGCGCTGGGAACAGAACCCAGGAGTCCGGCTCCCAGCCCCGCCCCCCCCGGCTCTGACCCACTGGAGCCTGGTCACTTCCCAGCGCTGGGAACAGAACCCAGGAGTCCAGCTCCCAGCCCCCTCCAGCTCTGACCCACTGGAACCTGGTCACTTCCCAGTGCTGGGAACAGAACCCAGGAGTTCTGACCCCCAGTTCACTCCCTGCACGCCGTTAGCCTGGCGTAGCACATGGCATCCTCAGGGCTCAGCACCCATAAACGCTGTGCTCCTGAGCTATTGCTGAGCAGTGCTGGGGCCGGGCCCTTTGGCAGCTGGGCTGCAAGTTCCCCTGAAAAACAAACCGGGCTAATTGCTTCCAAAGAAGCCGTAGCGCCTGCCCTGGGAACAGGCCTGCGGTGCAGTGGGAACGGCTGGGAGCTGCTCTGCAGGAATCTCCTCTGGGCTGTGCCCGGGTTGGCCCTGCCATGGAGCACCGTTGTTCTCGGCAGCTCCGAGGCCAGTCCCACCGGCTGCCCCAGCAGCCTGAGCAGGACATCTGGGCCTCTGGCTGGAGGCCTCTGCTCGGGGGGAGGCAGCTGTTGGTGCCAGGGTGGGCAGACGGGCAGGGCAGGAGCAGAGGGACCAGCCAGGAGGAGGACATAATGGGGACCCTGCCCAGCGAGCAGAGCGGGAGTAGTGGAGCAGAGTTGTCCGTTACCTGTCCCCTGGGGCTGAGAGCAGAGACCCTGAGAGCCTAAGAACCCTTCGCCTGTTCGCCCCCAGCCTCGGGGAAGGCTGAACATCCAGAAGATGGGCCCGCTCCGGGAAGGGCGGGATGGCCGGGAGCTGGGAACTGCTGAGGGGCGAGGTGGAGAGGCAGGAATTCTGGATTGTTGCTCTGGTTCTGGAAGAGGAGTACAATGAAGGGAGTTAGAGGGTGTTTCCTAATATCCAACCTGCACCTCCCCCTCTGTGACTTCAGCCCATTGCTCCTTGTCCTGCCGTCCGGCACCACTGAGAACAGCCTCTCCAGAGCCCCGCGTCAGGCAGGTGAAGGCTGCTGTGAAATCCCCCCTCAGTCGTCTCTTCTGAAACCAAATGAGCCCAAACCCCTCAGCCTCTGCTCACAGGTTACGTGCTCCAGCCCCGCAAAACATTTTCCTTGCCCTCCACTGGACCCACATCCTGCCTATCCTGGGGGCCCAGAACTGGACACGGTACTCCAGATGTGGCCTCCACAGTGCTGGGTCGAGGGAAATCATCACTCCTATTGATCTGGACATGTTCCTCCTAATGCCTACAAGGCCCTTCTATTCCTCAGCTCCACCGCCTCCTGCGTGGTGATCCCCAGGTCTTGGGCAGCCAGATCTACCGCTTGGCCAGTGGGTCCCCGGCTTGGAGCCGTGAACGAATTTCCTGCCATTTGGGCCCGATCCTCCCGTTTGCCTAAGGAAGGCAGGGTGTTAACACGGGCGCTGGGGAGTAGAGAGTCCTGGTTCTCTCCCCAGCTGCAGGAGCGGACGGGGGCTTGGTGTGGAAGTCAGGCTGCCAGGGGTCTATTGCCAGCTCTGAGGGGTGAACGTAACGAAGCGGGGGGGGGGCTGAAAATGGGGCCTCAGGGCTGGGATGGGGGAACAGTGGACCAGAGCAGAGGGGGACAACGCAGCTGGATTTCAGTGGCCTGACACCCTAGCCTGGTCAGTTGCACTAGCTCAGCTGGGCATCCTCTGGGAAGGGGCAGAAAGGGTTACAAACCCAGAGCCGGACCAGGGCAGTTGGCAAGCTGCCTGGCAGAGGGACAGATGGGCAGCCTGGGGAAAGAGGGAGTCACGCCCAGGATGTAACGCCAGGGCTGGGTCCGTGAGCAGCAGCTGTCAGGCCCTGGCGCCATGTGGAAGAGGAGGGACTGGTAGCGAGGGTGGGAGGTGTGACCAGTACAAACGGGGGTGTCTTCGTCTACAGATCCACTCCGGCAGCACAGCAGAGGGGTTCGGGGCTCAGGACTCCTGGGTTCTGGGGGGGGAGAACCCTGGCCCCAGCTGGAACGGGAGCGCAGGGTGGCGGGAAGGTGCCACCCAGCTGGAATTCGCCCAGGGGCGTGGAGGGTGCGTGCCCCATGCACCGGACAGGTGATCGAACACGTTTCTCGTTGCATGCTGGGATTTCACGCACAGCCTCCGACATGCCAGCGGGCAGCGCCCTCCTCCAGCAGAGCCCTGTAAATACTCCCGACGTGGCACCGGGTGCGTGACCGACGGGACGAGGTTCGACGTGAACGGAAGGTAGGAGCGGGGCTCGCTCGGTGGTTTGCGCTTTGGCCTACTGAGCCCGGGGCTGTGAGTTTAATTCTCGAGGGACCATTCAGTGATCTGGGGGAAAATGAAATACCTGTCGGGGATGGTGACAGGCCCTGCTGTGAGGACGGGACTCCAGGTCCTTCCAGTTCTATGTGATACGTATAAACAAAACGTCACGGGGGGAGCGGGGAGGAAACCGCTGGCGCGCACAGCGCAGACTTCTCCAGTTTCTTACCACTTGGTAAGAGTCGGCGGGGGGACGGGCAGGAAAGAGTTTGGGGATTTTTCTGGTTTTTTTTATTGAAAATTGGTAGCTATGATAATTTTAGGGGTTTTTTTCTGTTTTTCTCTTTCCATTTTATAACCCTTCCCAACCCGTTTAACTAACACACACACACACACGCGCGCGCGCGCTGTTTTTATTGCCAGTGGAAGACAAATCTGGCAAAAGGGTGGATTTTGCAAAATACAAAAGACATTTTTAGGAAAAGCCCATTTTCCTGCCCCCAGGCCTAGCACCCCCTCCCTGCTGCACCCCGACCCAGCTGCCCACATCCAGACCGCATAAGGGTCTGCCCCCAATACCCAGCCTGCCCCTCACTGTTGCCCTCAGACAGGGGGAGGTTGGGGTTTCCCTTGCCTGGAGTTGGGCAGGAGGGTGGCTGGGGGTGGAGGAGGAGGCCCTGCACAGCTTTCACCCCCGAAGCCCCCTCAAGCAGCAGCTGCTCAGCTGGGAGGTCCCTCTTCTGCTCTAACCCCACGGGAAGCCAGGAGCTGGGAGGGGGCTGCCAGTCCTGTCTCACTGTCCTGCCACTCAGGTGTGGCAGCTCTCGTCTACCCGGGGCAGGGGATCAGAAAACCCCCTTTTTCCCAGCACCGCCCCCCCCCAAGCACTCGCTCAGCTGAGCAACAGCTCAGAGCTTTTCCCTGGACGTAACCGCACCAGCTCTGCGAATGACTTTTGCTGGCACCACCCTCTTCAAGTTTGCAAAGGAATGGGTGTGAGCAAAGGACAGCTACTTCCTGCTCCTGCAAGGGTTCCCTCCGCAACGCTGCGGCTGTAAATGAGAACGCTCGGTGCCCCGGAGCGGCAGCTGTAAATGAGAACGCTCGGTGCCCCAGAGCGGCGGCTGGGTGTGTGCCATTTTCCGAAGTGACTTATTCAGACCCCGTCGGAATAAGGAACATGGGGAAGCCCTGCAAGGTAGACCTGGCCTCAAACTCGAAGCAGCTTTCAGACTCGCTGGGGAGAGAGGTAGCAGGTGCTCTCAGGCAGGGCAGAGATCTCACTCCAGACCTTGTCCCATATAACTCATCACCCGTGGGCACAGCTGAGACCGTTCCTGGGGCTCACACCCACACGGGGAAGTTGGCAGAAATGGAAGCTCGCGAGTCAGTCCATCCTTTTTAGTATCCAGCAAAATTAGGAATTTAAGCTCCCAGAAGATGGGCCAATAAAAATATTAACCCGCCCTCCTGGGCTCCCTAATGTGCTGGGACTCAGCCAGCCCTCACTGACGTGACCTGCAGAAAAGCCCAGTATTTCATTTCCCAGCCTCACCCAAATACCGCCCCTTCCTGGTTCCCACCCCACGTCCCGGCAGTATCGTTTTCAGGGAGATCCCAGCCTGGCGGTTCAGCCGGTTCAGCTGAGGGACTGAAAACCCCCAGGTAACAGCGCCCCAGGAAGCTGAGGGAAGGAGATAAAATTCAGCGCTGGGTGTTCACACGGGGTTTGAAACAATGCCCATGTGGAGACTTTGGCTTGTTCCACCCGAGTTCAGCGGCTTGTGACTGTTGACTCTTCGGGTAATGTTTGTTCAGCAGGACGTGGGTGTGTGTTTCTTCGCATTTCCCCCTTCCCTTAAACCAACGTCCTGCCCCCGTGCCAGCCCGGGTGCCCATCACGGCCTCCACAGTGGCACCAACCCAATTCGGAGGATCCGCCTTTGACTTCAGGCCTGGGAGAAGCAAACAGTGGCTGGGTGTGTTAGGAGGCGTCACCACGTACCAGCCTGTGTCCACACTGCACACCACTGCCAGTGGTGGGGAGGTTCTCCTAGGACCCAGGAGCTCAGTGCAAGAAGGGGGAGACAGCAGGTGCACCCCGTCTCCGTGGGGAACTGGCGTTTTGGGAGGGTGGCTGGAACCCACCCAGCTGCAACTTACTCCGGGTGCTCCAGGTTAATGCTCATTTCTTGGACGTGTGATCAAAGGGGCTTTCCCACCTGTCAGCTCATTGCACGCTGGGATTTCAGGAGCCAGCTCAGGTCACGCTGAGACGCGAACACACCCCTCAGAAGAGGCCAGTATAAATGCCACCGCAGCTCGGCACCAGGCTGGCTTCCAGGCGGGAGGAGGCCTGAAGCAGATGGAGAGGTAAGTGGTAGTGCTGGTGGGCGCCGGGGAGGGAAGGATTGTAAATCGTGTACAATTCTAGCAGGGTGCTCGGGGCTAGGCTGCCCCGCAGAGGCGCTGTCCAGGGTCTAACGCAGGGCGGTGGTGAGCGCTGGGCGATTCTGGGCTAGATGATCCCATTGGTTTGATGCTGAGAGGGAGAAGGGGCAGGACAGGCTTTGATCTGGGGCGGCAGGGGATGGACGTGTTTCTCCTGAGCCAGAGCTGGCCGGACTCGGTACAGGGAGGCAGCCGGGCTTGCGGGTGAGACAGACTTGGTTCTGGAGGGACAATTCGCCCACAGCCCACTGGGGCCAGGAGGGTCATTCCGAGCTCCCCTGGGGTCGGTGCGGTGGGCCCAGTCCTGCACTGGGGCAATTCAAATCAGACCCTGTCGCAGACTCTGCTGGGTCCTGGGTGAGCACTGGATGCACCTCAGGGCCGCTGAGATCAGGAGGTGACCTCGACGCCGCTGCCTTTGGCGGAGTTGCGCATCCAGTCCTCCTTCGGACTCCCCTTTGCGCCGCATTTCCTGGCTTTGTAAGGCACCGACGATCCTGTGCGCAGAAGGGAGCAGCGGTCAGAGTAACTGCTGCCCTGCGCAACGCTGCCTTGGGTGGGAACTCAGCCCTCCATGGAGCGCGTAACGGGGGGCAGGCAATCGAGAGATCTTCTCTCCATGGCCATGGTCCATCCCCTGCCACCCCAGATCAAATCCAGGTGCCCTGTCCCGCCCCTTCTCTCCCTCGTGTTCACTGGATTGCAAACCCAGAGGTGGGCTGGGGGGGGTTGTCGAACTGACTGGGAGAGACCCTGCCAAGATGTAATTCCATTGCTGGCTCTACGACCAGCAGCTTTAAGCCTCTGGAAGAGGAAGGGCCGGTAGTGGCGAGGCTGGAGGGAGAATGTAGAAACGGGGAAGTCTCATCCAGAGATCCGTGCCAGGACTCCTGGGTTCTCGGGGGGCAGAACCCTGGCCCCAGCTGGAAGTAGAGCGCAGGGTGGCGGGAAGGTGCCACCCAGCTGGAATTCGCCCAGGGGCGTGGAGGGTGTGTGCCCCATGCACCGGACAGGTGATCGAACATGTTTCTCATTGCACACTGGGATTTCACGCACAGCCTCTGACACGCCAGCGGGCAGCGCCCTCCTGCAGCAGAGCCCTGTAAATACCCCCGACGTGGCACCGGGCGCGTGACCGACGGGACGAGGTTCGACGTGGACGGAAGGTAGGAGCGGGGAAAAGTCATTCGCGTGGGGACGGTCTGTGGTCTGTGCTCGCCGGGGCCGTCACTGGGCACTGCTCGCGCCGATGGGCAAACAGCAGTGTTTCAGTGCGTGTGTGCTGGGGCTGGGGAGAGCCCAGGGAAGAGCTGGAGAGACTGTGCCAGGCCGGGCTGCGGCCAGAGAGACGGGAAGCGATGGACCACGAGTCCAGTCCAGGGCAGCAGAGAGGAGTCGAGCTGTACCCACTGCTCTGACCGGGGCAGCAGGGGCCCGGAGCACACAGCACCGGCAGGGTCAGAGCAGGCTCTGGGAGAACAGCCAGATTCGGGATGATGCAATTCAACTCTCACACCCTCAGCTCAGTTCTAACACCCAGAGCAGGCCCAGCGAAGTCAGCGGGGTCCCTGGAGCCACCCCAGGGTCTCCTGGCGGCGCAACCCTGCGTTTGTGGCATTTGAACAGTCAGACGGGGGAAAGGCACCGCCCTCACAAGGAACCAGTTCCTTCCACAGTACTTTTCTGTGCCAGAATTGAGACTTCCTGGTGGGGGGGAAGCCCTTGCGGCGTGGCCCACGGTCGGGTGGTCCAGCGTGAGAAAGGACGTTCTTCTCCTGTCCGGGGCACTGAAAGTTCTCCCCTTCCCGCAGATCCCACCACCCTTGTTCCCTGCCTTGCTCAGCATGGCCTTTTTAACTCCCGACCTGCAACGTGGGATTGCTAAAGGCCTGGAGCATCTGGTATCTCTGGCCAGGAACATGAGCTCTTCCAGCGAGACCCCGGGTGTGCACAGACGGGTTCAGGAAGATGCCCGCAGTGCCTTGAAGGAAATGACAGCAGTGAACAGCCAGCTGGAAAAGCAGCAGCGCACCATGGATTCCCAGGCCGTGGAGGTGGCGGAGAAGAGCTCGACGCTGCGTAAGGAAAAGCACGAAAGAGAACTGAGCCAGGACCTCTCCCGTATAGAGCTGCAATACCACGAGAGCACCAAGGAACACGCCGAGACAATACACGGCACAGCCAAGAGTCAGCTGGAAGAGCTCACGAAGATGCAGAAGAAGGCGAGACGAGAGGTGGGGTGGAATAAAATCGCCAGAAATATCGCCCTGGCGTTCCTGCCTTTCTCCAGTCTCATGGGTAGGTCTCGACCAAGCCCTGCCCTCCCACGGGGTGGCAGCGGCTTCCTCACGAGCCAGCTGTGCCCTCCGCTCAGAGCCAGCTGCGGCCCTTTGGAAAGAGGGGCTCTGGCGGGCGGGGAATGGGGCACGCGGCCTTTCCTTTGTACCGTCAGCTGCTTTGGATGTACCCTTTTCTGCTGCTACCTCCGCTCTCGCTTGCAATCTCCGTGGAGGCCAAGGGCTGAGCAGGTCATGGAGACTGAGCTCCTGGCAGTCTCCGAGCGGGGAACCCCTGGTCGGGGCGGCGCATTGGGGTGCAGGAGGAAAGAGGGGGCTGTTGGGATGCGGAGGGTGAGATATCGGCCCACTGAGGCACTCAGCCGCCCGTCCCCGGTTCTATAACCGGGAGCCTCCGGTGCGTGAGCGGAGGTCTGATCTTTCGCTTGTGAAAACGTCCCACGCCAGCACAGCAATGCGCTGGTCTTCAAACCCAGCCCAGAGGGTTTTGATTTGCCTGCAGAGCGTCAGAACTGGGGCTGAAGTACTTTGATGTGACCTGCCAGGGCAGGGCTTCCTGGGAGTTCGGGGCCAGGCGCTACCGTTCACATCTTCGGGCTGCTCAGGCAACCTCTGCCCCCGACCCGTCTCTTCCTTTAGGGAGGGGCGGGGAAGTTCTCCGCACACGGGAGATCGGTTCCGGCCATGGTGCCTGGCCAGAGGCGGGAATAGAAACACAGCTCCCCTGCGGCAAGGCAAACCCCACTTCTGGCCGAGAGGTGTCCGGCTGTGGCTGAAATGGTTTGACGGTGAAATGAGATTTTCTGTGGCAAGCAGAGACTTTTTGAATACAATCATTTTGCAGAAGTCATTGCACAGAAAGAGGTAGAGAAATTAGAGGGGGTCCAGAAAAGAGCGACAAGAATCTATCAAAGGTCTAGAGAACGTGGCCTATGAAGAAAGGCTGAAAGAATTGGGCTTGTTTAGTTTGGAAAAAAGAAGATTGAGGGCGGACATGACAGCGGTTTTCAGGTATCTAAAAGGGTGTCATAAAGAGGAGGGAGAAAACTTTGTTCTTTTTGGCCTCTGAGGATGGAACAAGAGGCAATGGGCTTAAACTGCAGCAAGGGAGGTTTAGGTTGGACATTAGGAAAAAGTTCCTAACTGTCAGGTGGTCAAACACTGGAATAAATTGCCTGGGGAGGTTGTGGAATCTCCATCGCTGGAGATATTTAAGACCAGGTTAGACAGATGTCCGTCAGGGATGGTTTAGACAGTACTTGGTCCTGCCATTGGGGCAGGGGGCTGGACTCGATGGCCTCTCGAGGTCCCTTCCGGTCCTAGTGTTCTATGATTTAGAGAAGATCCCAATTTTCTCTCAGAAATGGATTTTCTTTTAACCTGTCGCCACGGTGGCCTGTAAGAACGCCCCTTTCGTTTCAGCTGGGATCATGACTGCCGTTTTCCAGGCCTCCCTGTACACTGCTCAGAGGGCAGAACAGGAGCTGCAAACCGCCGTCGACTTCTACAAAACCAAAGTCTGCGAGTACGAACAAAACATCCGCAAATGCGACCTTGAGAAGGAAAAAACTGAGCAGAGCGTCAAGGCTGATGAGACGAGAATACGCGAGATCGAGGAGGAACTTTCACGACTGCAGGCGAACTGGAGCGAAGAGCAGGATTTGTTTCTCTGCTTCCTGGGCCTGCTGCTCACAGAGCTACAGGCCCTCCCACGCCAGCTGGAGGAAGAGGGTTGCTGGGAAGATGCCTGGACGACTCTGGAAACGGTGGCGGTTGAGAAGCTGGAAGGGGGCGAGGGGCTGTTGAGCTTCTGGGCTGATACCACGAGGGACAATGGAAAGAAAATACAGGACCTTGTCAGGGAACTCGGCGAAATCCTCCACTCCAGGGCGAAGGGAGCCAGGATCGCTCAGAGCTGAGCTGCATCCAGTGCAGAGCAGCGGAGGAGAATGTGCCTTGCCGGGGGTCTGGTTCTGACCCCACGTACGTGGGTTTACCGGGGTGACATAGAGCAGGGGCAGGCGGCTGGTGGCGCTAGGAAAACTCTTCTCCCCGAGGTTAGGAGGCCTTAAATAGAAGGGCGAATGTAACACAGAAGTTCTGAATAAAAATGATGTTGGGTCCCGGCGACCCCGGCCTGCCTTGCCGTTTCTCCCGTCAGCCGTCCGCTCCAGGAACAGCCAGGTGGGCAGGAAGGGCTGGACGACACCGGCTCGTTACGAGCAGGGCTGGCGGGGGGCACCCATCGTCAGGGGGAATTATTCAGTGATGAGGGCCAGGCTGCCCTGCCAAGGGGCCTAGACCCCAGGGATGGGGGCTTCTCTGAACCACGTCTTTTAACCCCTCCAGAAACATGAGTTTCCCGAGCCCCCCCAGAAAGCGAATACCTATTCTGGGGCAGGGTGGGGGGGGGCGGGGCGGGGCTCTCACACCCCACATGCCGGGGCAGGGCCCCGTCTTACTCAGCATGCAGGGAGCCTGGGGGGGGCCTGGTGGCCATCTCTGGGGCCTCGCCTCTGTGCGGACACCGAGCTCTGCCTCCTCCCGTCTGTGCCCACCTCTTAGCTAACCCCTGCTCCCCACACTGCCCCGGCAGCCCAGCCCGGCCCGGCCCCCAGCGTCAGCTGCTCTCTGGCAGCAGGCAGGGCTCTGAGCACTGGACCACTCAGACACGCTGGACCATGTCGGGGGTCTATGACACACAGCACAGAGAAGACTCGGCCGAGGGCTTTATGGCCACTTTCCTGGGAGTTCGAGCCCAGGCCCTGTGGCTGTTCCCAGGCAATCTGAGGGCCCAATGCTCACAGGAACCCGCTGCTGAGCCGGCAACACGCGGCTGCGGAGGGACCCAGAGACCCCGTGCCCAGAGGGAGGAGCATGGGGGGTGGGGGCCCACCAGGGAGTCCCAGGCATTGGGCTAAAGTGGGAGAGGGGGCGGTAGGGTGGGGGGTGCCTGGCTCTGGGGGAAGGAAGGGGATTGGGTTGGGGGGACTGGGGGGTGCCTGGCTGTGGGGGAGGGGGGGCTGGGGGTGCCTGGCTGTCGGGGGGCACTGGGGATGCCTGGCTCTGGAGGAGGGGAGGGGAGGGGAGAGGGAGCGCCTCGAGCTAGGTAGTACACATGTATTTCTCTCCCTGGCCGGGTGTTACAGAAATCCCAGGACACGAGCCACTCCATGCGCTGTGGCTGTGCCTGTGGCTGGAGCGAGGGGATGGGAGAACACAGGCCCCGTGCCTGGCACTCCCGGCTGCTCACTGCTCGGCGTCCCTGCTCAAGGGGATCCAGCCAGCAGATGCTGACCTGGGCTGCGCTGGGCCGGGGCCGCAGAGGCAGAACTCGGCGTACAGAGCCCCACGCTGCGCCGGCAGAAAGCACCGTCAGCCAAGCAGAGCCGCCCCGATTCCCACCGGCCGGCGCCCGGGCCCCTGAGCGCCCTGGAGCTGCGCTAGCTTATGCCGCGGCTTGGAAGCCTGGAAGGGACGGCTGAGCCCCTTGTCTGGCGGTAAGTGGCCTGGCTTTCCGCCATCTGGCCAAGCGTGGGTCCCCTGGTGCTCACATCTCCTGCTCCTGCTTCCGCTGGCCCGGAACGAGTCCGACTCAGAGGCTGAAGCCTCTGCCGCCGGGCACCACGGAGGGGCCGTGCCTCCTGGCACCTGGGTGGGAATGGCGCAGCCCCGGGGCGGAGGGGAGATGGAGCTCCCCGGTACTGTCCAGCTGTGACTGTGGGGTGGACTCGGCCTCCGGACAGGAGGCCAGGCGGGGTCGGCAGGACGCTGGTGGTTCCGGGTGCCCGTGCCCGGGCCTCAGCAGGAGCCTGCGCCTCTCGTGTCTTTTCCTTTCGCGAGGCTCCGGGACCGGGATCTGGACCTCCTCGGGCCCTGCAGGGCCGGTGACGGTGCTGAGGCGCCTCCTCCTTCGACGGTGACTCCGCCACGGCGACGGTCAGCGGCTGACCTCCGTCCTTCGGTGTCCTGGGCTGGAATGGCACAGGCTGGACAGGTGAGGATTGCTCTGGGCCCTACGTTTGCTGCCGTCGGCACAGGCTTTAAAGCTTGGTGGCAGCCATTTGCCCTGGCCCTGAGGCCTGCCGGGCGAGGAAGCAGGGCTGCCAAGAGCAGTGAGTAATGACCCGCTATCTCACTCAGCACAGCAAGGCCGTTTCCACCGCACAGATTAAATCTGGACACACCCGAAACACCTTTACTCCTGTAAGCGAGGGGCATTCCGGCCAACCCGCACCGGCGGCAAGGGGGAGCCAAGTTGGGGGCACAGGTCAGCAGTGAGAGCAGGACCCCGGCCAGCTCAGAGGGGAGTTTTCACACCCTGGGGGGGGATGAGGTAGCGTCTTCGCACCCCTTTGCAGTGGGGGGAATTGGAGGGGGCCTATGGACGAGGCGCCCGGGGCCACCTCATCCAGCGACGAGGACGATGAAGCTCGGAGGGGCAGGGCTCTGAGCTGAGCCGACTTGCTGGACAGGCTCCTGATCCCTGTGGACTGGGGGGGGGCCTAGGCAGGGCAGCGTCTGGACACTCAGCGCCCTGTGATCCCCCGGGAAATCGGGAGCGGGGTGGTGTGGAAGTCACCGAAGGCAGTGATGGGAGCTGGGCCCCTGCTAGCCCTGTCAGAGATCCGGCCGAGGGTCCGTCTGTCCTACGCCCGGTGGGGCCGAGCGACACGGCAGAGACAGGCCTGTGGTAGGGCCGGCGCGGGAAGGCGGAGGGATTGGCCCCTGCAGAGTCCAGGGGAAGAGAAGTTGTTCCAATGCCCCCGCAGCCGGTGGGAAGCAACACGGGAAGGGGCCGGGCGGGAGTGGTGCTTAAGGGCGCCCATATCGGCGCCGCTCCAGGGGTGCCACCGTCAACCCTGACGGGAGCGAACGGGGAGCAAATGGCCGATGCTCCTGCATGTGACGCGCCCACCCCTGATTGCGACTGACGTGACCGAGCCCCTGAAGAGCCTCAAATTCCCTCCCAAAGCCTGTGCATCGGCACCCCGCCTGCACCCAGACTCCCCCGCAGAGCCGGCCCCCAGCACCCCAGCCCCGAACCCCCTCCGAGATCCAGCCTGCCTCCTCCAGTCCAGAGCCGGCCCCCAGCACCCCAGCCCCGAACCCCCTCCGAGATCCTGCCTGCCTCCTCCAGTCCAGAGCCGGCCCCCAGCACCCCAGCCCCGAACCCCTCCGAGATCCAGCCTGCCTCCTCCAGTCCAGAGCCAGCCCCCCAGCCCCGAACCCCCTCTGAGATCCAGCCTGCCTCCTCCAGTCCAGAGCCGGCCCCCAGCACCCCAGCCCCGAACCCCCTCCGAGATCCTGCCTGCCTCCTCCAGTCCAGAGCCAGCCCCCCAGCCCCGAACCCCCTCCGAGATCCAGCCTGCCTCCTCCAGTCCAGAGCCGGCCCCCAGCCCCCCAGCCCCGAACCCCCTCCGAGATCCTGCCTGCCTCCTCCAGTCCAGAGCCAGCCCCCCAGCCCCGAACCCCCTCTGAGATCCTGCCTGCCTCCTCCAGTCCAGAGCCGGCCCCCAGCCCCCCCAGCCCCGAACCCCCTCCGAGATCCTGCCTGCCTCCTCCAGTCCAGAGCCAGCCCCCCAGCCCCGAACCCCCTCCGAGATCCTGCCTGCCTTCTCCAGTCCAGAGCCAGCCCCCCAGCCCTGAACCCCCTCCGAGATCCTGCCTGCCTCCTCCAGTCCAGAGCCGGCCCCCAGCCCCCCAGCCCCGAACCCCCTCCGAGATCCTGCCTGCCTCCTCCAGTCCAGAGCCAGCCCCCAGCACCCCAGCCCTGAACCCCCTCCAAGATCCTGCCTCCTCCAGTCCAGAGCCAGCCCCCCAGCCCCGAACCCCCTCCGAGATCCAGCCTCCCTGCTCCAGTCCAGAGCCAGCACCCTGCACCCAAAGTCCCTCCCCAAGCCCACACCTCTTTCTCACCCACATTCCCTCTCGCAGCCCGGGCCACGTGGGGGTGGGGGTGGAAGGGAGCTTGAACAGGGGAGGGGTTTGAGCTCTGGCCACCAGCCAGATGTTTGCAGCCCCGCCTGAGACTCCCCCAAGGTCATTTGCACCTCTATTTATGCTGCGTCCCGTCTCACCAGAGACCAGGTCTGACTCCCAGCCGCATCCGAAGGTGAGGAACAGCCGGGAACTTGGGCTCCGTGGAAGGCAGGGTGAGTCACGCCAGCCCTCGGCCTCCAGCAAGGGAGAAGGGGAGCAGACGGGCCGGGGGTTACGCTTATTACTTATCGAGCGCATTTCCACGCTGCGAGGGTGACCAGCCGCCCTGTGCTGGGCGGGACGGTCCCATAGCTGGGATGCTGAAATGTGCCCCGACTTATCTCTCAAAGGGACTTATTGGCCTGTATTTGGCCCTCTTCCTCGCCGAGCCTCGGGGAAGCTGGGGACGCTGGGCGGCTGCCGTATGTGGGACAGGGAGATCTGGTCGCCCCACGCAGTGCCTGGGGCTCAGCGGGGAAGGGCACCACCCCCCTGGGTGCTGTCCACACCCACAGGGGAGCAGCCAAGCCCTGCCTGGAAGAGCTGACAATGGGCATAAGTCAGACACGCCCGGGGTGGGGGGATGAGTCCCACACACAGGCGCTGGTCAGTGGGAGGACTGTGCCCGTCCCCCTCTCCACAGCAGGGGTGAGTCTCGGGGGATTCCTGTGCGCAGTTCTAGGCGCCTTGAGCGAGGGGCGAGGTGCCCCCGGCGGGGAGACCCCCGAATGAGCCGGGGTAAGAGAGCCTGGCCCAGGCCGGGAGGAGGAAGAAGAGAGCCAGGTTTAGTCGAGACAAGAGGCCGCCGGAGGGGCGTGGTACCCACAGGAAGTCATCTGGGATAAGGAGAGGCCGGGGCTGCCCCTCGGGAGCCCAGGGCTCACGTCTGGACGGCGCAGGCCCCTGTCTCGGCTTGCAGCTCCCAGCAGGAGGCCCCGTTCCTGGCGTGGGCAGCCTGGGCACCTGCCTGGCTCTGCAGCGACCGGCCGGGGTAGCGGTGGGCGGAGGACTCACCTGAGCGGGGAATTTCCCACGCCCAGCAGCACACCCGAGCTCAGGGAAGGCGAAATACGGTCCCCAGGCTGGAGCTCGCCTGCAAGAGCCCAAGTCGACTTCCTGCCTGGCCCGTCTCCAAGTGGGCGACGGGGCTGGGAACTCTGGGAGCAGGGGACTCGCGCTGCCCTCGCCCCGGCACGAGCTCGCAGCTCCCATTGGCTGGTGTCCCGGCTTGCAGGGGCCATTGCCTGGGCTTGCAACTGCCAGGTTACAGCAGCTGCTCCGAGCGCAGGCAGGGCCTGGAAAGCGCAGCTCCTCGGCTAAGGCGCCTGCGGGACTCCAGGCCAGGTAAGTGCCCCCTGGCCAGAGCCTGCCGCCTCCTCCCACCGCGCCCCTCTGCCCCACGTAACCAGCTCTGGCAGCCATTCGCCTTCCCAGGCCCTGCATCCCGATCTCCACCCCTCCTCCAGCGCACAGCCCCCTGCCGCGCCTGTACCAGCTCCTACAGCCCTCCTCCAGCGCACAGCCCCCTGCCGCGCCTGTACCACCTCCTGCACCCCTCCTCCAGCGCACAGCCCCCTGCCGCGCCTGTACCAGCTCCTGCACCCCTCCGCCAGCGCACAGCCCCCTGCCGCGCCTGTACCAGCTCCTGCACCCCTCCGCCAGCGCACAGCCCCCTGCCGCGCCTGTACCAGCTCCTGCACCCCTCCTCCAGCGCACAGCCCCCTGCCGCGCCTGTACCAGCTCCTGCAGCCCTGCTCCAGCACACAGCCCCCTGCCGCGCCTGTACCAGCTCCTGCACCCCTCCGCCAGCGCACAGCCCCCTGCCGCGCCTGTACCAGCTCCTGCACCCCTCCTCCAGCACACAGCCCCTGCCGCGCCTGTACCAGCTCCTACACCCCTCCTCCAGCACACAGCCCCTGCCGCGCCTGTACCAGCTCCTGCACCCCTCCTCCAGCGCACAGCCCCCTGCCGCGCCTGTACCACCTCCTGCACCCCTCCGCCAGCGCACAGCCCCCTGCCGCGCCTGTACCAGCTCCTACACCCCTCCTCCAGCGCACAGCCCCCTGCCGCGCCTGTACCAGCTCCTACACCCCTCCTCCAGCGCACAGCCCCCTGCCGCGCCTGTACCAGCTCCTACACCCTTGCTCCAGCGCACAGCCCCCTGCCGCGCCTGTACCACCTCCTGCACCCCTCCGCCAGCGCACAGCCCCCTGCCGCGCCTGTACCAGCCCCTACACCCCTCCTCCAGCACACAGCCCCCTGCCGCGCCTGTACCACCTCCTGCACCCCTCCTCCAGCGCACAGCCCCCTGCCGCGCCTGTACCACCTCCTGCACCCCTCCGCCAGCGCACAGCCCCCCTGCCGCGCCTGTACCAGCTCCTGCACCCCTCCTCCAGCACACAGCCCCCTGCCGCGCCTGTACCACCTCCTGCACCCCTCCTCCAGCACACAGCCCCCTGCCGCGCCTGTACCACCTCCTGCACCCCTCCTCCAGCGCACAGCCCCCTGCCGCGCCTGTACCAGCTCCTGCACCCCTCCTCCAGCGCACAGCCCCCGGCCGTGCCTGTACCAGCTCCTGCACCCCTCCGCCAGCGCACAGCCCCCTGCCGCGCCTGTACCAGCCCCTACACCCCTCCTCCAGCGCACAGCCCCCTGCCGCGCCTGTACCACCTCCTACACCTCTCCTCCAGCGCACAGCCCCCTGCCGCGCCTGTACCACCTCCTGCACCCCTCCTCCAGCGCACAGCCCCCTGCCGCGCCTGTACCACCTCCTGCACCCCTCCGCCAGCGCACAGCCCCCTGCCGCGCCTGTACCACCTCCTACACCTCTCCTCCAGCGCACAGCCCCCTGCCGCGCCTGTACCACCTCCTGCACCCCTCCTCCAGCGCACAGCCCCCTGCCGCGCCTGTACCAGCTCCTGCACCCCTCCTCCAGCACACAGCCCCCTGCCGCGCCTGTACCACCTCCTGCACCTCTCCTCCAGCGCACAGCCCCCTGCCGCGCCTGTACCACCTCCTGCACCCCTCCGCCAGCGCACAGCCCCCTGCCGCGCCTGTACCACCTCCTGCACCCCTCCTCCAGCGCACAGCCCCCTGCCGCGCCTGTACCAGCTCCTGCACCCCTCCGCCAGCGCACAGCCCCCTGCCGCGCCTGTACCAGCTCCTGCACCCCTCCTCCAGCGCACAGCCCCCTGCCGCGCCTGTACCACCTCCTGCACCCCTCCTCCAGCGCACAGCCCCCTGCCGCGCCTGTACCACCTCCTGCACCCCTCCTCCAGCGCACAGCCCCCTGCCGCGCCTGTACCAGCTCCTACAGCCCTGCTCCAGCGCACAGCCCCCTGCCGCGCCTGTACCAGCTCCTGCACCCCTCCGCCAGCGCACAGCCCCCTGCCGCGCCTGTACCAGCTCCTGCACCCCTCCTCCAGCGCACAGCCCCCTGCCGCGCCTGTACCACCTCCTACACCCCTCCGCCAGCGCACAGCCCCCTGCCGCGCCTGTACCACCTCCTGCACCCCTCCTCCAGCGCACAGCCCCCTGCCGCGCCTGTACCAGCTCCTACACCCCTCCTCCAGCGCACAGCCCCCCTGCCGCGCCTGTACCAGCTCCTGCACCCCTCCTCCAGCGCACAGCCCCCTGCCGCGCCTGTACCACCTCCTGCACCCCTCCTCCAGCGCACAGCCCCCTGCCGCGCCTGTACCACCTCCTGCACCCCTCCGCCAGCGCACAGCCCTCTGCCGCGCCTGTACCAGCTCCTACAGCCCTGCTCCAGCGCACAGCCCCCTGCCGCGCCTGTACCAGCTCCTACACCCCTCCTCCAGCGCACAGCCCCCTGCCGCGCCTGTACCAGCTCCTGCACCCCTCCTCCAGCGCACAGCCCCCTGCCGCGCCTGTACCACCTCCTGCACCCCTCCGCCAGCGCACAGCCCCCTGCCGCGCCTGTACCACCTCCTGCACCCCTCCTCCAGCGCACAGCCCCCTGCCGCGCCTGTACCAGCTCCTGCACCCCTCCTCCAGCGCACAGCCCCCTGCCGCGCCTGTACCAGCCCCTACACCCCTGCTCCAGCACACAGCCCCCTGCCGCGCCTGTACCACCTCCTGCACCCCTCCTCCAGCGCACAGCCCCCTGCCGCGCCTGTACCACCTCCTGCACCCCTCCTCCAGCGCACAGCCCCCTGCTGCGCCTGTACCACCTCCTGCACCCCTCCTCCAGCGCACAGCCCCCTGCCGCGCCTGTACCAGCTCCTGCACCCCTCCTCCAGCGCACAGCCCCCTGCCGCGCCTGTACCAGCTCCTACATCCCTCCTCCAGCGCACAGCCCCCTGCCGCGCCTGTACCAGCTCCTGCACCCCTCCTCCAGCGCACAGCCCCCTGCCGCGCCTGTACCAGCCCCTACACCCCTGCTCCAGCACACAGCCCCCTGCCGCGCCTGTACCACCTCCTGCACCCCTCCTCCAGCGCACAGCCCCCTGCCGCGCCTGTACCAGCTCCTGCACCCCTCCTCCAGCGCACAGCCCCCTGCCGCGCCTGTACCACCTCCTGCACCCCTCCTCCAGCGCACAGCCCCCTGCTGCGCCTGTACCACCTCCTGCACCCCTCCTCCAGCGCACAGCCCCCTGCCGCGCCTGTACCAGCTCCTGCACCCCTCCGCCAGCGCACAGCCCCCTGCCGCGCCTGTACCACCTCCTGCACCCCTCCTCCAGCGCACAGCCCCCTGCCGCGCCTGTACCACCTCCTGCACCCCTCCTCCAGCGCACAGCCCCCTGCCGCGCCTGTACCAGCTCCTGCACCCCTCCTCCAGCGCACAGCCCCCTGCCGCGCCTGTACCACCTCCTGCATCCCTCCTCCAGCGCACAGCCCCCTGCTGCGCCTGTACCAGCTCCTACACCCCTCCTCCAGCGCACAGCCCTCTGCCGCGCCTGTACCAGCTCCTGCACCCCTCCGCCAGCGCACAGCCCCCTGCCGCGCCTGTACCAGCCCCTACACCCCTCCTCCAGCGCACAGCCCCCTGCCGCGCCTGTACCAGCTCCTACAGCCCTCAGCCCTCTGCTGCGCCTGTACCACCTCCTGCACCCCTCCTCCAGCGCACAGCCCCCTGCCGCGCCTGTACCACCTCCTGCACCCCTCCGCCAGCGCACAGCCCCCTGCTGCGCCTGTACCAGCTCCTGCACCCCTCCTCCAGCGCACAGCCCCCTGCCGCGCCTGTACCAGCTCCTACAGCCCTGCTCCAGCGCACAGCCCCCTGCCGCGCCTGTACCACCTCCTGCACCCCTCCGCCAGCGCACAGCCCCCTGCTGCGCCTGTACCAGCTCCTGCACCCCTCCTCCAGCGCACAGCCCCCTGCCGCGCCTGTACCAGCTCCTCCACCCCTCCTCCAGCGCACAGCCCCCTGCCGCGCCTGTACCACCTCCTGCACCCCTCCGCCAGCGCACAGCCCCCTGCTGCGCCTGTACCACCTCCTGCACCCCTCCTCCAGCGCACAGCCCTCTCCTGCGCCTGTACCAGCTCCTGCACCCCTCCTCCAGCGCACAGCCCCCTGCCGCACCTGTACCACCTCCTGCACCCCTCCTCCAGCGCACAGCCCCCTGCTGCGCCTGTACCACCTCCTGCACCCCTCCTCCAGCGCACAGCCCCCTGCCGCGCCTGTACCACCTCCTGCACCCCTCCTCCAGCGCACAGCCCCCTGCCGCGCCTGTACCAGCTCCTGCACCCCTCCTCCAGCGCACAGCCCCCTGCCGCGCCTGTACCACCTCCTGCACCCCTCCTCCAGCGCACAGCCCCCTGCCGCGCCTGTACCACCTCCTGCACCCCTCCTCCAGCGCACAGCCCCCTGCTGCGCCTGTACCAGCTCCTACACCCCTCCTCCAGCGCACAGCCCTCTGCCGCGCCTGTACCAGCTCCTACAGCCCTGCTCCAGCGCACAGCCCCCTGCCGCGCCTGTACCAGCTCCTACACCCCTCCTCCAGCGCACAGCCCCCTGCCGCGCCTGTACCAGCTCCTGCACCCCTCCTCCAGCGCACAGCCCCCTGCCGCGCCTGTACCAGCTCCTGCACCCCTCCTCCAGCGCACAGCCCCCTGCCGCGCCTGTACCACCTCCTGCACCCCTCCGCCAGCGCACAGCCCCCTGCCGCGCCTGTACCAGCTCCTACACCCCTCCTCCAGCGCACAGCCCCCTGCCGCGCCTGTACCAGCTCCTGCACCCCTCCTCCAGCGCACAGCCCCCTGCCGCGCCTGTACCAGCTCCTGCACCCCTCCTCCAGCGCACAGCCCCCTGCCGCGCCTGTACCAGCTCCTGCACCCCTCCTCCAGCGCACAGCCCCCTGCCGCGCCTGTACCAGCTCCTACACCCCTCCTCCAGCGCACAGCCCCCTGCCGCGCCTGTACCACCTCCTGCACCCCTCCTCCAGCGCACAGCCCCCTGCCGCGCCTGTACCACCTCCTGCACCCCTCCTCCAGCGCACAGCCCCCTGCCGCGCCTGTACCAGCTCCTACACCCCTCCGCCAGCGCACAGCCCCCTGCCGCGCCTGTACCAGCTCCTGCACCCCTCCTCCAGCGCACAGCCCTCTCCTGCGCCTGTACCAGCTCCTACAGCCCTCCTCCAGCGCACAGCCCCCTGCCGCACCTGTACCAGCTCCTGCACCCCTCCTCCAGCGCACAGCCCCCTGCCGCGCCTGTACCAGCTCCTACACCCCTCCTCCAGCGCACAGCCCCCTGCCGCGCCTGTACCACCTCCTGCACCCCTCCTCCAGCGCACAGCCCCCTGCCGCGCCTGTACCACCTCCTGCACCCCTCCTCCAGCGCACAGCCCCCTGCCGCGCCTGTACCAGCTCCTACACCCCTCCTCCAGCGCACAGCCCCCTGCCGCGCCTGTACCACCTCCTGCACCCCTCCTCCAGCGCACAGCCCCCTGCCGCGCCTGTACCACCTCCTGCACCCCTCCTCCAGCGCACAGCCCCCTGCCGCGCCTGTACCAGCTCCTACACCCCTCCTCCAGCGCACAGCCCTCTCCTGCGCCTGTACCACCTCCTGCACCCCTCCTCCAGCGCACAGCCCCCTGCCGCGCCTGTACCACCTCCTGCACCCCTCCTCCAGCGCACAGCCCCCTGCCGCGCCTGTACCACCTCCTGCACCCCTCCTCCAGCGCACAGCCCCCTGCCGCGCCTGTACCAGCTCCTACACCCCTCCTCCAGCGCACAGCCCTCTCCTGCGCCTGTACCAGCTCCTACACCCCTCCTCCAGCGCACAGCCCCCTGCCGCGCCTGTACCACCTCCTACACCCCTCCTCCAGCTCGCAGCCCCCTCCCAGACCCCCCCCGTCTTTTTTTGAGGAGCTTCTGTTTCAATTCCTCCCTGTGCCGATGAGAAGAAGGGAGCTGAACGTGGGGTTCCCTATTTCCAAGCAGTGGGCTCCCGAGACAGTCTCACACTGCTTCTGTGCCGGGGACTGTTGAAGTTTCTATCTGCAGTGCAACAGCTTGAACAGAGAGGCGGAGACCCGTCCCAGGAGAGCCCCTCGGTTGAGCCGGCGCTCCCCTAAACGGCAGGAGAGCCCTCGTCCTCGCCAGGCAGAGAGGGGGAAGGACCCGGACCCCCCACATCCCAGGCAAGCACCCTAGTGCCCGGGCTAACAGGCGTGAGAGGGGCAGCCTGCCCCGCCGACGGCGTGTGAGGAGCCCGGCAGGCGCCACCACCAATCTTATAGGAATGGCTTAACCGCCTGCCGCCAGGGGACCGTCCCTGGGCGCGGATCAGCCGGCACAGGCCTCGCCCCAGCCCAGACAAGTGCCAGAGGGGGGTGGGACGCACCCCTCTCCCCAGCATGTCCCTCTCAGCCTGGTGTGGTGGCTTTTGTGGGCCCCGTTCTCCGGTGCCCGTAACTGGACGGGAGCCCTGCGCAGTGATCTCAAACTGGCCTGGGCCGGGGGTGTCTGGAGTGCCACTGTGTGCTCCCGAGCAACTCCTGCGTCCCTTTGTGGATCTGCACCGAACTCCCCATGCAGGCACAGGGCAGGAGAGGAAGCCCGGGGGGGGACGTGGCTGTTCCTCGGTCCCCAGCCAACTCTGTCCCAGGTGCGAATTCAGCTCACTGGCCTCCTGTGACCCCCCTGCCCCAGTGGGGGACACCCGGGGATATTTCTGCCCCTGGCCCCGACACTGCAACCCGAGCTCTCCCCTCCTTATTTGCAGTGCAGGTGCCAGGAAGGTATCTCCTGCGCCAGCTAATGTTAGTGGGCTTTTCGCATGCCCGTCTGCTGGCCGGCTTTCGGGGCAGGGGAGGGGGTTAAATTAAGGAGATAAATCAATGGTGCCAATTGTTTAAAAACTCATTGAACTTTTCACGCTTGCCCCCTGGCTCTAATTGTGGTGCACCTTTCTCCAAGCCCAGTACATCGCTCCTGTGCTTGCCGGGTGCAGTGTTTAATAGGGTTACACCTTGCAGGCAAAGTTCAGCTGCGACCGAGCCGGAGCAGAGCATCGGCAAAGCAGACGGGCTGTGGAAGGTGACTCAGTTGATGATGGAGCCGTACAGCAACTGGGAGGAGCTCCTCAAACCAGCCCTACTCTTCATCGCCAGCTTGGAGCAGCTGACGTCCATCTCGGTCGGTGAGGGGAATGTCTTCGTCAACCAGAACATCCGAGAGCTGCCAAAATCGTTCGGGGCTTGTTTGGCACAAGTGAACATTCAGCTCTGGTGGTCCTTTAAAGCCACCCAGGAGATCATGAGTGAGATGAAAGTGTGTTTCAGAGGCGTCCCAAAGAAGATGGCAAAGTCTGTCCTACTTTGCCAGGAAGGCGCAGAGAACGCTGAGCTCAAAGGCATTGTTAAGAGCATACAGGCAGCGTCGAACCAAAGCAGGGCCTTGACGCCCAAACTCCGCACCACATTCTCCGCTGTGATGAGTCTGGTCGGGAACCTGCTGCAGGCCTGTGAAGACGCCAGGCAGGGCTGTGAGCAGGAGCTGAAGCGTGTACAAGAGCTGAAGGCAGGCATCCCAGCGAAGCCGGCCAAGGAGGACGCGAAGCAGGGTCCCAAGAACCAGCAGACGGATGAGGACTTCCGGAGCTACGTGGCAGCCGTGCTGGAGACGGGCAACTCTGTGAAAATGGTCTTTTTGCAGATCGTGAAAAAGTGTCTCGCCGCCCCCGACGTCACACCTGAGCTCCCTGCCCCAGAGTCGGATGCAACGCTGCTGAGCCACGAGAGCTTCTCCGACGTGAGGGAGAAGTGGGAGAAGCTGCAGGCAACCCTGGAGCAGGAGCAGGAGGAATTTGAGAGCGTCGACCAGCAGAACAAGGAGCTGATGAAAGCTGAATGTGACCTAAAGGAATACGAGGTGAGGGCGGCGGATTTAGAGACAGGCGGGAGGAGGCTGGGCCAAGCGGTCGAGGCCCTGAAGAGTATGAGGAGGCAGTGGGACAATATGTCTCCCTTCTTCCAGATGATAGGCAAGAAGATCGACTCCTGCTTCAGGGAGTATCTTTGTTCTGTCCAGGGCTCTCCAGAGCTCCCTCCCACCCGCAGAATGGATGAGATATTCAGAGCTTCCAGCGTGGCGCAGTTCGTGCTCATGATCTCCGACACCTACGTCAGCGTATCTTACAAACATCTGATGCCTCTGCTGGGAAAGCTGAAAACCGTCTCTACAAAGTCTTCCTCTGAGAATTTCCGACTGAGTTACAAGATAGAAGAGACCCAGAAGGAGATCTCCAGCCTGGTGCTGCAGCAGCAGGAGGCGTTCAAGAAAAACGTGAAAGGCCAGATGGAGCTCGTCAAGGAGGCGATAAAGACCAGCCAGCAGCCAGTGGATGAGGCGAAGCTGGAAGCAATTGAAGGAGCCTTGCGGAAGGCGATGAGGGAGCTGCCTATACAGTAGGAAGAGCAGAATCAATACAGCCTTGCGGTGGGGTCCCGCTTCGTGGCCCGACCCGAGCAAAGCTGCATGATCAAAAGATAACAGATTTCCACCGCTTCCTGGCGCTTGGGCTTTCTGCTTGGAGATGCCGACCAGACACCTTCTCAAATTCGCAAAAGCCCCGTTCATCTCCGCAGCGACCGTGGGACAGTCGCACCAGTTCCCAGCTCATCCGTCCCCAGCAGCAACGGGGCAGAATTGTTCTCTTCCGGCTGTTCCCCCCGAAACTGTCCCTTTAAACATCCCAGAGGATGAGTTTACCAGCCCTTCCCTCGGGGAGACGAGCCCACCCTCAGTGTCCCAGGAGAAGGGTGAGGTTCTCCACAGCCTCGGCTTAGTAACTGTGTGCTCCTCGGATGCAGTCTAGATGGGATGTGGTCCCTAACACAGCATCAGGGACTCTCCTGGCTGGAGGACGCCTCGCAGACATTCCCTCCCCATTCTCCTGAGCGCTAGTGAGCCCAGCAGGAAGAAGCGGGTCTGGGAGGATCCTGCCTCCTGAGCTTAGTTCAGAAGAGGATGTGCAGCTGGGAGCGGACCGGGGAAGGTTGTGACCACCTGGAAAAAGAATTGGCAGTGGGAAGAAGGGTAAGGAAGGATTGCAGGGGCAGCTTAGCATGGCCTAACCCTACGTCCCCCCAGTGAGAGAGGAGAAACCAGACACTGATGTGCCCGACAGACGGAGACAGAAGCATCCTGGACCTGGCGTGCCTGGAAAGAAGCAGACCTGTGAGTTGCTGTGAGCACCCCTGACAGTGCCCTGAGGCCTAACGCTGTCACCTGACCCCCCAGGGAGCAGAGTTCACTTGGGGTTCTGCCCTGACCCCTCGAGGGTCATCGGCTTCCCCGGGTGATGGATCGCTTGGGCTTTGCTCAGTGGATTTCGCCGGAGGGATCTCCGTTCTCCCTCACCCGCTGCTACGCCAACAAGTAGAATCCAAGGTCTGTTCCCACTGGCCTGCGAGCCGAGTGTTAGGGAAACGGAGGATCACCGATCAACGCCACCTCCACGTAAAGGCTCGTAGCTTGTCCCCTGCTGGAGCCATCGGCCACCCTCCAGCCAGGGAGAGGGCCCATAACCGGAGCTTCTGTTACGCTGCTCTTGCCGAACTGGTGTCTCCATGCAGAGCTCAGGGACTGCAAAGCGCCGGCGAATGGTTAGAGCAGGCGACGCCGCATTGGGACCCCTCCCCTGGGATGGCAGCGTGGGCTAGTGGTTAGAAAGGAGGCCTGGCGGTCGGGCCGCCGGGGCTGTGTGCCCGGTTCCAGCAGGCGAGTGCAGGCCAGCAGGCTGGAGCAGAGGAGTCTGGGTGTGATGGCACTGGGGGGGTCTTTTCCCAGCTCTGGGAAGGAAAGGAGATCGCGGGGTAGCACAGGCTGAGTCTGGGGATCAGCTCCGAATTGCTGGCTCCCCGAAGGGAGTTTTTCTCTGCAACGTGTTTCTGCTGCAATTCCTTCCTGCCATTCGCTCTGTGGTGCTGAATCAATAAAGCAAAGGTGACGGACAGGAGCCCGGGCCTCTGGCGTGTCATTCTCTAGCGCTCTGGCCAACACCGGCGTCTGCTCAGCCTGACCTGTGACACGAGCTGGGTCGGTTCTCAGTCTGTGCCCAGCAGCCACAGCCTGTTCTCTGCTCTCTTGGGCTGTGCTGCCCTCTGGTGGCCTTATTCTGTGTCTAAGCTCGGCCTCTGGGCCGTTTGCTTGTCCCTTAAAAACCTGGTCCCTAAAGGGAACCCAGCCCCAAGGCTTCCGACTCCCCCCCAGCCCCACATCGGCTCGTTTTAATAGCTGGGTGCCGGTTTGGTAGGCCCCAGACTGTCAGGGTGTGCGTCCCCCCACCCCCCGACTCCCCCAGCACACCCATCGCACCAGGAATAGATCTGAGCCAGAAATGAATCCGGTGCCCCTGGAAGGCAAAGGACCCGCCCCCCGAGTCGCTGTTTTAGACGGGGGGCTTGGGCTGGAACTTTCTTTCGCAGCACATGAAGTCGTCTCTCAGAGGCTATGCAAGAGTAACACGGTGTGAAACTCCTCCATCGTCGCGCGCGAGGAAAAGGCCCCTCTCACCGGTACTATATTGAGTAGAACAATTCGCACTTTCCCAGCTCCCCCAGAAGAAGGAGACGCTCACTGAAAGTGAGAGCCAACCACTCCAGAGCCCGCCCGGAGAAAATGCTTCTCACAGCAGGCGCTGGGGGCTTACACTGCCCTCAGCTACACGAGGGGGGCGAGAACACAGGAGCATTCACACAGCGAGGGGCTGTTCACAGGGAGTTTGGGGATATTCGGATTTGCAATAGTCAGGGTCAAAAATGCACACACAGATGTCGTGCGCACAAATAAACTCCTCCTGTGGGGCACACGCCAATTGCCAGCAGGCGGGGGGCTCAGGAAAGGAGCAAACCCCAGGGGTAGGTTCTTCCATCGTTCTCCAGCAGAGGTTTCTTGATCTCATCCGTGATACCGGCCACGCTGGGCGCGGTGGGAGACAAGAACGCGGCGTAAATGGGCGTCACATTTGACCCAGCCTGGCAGTGCGAATAATACACTGGTGGATTATAACGCCAGGAGGAGCCCTGGGGATTATCTTGCGGGACCTTCGTTAGAACGCGGGCTCCAAGACTTTCCTGCGTTAATTCCTGTTTGTATTAACACTGGTCATTTAGAAAACCAGCCAAGCTCCGTACAAAAGGCAGGTGATTAGTAAACCGTGGCGGGAGGTCGGCCCCCACTAACCGCCAGTGAGGGTTTTGTGGGAGTGGGATAGGACGGGGTTTCTGGGCACAGCCAGAGAAATCAACCCAGGGCACCTTTCCTTCAAATCTGGGTTCCTCGCAGCCCCGGGCTGGGATTTCCTTCTCCCTGAGGCAAGTCCAGCCAGCCACCACAGCCCCTCTGCCAGCCCCACTGGCCAGCCAGAAGCCACACGAGCAAACCCCCAGGCTTCCCAGCTGCTCCACCAGCCCAGCCCCACAACCCCCAACTTCCGGTGAAAGGCTCTTACGCCTGTTTCACCAGCACCGCGCAGACTTTTCCAGGCTCCAAAGGATCCAGCCTCACTCCCTGGACAATACATATCTGGATCGTACCCAAACAACGCGCTCCCCAATTCTTTGCATCTAATATCTCATGATTTATTAATAGAAAAGACAGAATTGTTAAACACACCTAACACACCTACACAACTAAGATCTATAACTTTACCTACCAACGTGACACAGACCTATAAGTAGCATACATAAATTCAGGGCATCATCTGCTTTCATCAGACACTATTGGATCCTTGGACTATAAGATGGATAGAAAGCTGGCTTGATGGTCGGGCCCAAGGGGTAGTGGTCAGTGGCTCAATATCTGGATGGCAGTCGGTTTCAAGCGGTGCCGCAAGGCTCGGTTCTGGGGCCGGTGTTGTTCAACGTCTTTATTAATGACCTGGATGAGGGACTGGGTTGGAGACAGACAGGATCCAGAGTGACCTGGATAAATTGGAGGATTGGGCCAAAAGAAATTTGATGAGATTCTGGATATGATGAAATTTGATGAGAGGCTGAATATGAGCTAACAGTGGGGCCCTTGTAGCCAAGACGGCTAACAGCACATTGGGGTGTATTAGGAGGGGCATTTCCAGCAGAGCTGGAGAAGTGGCTGTTCCCCCCGCTCGGCGCTGGTGAGGCCCCATCTGGAGTATTGTGTCCAGTTCTGGGGCCCCCGTATAATGAGGATGTGGATGTGCTGGAGCAGGTTCAGCGGAGGGCAACAGAAATGATTCAGGGGCTGGAGCACAAGCCCTGTGAGGAGAGACTGAGGGATTTGGGGTTATTTAGTTTACAGAAGAGAAGACTGAGGGGGGATTTGGTAGCAGCCTTCAACTTCCTGAAGCGGAGCTCTAAGGAGGACGGTGAGAAACTGATCTCAGTGGTGGCAGACGGCAGAACAAGGAGCAATGGGCTGAAGTTACAGAGTTGGAGGTGTAGGTTGGATGTTAGGAAAAGCTCTTTCCCCAGGAGGGAGGTGAAGCACTGGAGTGTGTTACCTAGAGAGGTGGTGGGATCCCCATCCCTGGAGGTGCTGAAGTCCCGGCTTGACCAGGCCCTGGCTGGGATGACTTAGTTGGGGTTGGTCCTGCTTTGGGACGGGGGCTGCACTCCATGTCCTCCTGAGCTCCCACCCAGCCCTGGGATTCTCTGATTCTGTGACACCTCACGTGCCCCCCCAGTACAATATTTGGAGCCAATGGCCACACTGGCCATTCAAATGGCTTCCAGACCCAATGTGAAAGTCCAGTCACACGATGGGGGGTATTTGCTTCTCACTTTTAACCCTACCTCGCCCGCGTTGGTAGCCCGGTGCAAGCCGCCAGCATACAGATAAACCCATGCACTTGCAACGGCCCAACTAGGGACGTGGGCTCTTGGAGCCATGGCCCTACCAGTCAGTTGCTGCTGGCTCAGCATCTGCCAGGGCTCTGAGGCTACAGCCATCTGACTTCAGCTTCTCAGCGAGAGCGTGGATTTCCTTTGTGGCCAGGAATCTCGTGCCAGCCTCGCCTTCCGGGCTTGTTAGGGACAGCACCTGCTGGACAACCTCTCCGAGGATGTTGCTGAGCTCCTCATAGATCACCAGGTCCTTGGTGAGCCTCCTGGTCACGCTGACCCGCCCTGCTAGCTGGCTTACAAAGGTGGTGCATTTCCTCAGCCCGTCCTGCTGGGCAATGAGCTCCCTCTGCAGCACGACCAGCTCCTGTCTCTCCACATTGAGCTGAGCCAGCCGGTGCTCGTTGGCTTCGATCTCGGCCTCCACATTTCGCTCCTGCCTGCGGTACCCGGCAGCTTCTGCCGAATACGTATCCACTTCATTCCTGAGTCGATTTGCAGCTTCCTGAGCCTCTCCTGCAGCTTTATTAGCAGCATCCAAACCTATCTGCCCACAGCCGACCAAGACGGAGCCTGGCGAAAGCAAACATAAGCAGCTCTGTGATTACCGCTCCTTGTACCACAGGCTGAGATTGGAACCCCCTGCACAGACCTGCCCCCAGGCAAGACCAGGGCCATCATGGTATCAGTGCTGCAGACGCCCCCCCCAAAAGCGGGGTCCAAGCACTGCACCCTGGGAGGGCAGGGGCCCCCTACCTGGTAGCTAATTCCATCTCCTGCCTTGCTGTGGGGCACAGCCCCTCCAACAGCTTTTGGGGAGGCAGGTATCCCCCCAGACTCAACTCCCCCAGCACCTCACAGTCCCACGCACCCCCAGCGGGCTCTGCTGCACCTGACCAGCAGCTCGGAGCTCGTGCCCTCGCCAGCAACGCAAGCGGCCTCTCCCCCACCCCCGATGAGGAGCAGTAGAGGTGGGTATCCAGCCAGAGCCTGTGGGGTGTCTCCCGTTTCCTCCTCCCAGCAGAGCACTGGGTTTGGGGACTTCCACAGTCTGCTTTGGTACAGCCCACCCAGCCCCTAAGCAGGGTCAAGGCCCCATGGGGCCACCAGCCAAGGTGCTGCCAGACCTACCAGAAACACATTGGCTGGGACTCCAGCGAATGAGGGTCTGTTCCAGGTCTCTGCTGGGTCACCTGGGGCCACTCACTGCCCAGATCTGTGCCTCGCTTTCTCCACCTGTGCAATGGGGATAATGACACCAGCCCCACTCCCTGTGTGTGCAGTGCTTTGAGCCGTGCAGCTGTACAGGCCTGCAGAAGAGGCAGGGCTAGTTAAGATTAAACGAGGCGCAAGGCCCCAGAAGGTAACATGCCCCCCAGCTGAGTGGTGGAGAATATCCCCTTCCACCGCATGCAGAACATTAGGCCTCAGCTACGAAGTGAGTCATCTCTGGAAAGGAGGCAATATTGGTCTCAATGCCCTGGTTGTTCCCTAGCAGTTCTGCAGGAACTACGACCCGGCTGGAGAAACCAAACCTGAGGACCAAACCTGAGGATCAAAATGGCAAATGAAATTTAATGTGGGTAAGTGTAAGGTAATGCATGTTGGAAAAAATAACCCAAATTACACGTACTACATGATGGGGTCAAATTTAGCTACGACAGATCAGGAAAGGGATCTTGGAGTTATAGTGGATAGTTCTCTGAAGACATCCACGCAGTGTGCAGCGGCAGTTAGTAAGGCAAATAGGATGTTAGGAATTATTAAAAAAGGGATCGATAATAAGACAAAAGATATCATACTTCCCCTATATAAAACTATGGTACGCCCACATCTCGAGTACTGCGTGCAGATGTGGTCTCCTCACCTCAAAAAAGATATATTGGCATTAGAAAAGGTTCAGAAAAGGGCGACTAAGATGATTAGGGGCTTGGAAAGGGTCCCATATGGGGAGAGGCTAGAGAGACTGGGACTTTTCAGTTTGGAAAAGAGGCGATTGAGGGGCGATATGATAGAGGTATATAAAATCATGAATGGTGTGGAGAAAGTGAATATAGAAAAATTATTTACCTTTTCCCATAATACAAGAACTAGGGGACACCAAATGAAATTGATGGGTAGTGGGTTCAAAACTAATAAAAGGAAATTTTTCTTCACACAGCGCACAGTCAACCTGTGGAACTCCTTGCCCGAGGCGGCTGTGAAGGCCAGGACTCTATTAGGGTTTAAAAAAGAGCTTGATAAATTTTTGCAGGTCAGGTCCATAAATGGCTATTAGCCAGGGATAAAGTATGGTGCCCTAGCCTTCATAACAAGGGCAGGAGATGGATGGCAGGAGATAAATCACTTGTCTTCTGTTCTCCTTCTCTGGGGCGCCTGGCATTGGCCACCGTCGGCAGATGGGATGCTGGGCTTGATGGACCTTTGGTCTGACCCAGTATGGCCATTCTTATGTTCTTATGTTCTTATGACCTGCCAGGGTGTCCCATGCAGACCAGCACCTCCTGCGAGAGAATCAGACCCACTTCCGCAGAGAGGAAAGGCCCCATCCCCAAGGCTCTTCCCTTGCAGCCCCGAGCCGTCCTTTTCTTCTCCCTGGGGCCAGAGGGGACCAGTGTCCACTAAAGGGAGAGGCCTTGTGTGTCCTCCTCCAGCCCCTTTGCAATGGCCAGTTAGTAGCTGCTTCTCCATGCTCAGTAGAGACTGACAAAGTGGAACGCCTGGAAAGGGGATTAAGAGGCCCCATCCTATGGCACCAATGGATGGATGGACACCTCAAGTGCTAAACCCCTGGCAGCCCCCCCAGGGTGCATGCACCAAGGTGCCAAGTAGCCGTTAGCTTTAAGCAGCGCCAGTCACTCACCGATAATTGTCCCCAGAAAAGGAATAAACATCAGGCCGATGCCCACATCTCGTTGCACTCGGTTCTTCGCTGCTTCCTCTTGTCGTTTCCGCACCTCTGCCTGCATTTCTCTGCATTCCCTTTCAGCCCTTTCCAGCCTCTCCATGGCCTCTCTTTCCCGCTGGAGGCAGGAGTCCAGCTGGGCCCTGAGACGCGTGAGGGTCTCTTTCTTTTCCTCTTGCTCATCCTGCATCGTTTTCTTCCTCTTTACTAGCTCCTCGGTTGCAGCATCGACCACCCTCAGCTGCCTTCCCAGCTCGCCCTCGGCTGCTGACAGCTCTTGGGAAGCTTTCTTGATTCGTTCCCGGATTTTCTTGTGTGCCTCTGGATCTTCCTCCCTCTCGAGTAAGTGTTGAGTGAAACACACCAGCTCCTTCATCCCCGCCTCAAAGTGGTCCCGGCAAACCAGCTTATAAGCCTCATCGAGTCTGGAGCAACTCCTAAGGGCCATGGGGCAGTGCCACAAGGTGATCCCCCACCTGCAACAACAAGGTAACGCTGAGCATGGCAGGCACGTTGAGCCCAGGATCTTGGCTGTGCACTGCTACACCGGGGCGAGTACAGAATCACACCGCTGGGGCGGCAGGGCGGCTGTGCATCTCACCAGGACCACTGAGACAAACTCCAGCCCAGGCTCTAGTCACACCACAGCGTAGCTGCGAGTTCAGGGCCGGGTTACTGAAATCAGAATCTGGCCTTTGGTTTTATTCCCTGGAAGCACAAAAGTTCTGTGGTGCCTTCGGGGGCAAAGGCTCTTGTGCTGGAGAGACTGATTTCTCCCCTGCGTTGCAGGTACAAGCTAAGCTTTCCGAACCCCAAGGCACATCTGCTCCAAAAACCAGCATCACACCTGGAATTAAATTGTTTTCAGTGGCAATGGGCCTCCCAGCAGCACAGAACAAAGGAGAGCTCTGATTCCCAGCCGTGTCCCTGCCTGAGCCTGGCAGTGACTCTCTGTGATGGGGTTCTGGGGTCCACCAAGCTCTGCACCCCGGCCGTAGGCAGGAGAGTCTCTCACTGGCAGGAGAACAGCGGGTTTATTAGGCGACAGGACACAGCATCGTACAGAGGAGTCAGTGCAGCTGGCAGAGACAGCCAGTCCAATCCATGTTGGGGAGAGGAGGCCCCGAGGGGCCCCCAGAGCTGGGGCCTTGCCCCCCCCTTTGTCTTTCTCTCCCTCAGCCCAGACTCACTGCTTCCAACTCCCAGTTCCAATTCAAACCCCTCAGGCTCCACCTCCTCCTTTGTCTGCAGTACAAAGGTGTTACCTGGTCGTCAAGGTTACCCTCAGCAGGAGCCCCACACCCTCTGTGAGCCACTCACACACACACAGGTATCCCCCACTCCATCACACTCTCCATGTGACCGGCTCTCGCAGGTGTCTTGCAGCCTGGAGATTTTAGCTTTGAACACTGGAGAATGTGAGTTTTTGGCAGCCAGCACCCCCCAGCCTTCGACTTTCTTCCCCATCCCACAGGGGTCTGGGGTAAGGGTGGGTCAGGGAGCAGCCTCCTGGCTCTGAAATGGGTTGGGGATGGAACCAGAGGGCAGGCGTGGAGCGCAACTGACTTACGGTAGCAGCGGTAGGTGTGAGGGCTGGGGCTGTGATTAATTGATATAGCAGCTTCGGCAGCCTCTGCAATTACCCATAGCTCAGTGAAGTGGCTGATAGCACCTTTGGCATTTTCCAGCATAACCACGGCCCGACTCTGCCCTGCCCTGTCCCGCCCGTCATGCAGGGGAGCAGAACGCGCCGACGCCCTGAAAGACTGGTCTCCAGCCTGGTGAGAAGGAAGGAACTAGGAAGGGCGGGCGTGGAAAGAAGTGGGGGTGCAAAAGGGCATGGAGACCCCATACTGAGAAGGGAATGGGGGACTCTGAGAGTAACTCCATGCCCCAAAATGAGCACTTCCAGGGAAACCGCCAAGCAAAGTGAAACTCTGGGCATAATCTATTAAAATTAAAATAAAAAGATCCCTGCTACTGCTGGGAGCCAAAGGGTCACACAGAACCTCTGGCTAGGAGGGTGGGAGACCCTAGTGGGATACTCTGCACCCTGTAGGCACCACAGTCCTGACTCTACGGCACAGAGCTTGTACGTGCGGTCAGGGTGCGTCAGGTGAGTAAGTGTGGCCATGTATGTGCTCCTGAAACAAGCTGAGAGGCCGGGGACACCCACAAGCCGCCTGCCTGGTTCAACAGTAAAAGGGCCAAATGGTGTTAACAGCCTGTTGGGGAGAAAACGCCAGGATTGCCCCTGGAACCGTGCACACCAGAAACCTCTTCTCTCCCTGCCGCACAGCTCCTGAAAGCTCAGAGAAAAAAGGCCAACCCGGGCGGCCAGCGCTGCTCTGAGGCAGCGGAGAAGGCTGTGCCTTGTATGAAACACCAGCAAACCCTCTGTACGGTGAGACGCTGCTTGATTCAAACCCTAGCTAAGATAGCGAGAGAGAGAAAGCCGGGCTAGTCTATATACGATCAAAAACCAGCAGTCCGGTAGCGCTTTAGGGACTAGCAAAATAATCGATTAGGTGATGAGCTTTCGCGGGACAGACCCACTTCTTCAGCCCACAGCCAGACCAGAACAGACTCCATATTTGAGGCACAGAGAAGCAAAAATTGCAATCAAGGTGGACATTGCTATTTTCGGTTCTCTGGGTCTGTTCTGGTCTGGCTCTGGTCTGAAGGAGTGGGTCTGCCCCTCGAAAGCTCATCACTTAATACATTATTTTGTTAGTCTTTAAAGCGCTACTGGACCACTGGTTCGTTTTGCTCCTACCTAGGATATTAGGGTTAGAATCAAGTTTTGTTTTATTTCTTCTGCTTAGCTTCTTGGATCTGTTTGCTATCATTTATAATCACTTGACGTCCATCTTTCTGCACTTAATCATCCTCTTTTAAGTATTACCTTACCCAGTGTGTTTTTGAGTGAAGCGTTCGGGAGAAAATTTCAGCTCAGTGACCCAGGACTTCTGCACGGTCCTCTGCATGTCCAGGGGAGACAGCTTGGGCAATAAATTCCTAGGGGTCAAGTTCTGACCAGGGCAGGACGGTGCAGCTCTGGGATCTGAGGCTGGGGAGCTGAGACATTCTTTGGCTGTAGCCTCTCCGGTGCGGGCCGGCCTGAGCGTTCATGGCGTGGACGGTGGAGCGAGTGTGAGCTTGGAGGGCTTTGCGTCGTCACAACCACACGGTGTGAGGGAACCCAGACTGGTAAAAGGAGGGCAACCAGATCTCCCCGTCCCAAATACAGGCCAGGGAGCTATGGGGCAAGGGCGGCTCCACCAAGCCCTGGGCAGCCAGGAAGGAGACAGCAGCTGCTGGTCCCTCCTTCCCCCCAGCCCCGTGGAAGCGACGTGGACGAGGCAGCCACCCACGCTTCCCCGGCTTCCCTGAGGCTCAGGGAAGTGCCCAACCTGCTCTCCAGCCAGCAGCTCCTGGTGGAAAAGGCCAGCAGGGGAGGGCCCAAATCCAGGACCACGAACCCCCTTTTAAAAGTCAGTTGGGACCCTTCTTGGTATCCCAAGCACAGGACCGTCCCGCCCGATCCGGACGGATGGTCGCCCTGGGTAAAACAGACGGCTCAGCTGCACCCCAGGTGCAGGTGGCTCCCAAGGGGGAGGTGGGAAAGCGCTCACGCCTGGTACAGGCTCTTTCTGTGGCACTGGCAGGCAGTAGTCCTCACACACCCGCTTTCTCCTCTCTCTCCCGCTTGTCCCTCCAGGGCTGGGCAGGAGAGGGGCTGTGGCACTGGGTGGGAGGATGGCAAACAGGGCAGAGTTAAGGAGGCCAAGGCTGCAGGTGCAGGTCGAGTGGCAGCTGGGACCCTGCATAGGGTCTCCGGGTGCAGGGCTGTGAACAGAGCCCTGAGCTAAGCCCCATTGTGTGGCTGGGGTCAGCCAGAGCCTTGTGTGCAGGGTGGGAGCAGAACGGAGTATGGTGGCAGCGGAGCCCTGAGTGCAGGGCTGGGAACGGAGGCCTGAGCACAGAGCCAGAAACAGCCAGAGCCCAGCATGCAGGTCCAGGAACAGCACCCTGGTGCAGGTCTCACCTCTGGGCCTGCGGCTGCCTGGGCACCGCACGGCAGGTGCTAGCCAACAACGCCCCCATCCCCGGTGCCCCTACTCCCCACATCTCTGGGTGCCTCTGACAATTGCCCTCAAGCACTTATTTTCAGCCTTTCACTGGCCCAGGCTGGTCGAGCTGGCGGAGAAAACGGGAGCTGGAAGCCAGACTGTCAGGGCAATCTCGCCTGCCTGGGGAAGGAAGCCGGGAGCAGGGAAACAGCCACATCTTCCCCACAGAAGCCAAATCCCACCTAGGCTTAGTGTGACACGCTGGGGCAGGACCCCTACTCAAAGCAGCAAGAACAGGCTCCCAAGCGCGAGCAGGTTTCACAGGCTTTATTGAAATTGGTTAATGTGATGGCAGGGAGCAGGAAGTCCCAGGCTTGCTCAGGTTCTCTAGGCCTGATGTTTGCAGCGTCCCGCCAGCTGGCAGAATCTCCCCGTGCGCCTGGGGGAAACAATTCACAGTGGACGACGCAGCTACCTCCGGCACTGACTTCCTTCAGTGCGGCAGGAGGAATCCTGGGCCAGCGTAAGCTGAGAGGAGTTTGGCCGGCCATTGTCCGTGGGGCAGATGGGCCCTGCTCAAGCCACACCTCTGCATGCCTCGTTGCCAAAGGGATTTAGGTTCCTAACAGTGCAGATGGGGCCCACTGGGATTCTAAGAGGCTCGGAAGCTGCTTAGGTGCCCGACTCCCCCCTGCAGTCCCCTGGGACTCTCTCTCCGACCCAATTTAAAATCCCGCTCGGTGCTGCTCTGTCTCCTTAGATGACTACACCCTTTGAACACCAGGCCCTCTACCTCCAGCGAACAAAGTGGGAATCCTGCCTGGGAACCTCCGCTGCTCTAACTTCTAGACTCCACTTCCCTCCCAGAGCTATTGGGAGAACCTACCCCTCCAGCCCCACCTCACCTGCCCGGTCTAATTGGTTGGCTCTCTGGTCGACCCCCCAGGGCAGCACATCAGTGGGAACTTCTCCTGGGTCTGCGCAGTAACTCTCTCTCTCTGCCCCAGGCAGCTCCCTACACGTCCGCCTCTCCACCCTCAGACCGCCCATTGCTGACATGGGGATAACGATACGGCCCATCTTACAGAGGGGAACCCAAAGCACAGAGAAATAAAGCCACTTGCCCAGGGCCACAGCTGAAGCGGGAGTGCGGCAGCGTAAAGACTAGAACCCGGGGGTCTGTTGTAGCCACACAAAGCGCTTTGACTGCGAGGCTGGCCTGTCCCGAGCTTGGGTCTTGCAAAGCAAAGATCATATGTGGAGCAAGGCGAGGTGGGGTTGCAGTTACTGCTTATGAAGACTCCCCACAGCGTTAGCCAGCGGCTGGGACTACCAGTGGCGCATCTCTAGATGTATTGGTCTTCTTCCTCCGCAGTCAGCTCCTGCATCCCCTGTCGCACTGCTCCCTCAATTGCCTTCTGCTCTTCCATGCTCACTGGGGGCAGCAGGGCCTTCAGGTCTCTATCAATCGTCTCCACCCGGGCCTCGACACTCCGGTCAAAATCCTCCTTCTTCGCAACTACCAGCTTGTAAATGGCATCGTGGGCCTCTTCGCAACCTCTCTGTAACGCCTCCCGCTCGCTGATGAAGCTCAGGCTGTTAGGTTCCAGGGCGATCAGTCGCCCCAGGCTGCTCACACGATCCATCAGGTATTTATTGGACACTTCGGTGTAGGTCTCGGAGATCATGTGCACCAGGTGGGCCACGTTGGAAGCGTTGAACGCCTGGGTGTAGATGGTGTCTATCACAAAGGATTTGGAGGAATAGTTTCCGATTTTATGAACGTCTGAGACATAGCTCACAAATTCACTGATGTCCCGACTGAGGCAGCAGGCAATCAGGTTGGAGATCATCTGGAAGAATCTCACCATCTTCGCCCACTGCTCCTTCACCTTCCCCAGGGCCTTCAGCCCTTCAATCAGCATCGTCCTGGCTGTGTCAAAATCGATGTGTTGCACCTCGCATTTTGCCATGGTGCACATGAGCTCCATCAGCTCATCGTTCTGCTTCTTGACGTTCTCAACGCTCCTGTGATACTCCTCCCGCGTTTCCTTCAGCATCGCCCGGCTCTGCTCAACCTTTAAATGTGCATTTTGTATGGCACTGCAGCCTCCTCCTAACTTTTGTTTACTTTCACCCAGATTAGGTGCTTTGGGGCTGAAGGCAGGAGATCCCAATGAGGATTTACTGAGTGTATCAAATTCTGACGCTGTTTTGTATAAGTGTTTGATCTCTTCAAGCAGCGACTTCTCTGCTTCCTTTCCCAGGTTTTCGGACAAAGCCATCTTCGCCAGTTGTTCACAAATACGAATGCCGGATGCGCAGATCTCTTGAGCTTTCTCTTTTGGCTCACACGCCTTTTCTTTTTCTATGCTGCTCTTCATCTCTAGGAACATCGTTTTCAGCCAGTTGGTTCTAATTTCCCCACTTTCCTCACTGACAACTTCCTTCATGTTGAGGCTAGTGAACTCGTCGGTTAGCTCTTTGAGCTTTGTTGCAAAAGTCAGTAGCATTTCTGACTTTGTAAAGATGTTGCATGTTGATATTATGCTTCCATCCTCGTAATGCTCTGAGTCATCCCCTCCCCTGCCTTTCCTCTCCCTGAGGATCTTTGATACCATGTTTGGAACCACTGGGGGCCAAGTGGTCAAACTCTCCACAATGGCCATGCCTACAGCAGTCCACCCTGTGGGGATGGCTTTCATAGCTTCCTTGTACTCGTCAAAGCACTCATTCAGCTTTTGCCCCATCTGGCTGTGATATTGCTCAGCCATCTCCTGAGCCTTCCTGGCTGCTTTCTCCTTGATCCTCGCCTGCTCCAGGGCTATCTCGATGTCTTTCAGATCATCCTCGTAACTCTTCTTGGCGTTCAAGCAGCCCTCCATCAGCTCCCCGATCAGGCTGATGACGCCTGAATACTCGTCCTGCACCTTTTGGGCTAAGTCTCTGCACTCATCTGCCATGGCCTTCATGTTCTTCAGCTGACTCGGCAGCAGGGCGCTCACGGTCTCCATGTCCTGGAACAGAATTTTAACAATTGCATTCATCCGGCCCGGGACACTCATGGAGAGCAGTCGGATCTGATCCATGTTGACGTGTGCGGTGTTAAAGGCGTGCCAGCCTTGGTTACTGACCTGACACAAGCAGGCCTTGAAGGATTCTGGGTATTTGACGTGCTTGAAGCCGTCCTTAGGAGGGTTCTTATTGATGGAGAAATCCTTCTGCGCTGCTGAAATGAAAACCAGCTGCCCTAGGATGGCAATGGAGATGGGGGCCGGCATAAGGAACTCCTCCCAGTTGGCGTAGCACTTCATCCTCAACTCCGTCTCCTTCCGCACGTCCTTGGCTTTGCAGACACTCAGCTCAGCCTTCACCAGCTCTTGGGACTTCCTGTCGTCATGTGCCATTGTGCCGCCAGTAGCCCTGAGAACAGTGTTCATTGTTAATAAACGTGCATCTCACGGTGGCACCTAAACAGGATAAAGGCTCCATCAGGCTGGGTGTGGGACATAGAACTTGGAAGGCCGGCCCTAAAACGCCTCAGGGTGGGACTGCCAGATGTTCAGAGGTATGTAGGCATCTAATCCTGCCAAGAATCAATAGGAGTTAGGCACCTAAAGACCTTGTAAAACCTGGCCCTGCGTGACTCACCCAGGCGGCACATCAGAAGCTTGCATGTGGGTCCCACCTAAAACCACCTGCCTAACCACCGGCCCAGACAACTGCTTCTGTTCATCTCATTGATTTAAATTGTAAATTCTCCGGGCACACACCATCTCTCGCTGTGTCTGAGCAGCGCCCGGCCCGACGGGGCCCTGATCTCAGCCGGGGCAGGGACTGTCTCTCGCTGTGTGTCTGTGCAGCGCCCGGCCCGACGGGGCCCTGATCTCAGCCGGGGCAGGGACTGTCTCTCGCTGTGTGTCTGTGCAGCGCCCGGCCCGACGGGGCCCTGATCTCAGCCGGGGCAGGGACTGTCTCTCGCTGTGTGTCTGTGCAGCACCCGGCCCGACGGGGCCCTGATCTCAGCCAGGGCAGGGACTGTCTCTCGCTGTGTGTCTGTGCAGCACCCGGCGCGACGGGGCCCTGATCTCAGCCGGGGCAGGGACTGTCTCTCGCTGTGTGTCTGTGCAGCGCCCGGCCTGACGTGAAGGTGGATGCTCTCTTCAGTGGATCAGGGCAAGGTCTAGAGCAGCTGTTCCCAACCTCTTCCAGACGGGGACCCATTTTGACAATTAAGAAAGACCTGGTCACCCAAAGCAATTCAGAAACGGGCTTGGGGGGCAGAGCCGTAACCAGCTAATTTTGCGCCTGAGGCAGGAATATAAAATTGTGCCCCGCTCATGTTTATATTTCATAGAAAAGGGAAAATAAATTCACCAAATAACACCACGACAGTCCTTATAGTTAACCAGAGTTGTGGTGGTGGACAGACACTGATCCCCAAACCTCCCCCCCCCCCAGCTCAAACACCACCATCAGGGGCTAGAGGAATCACATGGAGGGGCTAGTAAGAGAGGAAGCCGTGCTAGTCTGGACACTACCAAAACAAAAAGCAGTCAAGTTGCACTTTAAAGACTAGCGAAATAGTTTATTAGGTGATGAGCTTTTGTGGGACAGACCCACTTCTTCAGACCAGAACAGACTCAATATTTAAGGCACAGGGAACCAAAAACAGTCAGCAAGGAGGACAAATCAGAAAAAGATAATCAAGGTGAGCAAATCAGAGAGCGGAGGGGTGGGGGGGGGAAGGTCAAGAATTAGATTGAGCCAAGTGTGCAGACGAGCCCCGAGAGTGACTCAGAAAGTTCCCATCACGATTTAAACCAGGTGTTAATGTGCCGAATTTGAATAGAAAAGCCAACTCGGCCGCTTCCCTTTCCAGAACGGAGCGATAATTCCTCTTCAGTAACACACAGGCCTTGATGTTGGTAGAGGAAAGTGCCCGTGATTCTGTGAGTAACCTGGTTAGGTCGAGTGATGGTATTTCCAGAGACGATATGTGGAGAAAGCTGGCAGCGGGCTTTGTTGCAGGGAAAAGTTCCTGTTCTCTCCTACAGACACCTCCCAACCTCATGAGGATCCTCACTAACAGCCACAGCCTATACCCCAAGAACACCAGTCCCGGAACCCTTCCCTGCAACAAAACCCGCTGCCAGCTTTGTCCACATCTCATCTCTGGAAATACCATCACTGGACCTAACCAGGTTACTCACAGAATCACGGGCACTTTCTCATGCTCCTCTACTAACATCATATATGCCATCATGTGCCAACAATGCCCAGGTGCTTCGTATATTGGACGGACTTCTAACTCCCTTAGACAAAGGGCCAACGGGCACAAAACAGACATCAAAACACTCCAGATCCACAAACCAGTTAGTCAACATTTTAATGCAATGGGGCCTTCTGTCAATGACCTCAAGGTATGTGTGTTACTGAAGAGGAATTATCGCTCCATTCTGGAAAGGGAAGCGGCCGAGCTGGCTTTTCTATTCAAATTCGGCACATTACCACGTGGTTTAAACCGTGATGGGAACTTTCTGAGTCACTCTAGGGGCTCGTCTGCACACTTGGCTCAATCTAGTTCTTGACCTTCCCCCCCACCCCTCCGCTCTCTGATTTGCTCACCTTGATTATCTTTTTCTGATTTCTGACCCGCGCCCCCGGCTCCCTCCCGCACACGGGCACCTGCGCCCCCGGCCCCTCCCGCACACGGGCACCTGCGCCCCCGGCTGCACCCCGCACACGGGCACCCGCGCCCCCGGCTGCACCTCGCACACGGGCACCCGCGCCCCCGGCTCCCTCCCACACACGGGCACCTGCGCCCCCGGCCCCTCCCGCACACGGGCACCCGCGCCCCCGGCTCCCTCCCGCACACGGGCACCCGCGCCCCCGGCTGCACCCCGCACACGGGCACCCGCGCCCCCGGCTGCACCCCGCACATGGGCACCCGCCCCCCCGACCCGCTCCCGCACACGGGCACCCGCGCCCCCTGCTCCCTCCCGCACACGGGCACCCGCCCCCCCGGCTCCCTCCCGCACACGGGCACCCGCCCCCCCGGCTCCCTCCCGCACACGGGCACCCGCGCCCCCGGCTCCACCCCGCACACGGGCACCCGCGCCCCCGGCTCCACCCCGCACACGGGCACCCGCGCCCCCGGCCCCTCCCGCACACGGGCACCCGCGCCCCCGGCTCCCTCCCGCACACGGGCACCCGCGCCCCCGGCTCCCTCCCGCACACGGGCACCCGCGCCCCCGGCTCCCTCCCGCACACGGGCACCCGCGCCCCCGGCCCCCTCCCGCACACGGGCACCCGCGCCCCCGGCCCCTCCCGCACACGGTCACCCGCCCCCCCGGCCCCCTCCCGCACACGGGCACCTGCGCCCCCGGCTCCCTCCCGCGCCCCCGGCTCCACCCCGCACACGGGCACCCGCGCCCCCGGCTCCCTCCCGCACACGGGCACCCGCTCCCCCGGCCCCCTCCCGCACACGGGCACCCGCGCCCCCGGCTCCCTCCCGCACACGGGCACCCGCGCCCCCGGCCCCCTCCCGCACACGGGCACCCGCGCCCCGACCCGACCCCTCCCGCACACGGGCACCCGCGCCCCCGGCCCCTCCCGCACACGGGCACCCGCGCCCCCGGCCCCTCCCGCACACGGGCACCCGCGCCCCCGGCTCCACCCCGCACACGGGCACCCGCGCCCCCGGCTCCCTCCCGCACACGGGCACCCGCTCCCCCGGCCCCCTCCCGCACACGGGCACCCGCGCCCCCGGCTCCCTCCCGCACACGGGCACCCGCGCCCCCGGCCCCCTCCCGCACACGGGCACCCGCGCCCCGACCCGACCCCTCCCGCACACGGGCACCCGCCCCCCCGGCCCCTCCCGCACACGGGCACCCGCGCCCGCGGCTCCCTCCCGCACACGGGCACCCGCCCCCCCGGCCCCTCCCGCACACGGGCACCCGCCCCCCTGGCCCCTCTCGCACACGGGCACCCGCGCCCCCGGCCCCTCCCGCACACGGTCACCCGCCCCCCCGGCCCCCTCCCGCACACGGGCACCCGCGCCCCCGGCTCCCTTCCGCACACGGACACCCGCGCCCCCGGCTCCACCCCGCACACGGGCACCCGCGCCCCCGGCCCCTCCCGCACACGGTCACCCGCCCCCCCGGCCCCCTCCCGCACACGGGCACCCGCGCCCCCGGCTCCCTTCCGCACACGGACACCCGCGCCCCCGGCTCCACCCCGCACACGGGCACCCGCTCCCCCGGCCCCCTCCCGCACACGGGCACCCGCGCCCCCGGCTCCCTCCCGCACACGGGCACCCGCGCCCCCGGCCCCTCCCGCACACGGGCACCCGCGCCCCCGGCTCCTCCCCGCACACGGGCACCCGCCCCCCCGGCCCCTCCCGCACACGGGCACCCGCGCCCCCGGCTCCTCCCCGCACACGGGCACCCGCGCCCCTACCCGATCCCTCCCGCACACGGGCAACCGCGCCCCGACCCGACCCCTCCCGCAGACCCCCCGGGTGAGACCCGCGGAGGTTACCGTGCAGGGGCGGAGGATGTCCCGGCGCGGGGCTGTGCGCTCGCTGCTCCGGGGCCCGGGGAACCCGAGGGCTGGGCTGGGCTGGGCTCCGTGCGGCCAGGGGTGTCCGATCGGCTTCCGGCGCCGGCGGGTTGCCGGGGCGCAGAGCGCGGAGCGACCTTTTTATGGGGTGGGGGAGCGGGGCGTGGCGGGTCCCCCTCCCCCTTCGGGGCTCTGCGCTCCGCCAGAGCTCCTCCTATTGGCCGGCGCAGGGGGGGTTGTGCCCCTCCCCACTGCGCCAGGGGGCCGGGGGGCCCCCAGGAGCGGGCTGGGGCGGAGGGCGGGGGGGTCACCCCGAGCTGGACTGGGGGCGGCCCCTCCCCCCAATTTGGGGGCGGTGGCTGGACAGGCAGCGCCAGGGCTGCGGTGGGGCCGCCTGGTCTCGGCTCAAAGCTGTTCTCGCCCCACGGCCTCTGCGCCAGGAGCCTCTGTCGGCAGACGTCGCTGGCGGAGGAGACGGCCCCAGAACGCGTCTGTCGACAGAGGGTGTCCTCACCCGCAAGCCGCTGAGCCGTTTAACCCGCTCTGTCGCCAAAGCCCACCCCCCACGCCAAGGTCTGCCGGGCTGGGGTGTCCTCAGCCCCTGGCCGCAGCACGCAGAGGGGGTGGTGTAGAGGCGCTGCCGGTTTTCTCAGCACCAGCCCAGACTCAGCCTCGCCTGGGCCAGGTGTAGGGCCCTGGGGGTGTGGGCGCTGCGGGGCTGACACCCACGGGCCAAGGCTGGGGAGAGCAGCGTTCCCACTGCAGGCCGGGGACGTCCTAATTCCCTCTGCTCGGCACCCACCGAGTCAGGGCTGAGCCTGGGGGGGCAGAGAAAGTCAGTCCTTGCGGTGCAGTGACCCTGTGAGCAGCCGGCCATCGCCCCAAGCAGGGACCCCCCGCTCCCCGAGCCGGGACTTGCCCTGCTTTGCTGTGGGAAAGCCGAGACGCAGCCTGGCACAGGAGCAGCTGTGGGGAGGTGGGCGTGGGGGAGTTTAGCCCCTGGCTCATTGCACGTGTTCCCTCTCGTCCTGTGCTAACCTGACCTGTGTGCCTCAGTTTCCCCAGGCACAGCAGCTCCCTGCCGGCTGGGAGTCGCGGCTGCCTGTGGGGGGGGGGGCAGGGCCTGGGGACCCCCCCACCCCACGCTGTGCCGGGGGGATTCCCCGGGAGGCCCTTACACCCCAGGGGCCGATTTCCTGTCGGCCCAGCTACAGGCTCCACTTGTCCTGCCGGCAGACCTGGGCCGAGGCGGGGAAGCACCAGGCGCCCGGGGCTTGGTTGGAGCGAGGGAGGGGGAGGCTGGACACATCCATCCCCCGCCCCCCCCCCCGGGCTCAGCCCTGACCGCAGCTGTCTCCTTCCCCCCATGCCGCACCCCTCCTGCCCGGCCCGGCCCGGCCCCCTCTGACCCCTGTTCTCCGGCCCCCGCTGCACCCGCCCCTGCCCTGCTGCAGTCCGGCTGCACTCCCGGGCCTTGGCGGGGCCCGCCCCAGCGGAGCAGCGCTCCGGCGGCCGTGGCTGCGTCTACACGTGCACGCTACTTCGAAATAGCGGTACTAACTTCGAAATAGCGCCCGTCGCGGCTACACGCGTCGGGCGCTATTTCGAAGTTAACGTCGACGTTAGGCGGCGAGACGTCGAAGTCGCTAACCTCATGAGGGGATCGGAATAGCGCCCTACTTCGACGTTCAACGTCAAAGTAGGGACAGTGTAGACGATCCGCGTCCCGCAACGTCGAAATTGTGGGGTCCTCCATGGCGGCCATCAGCTGGGGGGTTGAGAGATGCTCTCTCTCCAGCCCGTGCGGGGCTCTGTGGTCACCGTGTGCAGCAGCCCTTAGCCCAGGGCTTCTGGCTGCTGCTGCTGCTGCGGGGGATTCATGCTGCATGCACAGGGTCTGCAACTCGTTGTCGGCTCTGTGGATCTTGTGCTGTTTAGTGCAAGTGTGTCTGGGAGGGGCCCTTTAAGGGAGCGGCTGGCTGTTGAGTCCGCCCCGTGACCCTGTCTGCAGCTGTGCCTGGCTCCCTTATTTCGATGTGTGCTACTTTGGCGTGTAGACGTTCCCTCGCTGTGCCTATTTCGAAGTTGGGTGCACGTGTAGACGTAGCCTAGACGTTCCCTCGCTGTGCCTATTTCGAAGTTGGGTGCACGTGTAGACGTAGCCTCTTAGACGTTCCCTCGCTGCGCCTATTTCGATGTGGTGCCGCGCAACGTCGATGTTGAACATCGACGTTGCCAGCCCTGGAGGACGTGTAGACGTTATTCATCGAAATAGTCTATTTCGATGTCACCACATCGAAATAGACTACTTCGATGTAGGCTTCACGTGTAGACGTAGCATGAGCGCCGCTTGCCGGGCTGGGCTGTGAACGCCCCGCTCTGCAGACCCAGGCTCTGAGCATCGGCCTGATTTCCTGCAAGTCACATGGCAAAACCCCCCCTCCCCAGCCCCGCCAGGGACGGCTACAGAGAGCGCCCCCCCCCCCCCCAAGCCCTGTGAGCTCTGCAGACCCAGGCTCTGAGCATCGGCCTGATTTCCTGCAAGTCACATGGCACAGACCCCCCACCCTCCACCCCGCAGCTCCCTCTTCATCTTTGGAAAGTTGCAAAAGCGTCTATCGACTGAGCCATAACACACAATTCCTCCCCCTCTGCTACCGCCGCCCGCCGCCGGCTTCTGACTCCCAACGCGCCCCCTTCCTGCACACACCCCGGGCGGGGAACGCCTCGGACACCCAGCGCTGGGTTCCCTTGTCCCGTGCCTAGAAACATTCCTCCCTTCCTTGGCCGGTGGGACCCTCCCACCCTAGCCCAGATTCCCACAGGTTTCCCATTGGTGGGTTTCTTTACATGCCGGGGGATGGGGATACACCCCCCCCACGAGGTACCCCTGGATGGACGGCAGGAGCTAGGCTGGGGGTCCAGGTAACCCCTGTGCTCAGGGGATACACCCCCCCCCACGAGGTACCCCTGGATGGCTGGCAGGCGCTAGGCGGGGGGGGGTCCAGGTACCCCCTGTGCTCAGGGGATACACCCCCCAACGAGGTACCCCTGGATGGACGGCAGGCGCTAGGCTGGGGGTCCAGGTAACCCCTGTGCTCAGGGGATACACCCCCCCCACGAGGTACCCCTGGATGAATGGCAGGCGCAAGGCGGGGGGGGGTCCAGATACCCCCTGTGCTTGGGGAACCCTCTGAGCGTTAGTTGGGGTAAAATTGACCATTTTCCGCCCCGCCAGAACTCGTCTGTCCCCTCCTGTGACATTTTCCCACGGCCGCTCCCCGCTGCCCAAGGGCAGGTTTCCGCGCGGACCTCCCCGCGTTGTGTGTGTGAATTTCAGCGCTCCGGCGGCCGTGAGCGCTGCTTGCCGGGCTGGCTGGGAACGCCCCGCTCTGCAGATCCAGGCTCTGAGCATCGGCCTGATTTCCTGCAAGTCACATGAGCTTGGCTCCAGGCTGATGCTTGCGGGGCAGTTTCCTCTCTCGGTCCCACAGTTCCTGCTGAAAGGTGTGATGGAGTCGGGGGGTGCATGTGTGAGTCAGGCTGGAGGTCCGAGGCAAGCAGCAGCTCCCAGTGGCTAAGGATGACCCTGGGGCTACAACTGGCAGGTGACACCTCTGCCCTGAACAAAGAGGGGAGCAGCTGAGCTGGGTTTTGAATCGGGGGCAGTTAGAGGCTGGGGGAAGAGGGAGCTGGAGGGAGCCAGCCGGAGGAGGGGGGAAGCTACACCCCAGAGGGGCCCCCCTCGGGGTCTTCTCCCCAGGACGGGTCGGAAGGACTGTCTCTGGCTGCTGTACTGTCGCTTCTGTGAGAAACTGGGCCTCTGTTGCCTAATAAACCTGCTGTTGTACCTGCTGAGTGAGTGTCACTCCTGCCAGCGGCCGGGGTGCAGTGCAGGGGGACCCCTGAACCCCAGCACAAAAGGACAAACCCCTCTCCTGCGGCTTTGGGCACAGGCGCTAGAGCAGACAAGAGCTGCCGTCCCGTTTGCTCGGGGTGCGCTCCTGGGCTTTCCCAGCGCCTGTCTTTCCGCTGCGCCCGAACTTACCGAGCTCGCTAATAGCCTAACAGAGCTGTTAGTGGGGGCTGAGTGGGAGGGGTGGCTGAGGGGAGCTCTGTCTGTGGGGGGGACAGACTGGTAGATAGTGGGGGCTGAGGGGGAGGGGTGGCTGAGGGGGGCTCTGTCTGTGGGGGGACAGACTGGTGGTTAGTGGGGGCTGAGGAGCGGGGGTGGCTGAGGGGAGCTCTGTCTGTGGGGGGGACAGACTGGTAGATAGTGGGGGCTGAGGGGGAGGGGTGGCTGAGGGGGGCTCTGTCTGTGGGGGGACAGACTGGTGGTTAGTGGGGGCTGAGGAGCGGGGGTGGCTGAGGGGAGCTCTGTCTGTGGGGGGGACAGACTGGTGGTTAGTGGGGGCTGAGGGGGAGGGGTGGCTGAGGGGAGCTCTGTCTGTGGGGGGGACAGACTGGTGGTTAGTGGGGGCTGAGGGGGAGGGATGGCTGAGGGGAGCTCTGTCTGTGGGGGGGACAGACTGGTGGTTAGTGGGGGCTGAGTGGGAGGGGTGGCTGAGGGGAGCTCTGTCTGGGGGGGGACAGACTGGTAGACAGTGGGGGCTGAGGGGGAGGGGTGGATGAGGGGAGCTCTGTCTGTGGGGGGGACAGACTGGTAGATAGTGGGGGCTGAGGAGCGGGGGTGGCTGAGGGGAGCTCTGTCTGTGGGGGGGACAGACTGGTGGTTAGTGGGGGCTGAGTGGGGGGGTGGCTGAGGGGAGCTCTCTCTGTGGGGGGACAGACTGGTAGACAGTGGGGGCTGAGGGGGAGGGGTGGCTGAGGGGAGCTCTCTCTGTGGGGGGGACAGACTGGTGGTTAGTGGGGGCTGAGTGGGAGGGGTGGCTGAGGGGAGCTCTCTCTGTGGGGGGACAGACTGGTAGACAGTGGGGGCTGAGGGGGAGGGGTGGCTGAGGGGAGCTCTCTCTGTGGCGGGGACAGACTGGTGGTTAGTGGGGGCTGAGTGGGGGGGTGGCTGAGGGGAGCTCTCTCTGTGGGGGGACAGACTGGTAGACAGTGGGGGCTGAGGGGGAGGGGTGGCTGAGGGGAGCTCTCTCTGTGGGGGGGACAGACTGGTGGTTAGTGGGGGCTGAGTGGGAGGGGTGGCTGAGGGGAGCTCTCTCTGGGGGGGGACAGACTGGTGGTTAGTGGGGGCTGAGTGGGGGGGTGGCTGAGGGGAGCTCTCTCTGTGGGGGGACAGACTGGTAGACAGTGGGGGCTGAGGGGGAGGGGTGGCTGAGGGGAGCTCTCTCTGTGGGGGGGACAGACTGGTGGTTAGTGGGGGCTGAGTGGGAGGGGTGGCTGAGGGGAGCTCTCTCTGTGGGGGGACAGACTGGTAGACAGTGGGGGCTGAGGGGGAGGGGTGGCTGAGGGGAGCTCTCTCTGTGGCGGGGACAGACTGGTGGTTAGTGGGGGCTGAGTGGGAGGGGTGGCTGAGGGGAGCTCTGTCTGGGGGGGGCCCTGCATGGGAGAGTCCCACACCGCCTCCCTGGCGCTCGGCTCCGGCCTGGGAGACTCACATGGCTCTGGGCCCCTTTCCATAACTCCAGGGCCAACTCTCCAGCCAGGCTGGCCGGCGCTCCCAGGCTGGGCTTGTACCCCTGCTCCCGAGGAGGCGCCTGGCTTCAGTTCTCCTTCCTGCCTTCAAACGGGCACAGTCACCCCTCCACTGCCTGCAAGCTGAACCCACAGCCTGCTCCGTGCCCTGTCTGCGCCCCCATACTGCAGCCTCATTACTTACACCTCTGGGACGGGCTGGCGCTCGTGGCGTGTATGTGGTTCCCCCCAAGCCTTGGCCTGTTGTTAACTGTTTTCTACTCTCTTTGGGCCTAAGCAGGGGATATGTCAATGGCGAGAAAAGTACCACCTAAGACGGCTGCACGGAGCTGAGCTGGATTGGATTCCCAGCTGGCACAGGGTCTGGTGAATGCTTCAAGTCCTTCTCCTTTTCAAATGGGAAAGGACCGGTGCGTTGTGAACACTGTGGGGCACCAACCTCCCGCCCCGGTTTACTAATCACCTGCCCTTTGTACGCAGCTTGGCTGGATTTCTAAATGACCAGTGTTAATACAAACAGGAATTAACGCAGGAAAGTCTTGGAGCCCGCGTTCTAACGAAGGTCCTGCAAGATAATCCCCAGGGCTCCTCCTGGCGTTATAATCCACCAGCGTATTATTCGCACTGCCAGGCTGGGTCAAATGTGACGTCCATTTACGCCGCGTTCTTGTCTCCCACCGCGCCCAGCGTGGCCGGTATCACGGATAAGATCAAGAGACCTCTGCTGGAGAACGATGGAAGAACCTACCCCTGGGGTTTGCTCCTTTCCTGAGCCCCCCGCCTGCTGGCAATTGGCGTGTGCCCCACAGGAGGAGTTTATTTGTGCGCACGACATCCGTGTGTGCATTTTTGACCCTGACTATTGCAAATCCGAATATCCCCAAACTCCCTGTGAACAGCCCCTCGCTGTGTGAATGCTCCTGTGTTCTCGCCCCCCTCGCGTAGCTGAGGGCAGTGTAAGCCCCCAGCGCCTGCTGTGAGAAGCATTTTCTCCGGGCGGGCTCTGGAGTGGTTGGCTTTCACTTTCAGTGAGCGTCTCCTTCTTCTGGGGGAGCTGGGAAAGTGCGAATTGTTCTACTCAATATATTACCGGTGAGAGGGGCCTTTTCCTCGCGCGCGACGATGGAGGAGTTTCACACCGTGTTACTCTTGCATAGCCTCTGAGAGACGACTTCATGTGCTGCGAAAGAAAGTTCCAGCCCAAGCCCCACGTCTAAAACAGCGACTCGGGGGGCGGGTCCTTTGCCTTCCAGGGGCACCGGATTCATTTCTGGCTCAGATCTATTCCTGGTGCGATGGGTGTGCTGGGGGAGTCGGGGGGTGGGGGGACGCACACCCTGACAGTCTGGGGCCTACCAAACCGGCACCCAGGTAGTAAAATGAGCCGATGTGGGGCTGGGGGGGAGTCGGAAGCCTTGGGGCTGGGTTCCCTTTAGGGACCAGGATTTTAAGGGACAAGCAAACGGCCCAGAGGCCGAGCTTAGACACAGAATAAGGCCACCAGAGGGCAGCACAGCCCAAGAGAGCAGAGAACAGGCTGTGGCTGCTGGGCACAGACTGAGAACCGACCCAGCTCGTGTCACAGGTCAGGCTGAGCAGATGCCAGTGTTGGCCAGAGTGCTAGAGAATGACACGCCAGAGGCCCGGGCTCCTTTCCGTCACCTTTGCTTTATTGATTCAGCACCACAGAGCAAATGGCAGGAAGGAATTGCAGCAGAAACATGTTGCAAAGAAAAACTCCCTTCGTTCCCCCCGCCAGCACAGAGCAGCAGGGAGCCAGCAATTCAGAGCTGATCCCCAGACTCAGCCTGTGCTACCCACGAGATCTGCTAATGACCTAAAAGTTCGCATCTTACTGAAGAGGAATTTTCACAGCAGTTTGGAAGGAGAGGCTGCTGAACTCTCCTTTCTATTCAAATTTGACACATTAACACGTGGTTTGAGTGGGGATGGGAATTTTCTAGGCTTTTATAGGGGCTCTTTTGCATACTTGGCTTTATCTAATTCTTCACACGCACACCCTTCTGCCCCTCTACTCTCTGAATTGCTCACCTTGATAATATTTTTCTGCTTTGTCAACCTTGATTACTATTGTTGGTTTTCTGTGCCTTACATATTGAGTCTGTTCTGGTACGGCTCTGGTCTGAAGAAGTGGGTCTGCCTCATGAAAGTTCATCACCTAATAGATTATTTTGTTAGTCTTTAAAGTGCTGCTGGATTGCTTTTTTGTTTGATAGTATATAGACTAGCACGGCTCCCTCTCTGTTACTATTCAACATGCAAAAAGAACTAAGTCTTAACTACTGAGTCCAGACTAGTAACTAACTCCTAATGTTTGACATGTACGGAATTTGCATGTAACAGATTTCTCAGTGGATCGGGACTGGCTGGCATGTTGTGTTTATTTTGGCTTAGTAACTGACTTTGATCTGTCTGTTTTCACTTGCAATGATGGAAACCCTATTCTTTATACTCAGCAAAAGCTCTTTTGGTCTTTATCAAGTCTGGTGTAAATATTTGTCACTGTGGAATGGAGGCAACCACTGGGCATGCCTCCCATTCATTGATAAAGTGGGGAGACCTTAGGAGTTTACCCCATGTAAAACTCCTACACAGAGTACAAAGGGGTTTTGGTCCCTTTTGGGGGCTGGTTTCCTGGGTGCTGAACCTTCTCAGAGCTGAACTGGTGCAGCGTCTGAGTTTCTTCCCAGGGCGTGGAAATGGCAGCTCTGTGCCTTGGAGGGGAGAGACCAGAGCTTCTGACCCAGCAGGACAAGGGCAGGTAGAGAGGCACTGTGGCATGGCCAGCGCACCGGGGACAACCTCAAGGGGACCTCTGTGAGTGAACCTGTCACAGAGTCATGCACCAAACTCCCTTAGCTGGACCTGGCTACTCAGGAGACGACTCTGCAAACCAGCCAGCCTGGGCCCTTCGAGCCGGTGGGAGAATTGGCAGCAGCCGGAGCTTTGGGCACCCTGGTGCTCTGCGGACAGGGTGGCGGTTAGAAGAACCTGTGAAATGACGGAGGTGGAGCTCATTTCTGGGCCACTATCCATCAGCCCCCCCCACCCCCCACGTTTGAACCAGGATCATCACGGCTGGTTTCTGGATCCAGTTGCAGGGGTGGATTCGAACACCTTCAAGGCGGCTGCTGAGCCGCTCGGGTCTCTCGTCGGAGAACAAATATCACGCATGACCCCGTTTCCTTCCTCCGCCAGAGCCCTCCCCACCCAGCGTTATGTCGGTACAAGGCCGAGGATGGGTGTCTGTCGGGAGTCGGGGCCGGTCCAACGCTTCCCAGCAGCACTGAGGTTCTAGCAGGAAAACTTTCATCTGCTCAAAGGGGCGTTTGGAGCTGGACAATTCGAGACCACCTCTAAGTTCTCCCTTCTTCCTCCTCGCCCAGGCCCTTCCGCCGATGGTTACACAGCGAGTGTTCCTCCGCAGAGATCACACCAAGACGTCTCCCACTTCCCTTCGCCGCTTCCTCACTGCATTCTGCCTCTCACTCGCAGGAGCCCGTCTGCACCTTCCAATCTGCAAGCTTGTTAACATTGTCACTGGGAATTAGGTGTATCATAATGGAGCCTACTAAGCAATGCAGTTCATGGTACCATTGGGCCGGGCGCTGCACAGACACACAGCGAGAGACAGTCTATGTGTTGCAGGCATTACAATGAACTAGGGTAGGGTGAAGGGGTACATTACGCACCCAGGGATGATGCCAGGTTAACTGCGGCACCCTTTTGTGGGAGGGTGGAGTTTCCTTGGAAGAACATTGGCGTTAGCTCCAGAAATCAGGAAGGACCCAGAGAGGGTCCCGGAGGACAGGGCAGGAGAGATCCGAGGGCAGGTATGGGGTGAGGCTGAGGTGCAGAGAGGGACCAGGAGGACAGGGCAGGAGAGATCCGAGGGCAGGTGCAGGGTGAGGCTGAGTTGAAGCTGCTGCAGGACAGGGCAGGAGAGATCCGAGGGCAGGTGTGGGGTGAGGCTGAGGTGAAGCCACTGCAGAACAGGGCCCAGGCTGGGGCTGCAGCAAACAGCCAATGAACCCGCCCCCAGGAAAAGCAGGCAGCCAACCAAGCCCAGGCGGCTATTTCAGGCTCCCCGTGTGAGCCCCCGATCGGTTTCACTGCCCCGCTCTGAACTGCCTGAGTTCTGCCCGTCGCTGCCTGCTGCCCAGCGGGGGCCCTGGCACCTGGGCACCGGTGAGATTTGCTGCACCGGGGGTCTGCTAGAGCCAAGGAGCGTGTTCCAGGTAGGGCGGCTCGCGGGCTGGTCGGCCCCCTGGAGCAGAAAGGTGATCCCGAGCTCTCAGCCCCTGGCTCAGGTCCAGCTCGGTGCTAATGACTGGAGCAGACAGCCGGGGGCCAGGGTGGATGGTTAGGGATGGTGGATGGTGGATGGTTAGGGATGCTGGAGCAGACGGCCGGGGGCGAGGGTGGATGGTTAGGGTTAGGTGGATGGTTAGGGATGCTGGAGCAGACGGCTGGGGGTGAGGGTGGATGGTTAGGGTGAGGTGGATGGTGGATGGTTAGGTATGGTGGAGCAGACGGCCGGGGGCGAGGGTGGATGGTTAGGGTTAGGTGGATGGTGGATGGTTAGGGATGCTGGAGCAGACGGTTGGGGGCGAGGGTGGATGGTTTGGGTTAGGTGGATGGTGGATGGTTAGGGATGCTGGAGTAGATGGCTGGGGGCGAGGGTGGATGGTTAGGGTTAGGTGGATGGTGGATGGTTAGGGATGGTGGAGTAGATGGCCGGGGGCGAGGGTGGATGGTTAGGGATGGTGGATGGTTAGGGATGGTGGAGTAGATGGCCAGGGGCGAGGGTGGATGGTTACGGATGGTGGATGGTTAGGGATGGTGGAGCAGACGGTTGGGGGCGAGGGTGGATGGTTAGGGTGAGGTGGATGGTGGATGGTTAGGTATGGTGGAGCAGACGGTTGAGGGCGAGGGTGGATGGTTAGGGTGAGGTGGATGGTGGATGGTTAGGGATGCTGGAGTAGATGGCTGGGGGCGAGGGTGGATGGTTAGGGTGAGGTGGATGGTGGATGGTTAGGGATGGTGGAGCAGACGGTTGAGGGCGAGGGTGGATGGTTTGGGTTAGGTGGATGGTGGATGGTTAGGGATGCTGGAGCAGACGGCTGGGGGTGAGGGTGGATGGTTAGGGTGAGGTGGATGGTGGATGGTTAGGTATGGTGGAGCAGACGGTTGGGGGCGAGGGTGGATGGTTTGGGTTAGGTGGATGGTGGATGGTTAGGGATGCTGGAGCAGACGGCCGGGGGCGAGGGTGGATGGTTAGGGTTAGGTGGATGGTTAGGGATGGTGGAGTAGATGGCCGGGGGCGAGGGTGGATGGTTAGGGATGGTGGATGGTTAGGGATGGTGGAGTAGATGGCCGGGGGCGAGGGTGGATGGTTAGGGATGGTGGATGGTTAGGGATGGTGGAGTAGATGGCCGGGGGCGAGGGTGGATGGTTAGGGATGGTGGATGGTTAGGGATGGTGGAGTAGATGGCCGGGGGCGAGGGTGGATGGTTAGGGACGGTGGATGGTTAGGGATGGTGGAGCAGACGGTTGGGGGCGAGGGTGGATGGTTTGGGTTAGGTGGATGGTGGATGGTTAGGGATGCTGGAGCAGACGGCCAGGGGCGAGGGTGGATGGTTAGGGATGGTGGATGGTTAGGGATGGTGGAGTAGATGGCCGGGGGCGAGGGTGGATGGTTAGGGATGGTGGATGGTTAGGGATGGTGGAGCAGACGGTTGGGGGCGAGGGTGGATGGTTAGGGATGGTGGATGGTTAGGGATGGTGGAGCAGACGGCCGGGGGCGAGGGTGGATGGTTAGGGTGAGGTGGATGGTGGATGGTTAGGGATGCTGGAGTAGATGGCTGGGGGCGAGGGTGGATGGTTAGGGTGAGGTGGATGGTGGATGGTTAGGGATGCTGGAGTAGATGGCCGGGGGCGAGGGTGGATGGTTAGGGATGGTGGATGGTTAGGGATGGTGGAGCAGATGGTTGGGGGCGAGGGTGGATGGTTAGGGTGAGGTGGATGGTGGATGGTTAGGGATGCTGGAGTAGATGGCTGGGGGCGAGGGTGGATGGTTAGGGTGAGGTGGATGGTGGATGGTTAGGGATGCTGGAGTAGATGGCCGGGGGCGAGGGTGGATGGTTAGGGATGGTGGATGGTTAGGGATGGTGGAGCAGATGGTTGGGGGCGAGGGTGGATGGTTAGGGTGAGGTGGATGGTGGATGGTTAGGGATGGTGGAGTAGATGGCCGGGGGCGAGGGTGGATGGTTAGGGATGGTGGATGGTTAGGGATGGTGGAGTAGATGGCCGGGGGCGAGGGTGGATGGTTAGGGACGGTGGATGGTTAGGGATGGTGGAGCAGACGGTTGGGGGCGAGGGTGGATGGTTTGGGTTAGGTGGATGGTGGATGGTTAGGGATGCTGGAGCAGACGGCCAGGGGCGAGGGTGGATGGTTAGGGATGGTGGATGGTTAGGGATGGTGGAGTAGATGGCCGGGGGCGAGGGTGGATGGTTAGGGATGGTGGATGGTTAGGGATGGTGGAGCAGACGGTTGGGGGCGAGGGTGGATGGTTAGGGATGGTGGATGGTTAGGGATGGTGGAGCAGACGGCCGGGGGCGAGGGTGGATGGTTAGGGTGAGGTGGATGGTGGATGGTTAGGGATGCTGGAGTAGATGGCTGGGGGCGAGGGTGGATGGTTAGGGTGAGGTGGATGGTGGATGGTTAGGGATGCTGGAGTAGATGGCCGGGGGCGAGGGTGGATGGTTAGGGATGGTGGATGGTTAGGGATGGTGGAGCAGATGGTTGGGGGCGAGGGTGGATGGTTAGGGTGAGGTGGATGGTGGATGGTTAGGGATGCTGGAGTAGATGGCTGGGGGCGAGGGTGGATGGTTAGGGTGAGGTGGATGGTGGATGGTTAGGGATGCTGGAGTAGATGGCCGGGGGCGAGGGTGGATGGTTAGGGATGGTGGATGGTTAGGGATGGTAGAGCAGATGGTTGGGGGCGAGGGTGGATGGTTAGGGTGAGGTGGATGGTGGATGGTTAGGGATGCTGGAGTAGATGGCTGGGGGCTAGGGTGGATGGTTAGGGATGCTGGAGCAGACGGTCGGGCGCGAGGGTGGGTCTCCATCCCTGGAGCTAGTTCACAGCGCGTTGGACAGACACCAATCAGGGATGGTGCAGACAGCGCTCGGTCCTTCCCAGAGCGCTGGACTGGACTGGCGGCCTCTCGAGGTCCCTTCCAGTCCTCGTGGGCTGTGATCACACCTCAGGCTTTTGGGAAATTGGCGTCGTCCGCCCCCCGGGCTCGGTAACGTCCCTTCGAAAAGCGTCTCTGGCTCGCCAGCTCCAGCGGGCCGGGAGTCGATTCACGTCCACAGCTGGCGGCAGGGTGTTGACGGGTGCAGAGCCTCCCAGGCGCGCTGCTGGGCTGGTGGTTTTAAACGACGTCCTGACCCGGTTGTAAACGTTCACATCGCTCGCGGAGGCCGAGGGAAGGCCGGGAGCTTTCTCGGCAGGCTCAGGGGCCGGCAGAGACAAGCCGGTCCTCTACCTTTACCCTGCAGTGCCGCCGGCACTCTGCGTCCAGCCCCTTGCGCAGTTCCTCAGGCGCCCGTGTCCGGGTCCCAGGCAGGAGAAAACCCCCGCGGCTCGGGCAGAGCTATTCATAGCCGGGCGGCTCAGAGGCAGCTGCAGGAGCCTGACCTGCTGGTGACCCCTGTTTTGAACCAGCTGCGATTTCAGGCTGACGCACGTGAAGACGCCCTCGGAGAGCTGCCGGGACCAGCAGCCGAGAGGTGCCAGGTTCAGCTCCTCCCTCACTTGCCCTAACCGCTCTGTGCGCGGTTGTTTGGATTTTATCCTCATCTCCTGCGGTCGCTGCCCCGGTGTGGATCCGGCGGTTCCTTCGCGATGTTTGTCAGCCCCACCGGTGCTGTGTCTCCCGACGGGGGTCCCCACCAATGCCAGCCCCTACTCCTGAGCAGAGAGTCACCGACCCCCAGGGCTGGGCGGGACCTCAGGAGGTCATCCACTCCAGCCCCCTGCCCACAGCAGGAGCAACCCCGACTGAGTCACCCAGCCAGGGCTTGGTCAGGTGGGACTTAAACACCTCCAGGGATGGGGAACCCACCACCTCTCTAGGTAACACATCCCAGGGCTTCACCTCCCTCCTGGGGAAAGAGTTTTTCCTAATATCCGACCTGCACCTCCCCCTCTGTGACTTCAGCCCATTGCTCCTTGTTCTGCCGTCTGCCACCGCTGAGAACAGCCTCTCTAGAGCCCCCCTGCAGGAAGTTGAAGGCTGCTATTAAATCCCCCCCTCAGTCTTCTCTCCTGCAAACTAAAGGACCCCAAGCCCCTCAGCCTCTCCTCATGGGTCTTGTGCGCCAGCTCCTGAAGCATTTTCACTGCCCTCTGCAATGCGTCCGCGTCCTGTCTATACCGGGGGGCCCAGAACTGGACACAATACTCCAGATGTGGCCTCACCGGTGCCGAGCAGAGGGGAACAACCACTTCTCCAGCTCTGCTGGAAATGCTCCTCCCAATGCACCCCGACGTGCCATTAGCCTGCTTGGCTAGAAGGACCCACGGTTGGCTCATACCCGGCCTTTCACCCACCATAATCTGCCAGGTCCTTTTCCACTGCACTGCTCCTTAGCCAGTCGGTCCCCAGCCTCTAAGGGGTCCCCCCTCGGCCTTCTGTGCCTCCATGGTGCGGAACGGGAGCTTGGCGATCCGCCAGGGTAGCTCTGAGATCAGGCCACTGGAGAACCCCTTCCAATGCGGCCACGTTGCAGGCCCGCCGTGGGGAGTTTGCAGGCGGGTGGGCTTGGTCACAGGGCTCCGACATTCGGAAGCAGAGCGTCGTCGAGGCCAGCGTAGCCATGAGAATCTCTCTGTCCTTCTGCGCTCGAGTCCACCTCGTTCCCTTTCCGTCTCCTCCTTCCCAAAGGGCCGGCAGAGGCCAGAGGGGGGAACAAACAGCTGCACGCAAAGAGCGACCCCAAGAGCCAAGAGCGAACCTCCCAGTCGCCTGCAGGAGCCATGGCAGACGCGAACGGCCGGCAGCAGCCCCGGGGTCTCGGCACCTGCGCCGGCAGCCTGGAGCGCCGGGGGCACCCAGAGATCAGACCCTGCGGGCACAGCATGTGCCAGGCCTGCGGCCGTCGGCCCTGGGGAGACGTGGCAGAGCCCTTCTCCTGCCCCTGGCGCACGGAGCGTTTGCAGGGGGAGGAATCCGGCTCCGATCCCCAGCCCCGGGCAGTGGATGGAACGGACGGGGAATTCCCGTTAGCGGGGACAAGTGCGTGGCCCGATAGCGTGTGCGTGTGCCACAGAGCCCAGCAGCGCCTCCTCTGCGCGGAGCATCAGACCTTCAGCTGTGCCGTCTGCAGGGGGGCCCAGAATCGCACCTCGCACCTGGAGACTCCCGGCGAGGAGGTGGGAGTCAACAGCAGCCAGGTAAGTGCTTGTGCTGACTGGGTAATTACACCAGCTCCCAGCTGCCCCAGCTGAGATCAGGGCCCCGTTGGGCCGGGCGCTGCACAGACACACAGCGAGAGACAGTCCCTGCCCCAGCTGAGATCAGGGCCCCGTCGGGCCGGGCGCTGCACAGACACACAGCGAGAGACGGTCCCTGCCCCGGCTGAGATCAGGGCCCCGTCGGGCCGGCCACTGCACAGACACACAGCGAGAGACAGTCCCTGCCCCGGCTGAGATCAGGGCCCTGTCGGGCCGGGCGCTGCACAGACACACAGCGAGAGACAGTCCCTGCCCCGGCTGAGATCAGGGCCCCGTTGGGCCGGGCGCTGCACAGACACACAGCGAGAGACAGTCCCTGCCCCGGCTGAGATCAGGGCCCCGTCGCGCCGGGCGCTGCACAGACACACAGCGAGAGACAGTCCCTGCCCCGGCTGAGATCAGGGCCCCGTCGGGCCGGGTGCTGCACAGACACACAGCGAGAGACAGTCCCTGCCCCAGCTGAGATCAGGGCCCCGTTGGGCCGGGCGCTGCACAGACACACAGCGAGAGACGGTCCCTGCCCCGGCTGAGATCAGGCCGGGAGCTGCCCACACAGCCGTTGCTCTGAACACCTCAGCAGTAGCAATAGACAAGTCCGAGAGTGGAAAGCTCTTGGTCCTTAGAGCAAATTGAAATTTTGAACAAATGGTTTTTAGAGCGAGAAAAGGCCATTTGAAAATGCAGCTTTCTGGAAGTTTGTTACTACGGACAATGAAACTGGGATGAAAAGTTGGATTTCCCCTGCCCTAAGCAGTTCAACTTGTGTACACTGTACCCGGCCAGAGCGTCGCGCTCTCGCTGCTGTTCCACCTCGTGGATAACAGCCTACTACTTATGCCAGCTCATGGGCTACCTCTGCTGCAAGAGCTCAGAGGCCAGCCTGAGCAAAGGGATGGGAATTTCGGGCGAACGTTCACACGTTTTTCGTATCCGTGACAAAGAGCAGTGAGCTGAGCCTGGCTGACCTCCCCCTCCCCCTCCCCTGCGCTCAATGCCACGGCCAACGCATTGGGAGCCCCAAAAACAGAGATCACGCAGAGATCACGGGCTCACCGGTGCCGTCTGGCGTGAGCCGCTCCCTGTCCCAGAGGAGCTCTGGGGTCCGGCCCAGGGGTTGAGTTTCCTCTGCTCTCTCCCCTAGGGCATCAGGCGCAGCACAGCCGGGTAAGTGACCCCGACTGCTCCCTCCTGAGCTGTGTGGGGCTGGAAGGGGGCTGAGAAACAGGTTCCACCCCTGAGGGTAAGTTTACACTGAAAAAAGCACAGCACGTTGTCTCCGAGCCCTGGCCGGGTGACTGGGGCTCCCCGGCCTCAGACCAGGGGTTAGTACCGGGGCCTGGGCTGTGGGAAGGGGCTGCTTGGCTGGAATTCCCCTGACTGCTCAAAGCCTCCCCCAGCCCCGGTGTGAGCGTCCCCCGCACGGCCGGCGTCGTCCCCCCAGCACTGTGATTTTGCAGCAGGGAGAAGTTTCAAACGCCAAAGCCGAGTTCTCCTGCGTGCAGAGACGCAGCCACAGCGGAGCTGGGGCCGCAGGCTGCAGACGGGGACCCAGCTGGGCTCGAAGGTAAAGGAAATGATTTGGGGGGGGTCTTAAGCACACCCAATGCAGGGCCACCGGGGAAGGAGGAAGGGAGAGCCACCATCTGCAAAGCCACCCGCTGGGGTTAGCACGTTTCCCAGGGAGGGCTCAGAGTGCTTTATGGAGGGGTAACGTGGCAGGTTTTCCAGGCTCTGCGGAGGGAACCAAACCAGGGCCACGTGCTTCAAACAGGGCTCCTGACAGCTCAGGACTGGGGGGGGCGGTCTTCCACTGTCAAGCACCAAACCCGTCCCACCGAGCACGGCTGTCACCACTCTGGCCAGCAAGAAATCACACCAGCAATACCCTCCAACATGCCGGCTTCCCTGGTGCCACCGCCCGTCCCCTCTGCGCACAGAGGAGGGGTTGTGAAAACCAATCGCACCAAATCCACACGGGTCCTTCCAGCCCCAGAGGGCCAGTCCCATCCCCAGGGCAATGCACACCTCAGATCTGACCCCAAAGAGGCCGCTGGGCCAGGCCTTTCGCATCTCAAGGTTTATGAATGAGAGGCATAGGCTGAGCGTGCAATGGTGAATACAATCCAGTTACGCACACCGATCACCGTGCAGGCCGCAGCAGATGGAAAAGGCTCTTATCGTAAAAGTCTGGAGAGCCTGTCCTTGGGGAGGCATAGCTGAGCGGGTTGAGCATTGGCCTGCTAAACCCAGGGGTTGTGAGCTCAATCCTTGAGGAGGCCATTGAGGGAGTGGGACAAATAGATGCCAGGGATGGGGCTTGGCCCTACCAAGAGGGCAGGGACTGGGCTAGCTGAGGTCCCTTCCAGCTCTAGGAGATGTGTATCTGCAGTTCTAGATAGGTAGAATAAGTCACCAGCCCTTCTGGGCTGAGCTCCTCGCAGAGATGCCCATGAGCTGGAGTGAAGACCAAGATGGAAGAGCCTCAGGGTCCCCTTTGTCCCTGGCCCACGTTGAGGGAAATCCATTGTTCTCCCTGTGTGGGAGCCCAGCAGAGATGAAGCCTGTCCCTGGTCTGTCAGGCAGGTGATAAGGCCCTTTCCCAGTGAAGTCTGGCTTCCCTGGCAAGGGGCTGTGGTCACACCTCTGACTGACGTCTCCCTGAGCCTAAAGTCCTGGGGCAAACAAAGAACAGTGCTTGGGGCACCATTTTCACCTTCATTCAAAAGCCACCAACGCCCCAAGAGGAGGTCAGTCCTGTTTTGCAGAGGGGTATCTAGCACCATGCTGCATTCCAGCCCTAGGCTCTACCCCCCGGAGCGTAATCCCCCGAGGGATTTAAACAGCTTTCCTGCTCCCCTCGCAGGCGACCCCCCTTTCTCCAGGATCCAGACGTTGATGGCATGGACGATCCTTCTCCTCTTCCTAGTGGCTATTGGGGGACTGAGTGCCACTATATTCGTTTTCGCACGTGAGTAGAAAGGGCTTGGGCTGACTCCGTCTACACGTCTCGGTTACTCGTCCGGTCTGCCTCTTTCTTTGCTCTCTCCGGTACAAGTCCAGATCCTGGCCCCCTCCAAGCTCCTTCCGGGGTGTAAATGGGATGCAGACACCTCCCTGGTTGAATTCACCTTCGGTAGGAGAGATCCCCACGAGCGTAGACATCCCTGGCACAGGTAATGTCAGGTTACATGGAATCACTGTATTAAACAGGTGGGGAGTATTACAAGAAAACCGATGCAAGCGATAGCCCCAGACTTCTACCCAGCTCATGCTCCAACTTTGCCTCATTTGAGCTGTGTCTACACGTGCACGCTACTTCGAAGTAGCGGCACCAACTTCGAAATAGCGCCCGTCGCGGCTACACGCGTTGGGCGCTATTTCGAAGTTAACTTCGACGTTAGGCGGCGAGACGTTGAAGTCGCTAACCTCATGAGGGGATCGGAATAGCGCCCTACTTCGACGTTCACGAAGTAGGGACCGTGTAGACAATCTGCGTCCCGCAATGTCGAAATTGCTGGGTCCTCCATGGCGGCCATCAGCTGGGGGGTTGAGAGATGCTCTCTCTCCAGCCCCTGCGGGGCTCTATGGTCACCGTGGGCAGCAGCCCTTAGCCCAGGGCTTCTGGCTGCTTCTGCGGCAGCTGGGGATCTATGCTGCAGGCACAGGGTCTGCAACCAGTTGTCAGCTCTGTGTATCTTGTGTTGTTTAGTGCAACTGTGTCTGGGAGGGGCCCTTTAAGGGAGCGGCTTGCTGTTGAGTCCGCCCTGTGACCCTGTCTGCAGCTGTGCCTGGCACCCTTATTTCGATGTGTGCTACTTTGGCATGTAGACGTACCCTCACAGCGCCTATTTCGATGTGGTGCCGCGCAACGTCGAAGTTGAACATCGACGTTGCCAGCCCTGGAGGACGTGTAGACGTTATTCATCGAAATAGCCTATTTCGATGTTGGCTTCACGTGTAGACGTAGCCTTGCTGACCAGGAACCAGGGGGACGATAGCAAGTGTGAAAAATTGAGACTGTGGATGAGAGCAGCAGAGCCTAAAACCCCTTCCTGTTCTTCTGCCCCCAGCACAGCCCATTGTCTGGAGCTGGCCCCAGCTTGCCTGATCTGGTCCACGAGGCTCAGAGTTCCATATCTCCGATACCACCATGGGCCTGGTGCTATGGAGGAGACTCCCGAGCCGTGGGGGCCAGCTCCATACCAGCCGTGGTCCAGAGCCGGGCCGTGGGCCAGGGAGTTCCCACCCCTGCATGAAGGGCTCGTGTTAGGAAGATGGGGGTCACTTGTTCCCCACACACAGCAGGGCAAGACACAACGGGCCCTGTCTGCAGCGGGGAAGGGTTATGCTGGACACTGTGGGAAACTTGTGCACTCTCGGGGCAGCACAGCTCCGAAGCCGCTTCCCCTGGAGGCTGGGGATCCCGGTCGCTGGAGGTGTTTAAGGCCAGGTTGGACGAACACCAGTCTGGGCCAGGCTGGGTGTACGTGGCCCTGCCCCAGCAGACTTGATGACCTCACGTTGTCCCATCCAGCCAACATTTCTACCATTACAGCCGCGTCTCCCTTAGCCCTGGCGGGAAATTCCCTGACCGTTCCCGCAGCCCCAGTGTGACATCCGCAGGGACGGGAGAGCCTGGACCGGCTGTTATCACTTGTGTATTCCCAGGAGCTTCAGTCAAGCCTGATGGGCCCGAGCCACAAGCATCTGCTTCCCCCTGCTGCCCAGAAGGCTGGCTGGGCGCCCTGGGACACTGCTTCTACCTTTCCGAGGAAGAGGGGACCTGGAGCACAGGCCAGAATTACTGCACGTCTCACACCGCCTCCCTGGCTGCACACGGCAGCTTCCAGGCACTGGTACGATGCAGCTGTCACTATGGGATAACGGCAACGGACCAGGCTGGGCACAGCAGAGGGTGTTGGCATTAGGTGGGGACACACAATACCAGCCAGAGCCCTGCCCATAAGTTAAACCCCGCCGACAACCTCTGCCCCACCCACAGCCTACGCCCCTCTCACTCGTGACGCCAAGCATTGCCCTTTGGCAGCGGTAACCAGCCCTGTTTTAAAGAAAAGGCCCAGCCCCACCCCAGACGTGATGAGATTCGGCATAACAGCTGTGGCGTTAGTAAAGCTCCCCCTAGAAGCAGAGGTTGTTGGCCGCCCAGTTGTACTCACATCACATTTTTTCCTCTGCAACCGCGGGGCTGGGAACGTTTTACACATTTAATGGGCAGCCGAGAGTCTGATCGATTCCCAGGGCACGGGACTATGCTCTGACTCTAACGATGAAACTGCAAGAGATGGCGACCCCAGGAGGGGTTACATGTCCAGGTGCTGTCGTGAGGTTCGGATCCTACGCCCAGTGGAGAGGGGCGGGACATGGGCCATGTCGCTACGTGATTGGCTCAGGCTTTCTGCAGACTCAGGCAGGCGTGGCTGTATCACTTTCAGTTCTCGTTTACAGCCACATGGGGTGGAATATATGAATTTATTCTAGGGTAGCAGGCCTAGAGATTGCAGTGAGTGATCAGGGCACATTGAGCTATGGCATCATTGTCTAGACGGTATGGAGGAGATTATTGAGTGAAAACAGATGCCAATTACAGTCCCAAACAAGCAGATACCTACACAGCTCGCCCGCCAGCTTTACCTCTGTTGTTGACCAGGGACTTCCCCATCCAGTTTGTGACCCTGTGCGTCTAGCGGTGGACTGAGACACTCGTACAGACATGTCACGAAGGAGCCCCCAAGAGTTTGTCATCTGAGGTTTGAAAGCACAAAAACAGCACACACACCCCGAGCTGTGTGCAGGCCCAGTGCCCCAGCTCCAGCTGGAAGCTACAGCTCACACCCCCAGTGCAGCCCAGGGCAGGCGGTGGGGGAGACACTGCGAGTGCAGGCTGGTTTCCCTCTGTACCCCCAGAGATAGGACAACAACGTTGGTTCAGTTCCCAGCTCACCCACAGACCTTGGGGGTCACCCAGACAGTATGTAGGTGCCTGACTCCCATTGGCTGAGCTGGGGGCTCCATTAACCCCTCCCAAGAGAATAGCCCGTTCGACCCCATGGCCACATAAGCGCACACACTCACAGTGCGGGAATGGGCAGGGCAGAGGGAAACGTGACATATGATTTCCCTTTGTGTCATGCAGAATACTCTGGTGCGACAGACAGGCTCCGCCAATCACTGGCTTGGACTCCGGAGGGAACCGGGCCAGCCCTGGAGATGGGTGGATGGCACTGCATTCAACCACCAGTGAGTCCCCTTCTTTCTGACTGCACCTGGGGGGCAGAACAGAGGGGATCATCTCATGATATAGGGCAAGTAGGGCCAGAGCCCCACTCACGACTTGGGACCCTTAGAAAAGCCCCCTTCCCAGAGAGGAACCCGTCCCCTTTCCTCCCCCTCCAGAAGTGGCAGCAGGGGCCTGTCTACACCCAGGGTGGAATTGGTGTCACAAGTGGGATCCCAACAGCTGGGCCTTCTGCTCTCCTCTCTCCTGCCCCACGGTGCCGCCTGCTGGGGTGGAGTTGGCCAGCGAGGAGAATGGGTTTGGGCCGTTTTTCAGAACGTTGCTGTTTGGATTCCTGTTTCGACACGGCCTCTCGACCCCGTTTTCTTTTCAACGTGGGTCTAAAACAAAGCCCAAGTCCGAGAGCGACGTTTCACTTGGCCCGAGCCCAGAGCAAGAGCACCGCGGGATTTCTGCCGGCCATGTCCTCCGCCAGTTCGGCTGTGGGAAACTCCCAGATTTCCCGTGACTGCCCCCTGCCATCCGCCCCCCGGCGTGGGAATGCCAGGGGCAGCTGGGCCATGTAACCTTTCCCAGGCCCGGGCCCCGGGGGAGACACCCCGGGGGCATTTCTGTGCCTGGCGCATCCTTTGGGGGTTCCCCGCATGCAAGTGCGGCAGTTCTGTCTCTGGCCAGCAGAAGGGCAGGGCGGTACCGTCCAGCACAGCCCTCGGGGGGCTTGGGGCAGGGGGATCGCGGCAGGAAAGTACCAGGGAGAACTGCAAGTGTGGGGTGCAGGGCGGGGGGCTGAGTAGACAACCGTGGATGAGGATAGAGGGAGAGGAGGGGGGACAGACAAACCGCTGGACAGACGCTGGGCATATGACCCCCACCCCGCCTGCCCCATGCCACGCTGCCCCTGCCCGAGTAACGAGCCCCCTTCTGCCCCACAGGCAGGAGGTGCCGGGAGCCGGGCGCTGCGCGTACCTGGCGGCGGGAGCCCTGAGCAGCGCCGGGTGCCACACAGCAAGGGGCTGGGCCTGCCGCCGGGAGCCGGGCAGCCCCACGTGCTGAGCCGGACCCGGCACACGGCAGAGCCGCTGCCCCCCAGCACCAAGACACAGCTTGCGGGGGCCACCGCGTCCTGCTGGCGCTTCCAGCCCCGAGGCCGTTACCCGTCCCGTGTGCCCCGTCCCCACGGCCGGCCCTGGGGAGCGACAGCCCCACGTCTCCCTTCCCGCGGGGCCCAGGGAAAGGGGCGCAGCCCCTGGGACAGGATGGGGCCTGGGCTGCCAGCGGGCGCAGGGCCCAGGGGGTCAGCCAGGGCGGGGGCCAAGCACGGCGGGGGGGGGGTCGCCACTGCTGAGAAAAAGGGAGTGGGGGGGGGGGTCAGTGTGACTAGTGGAGGGGCAGAGTCACCCACAAACACACACACACAGCCAGGCGCCTCCTGGCCAGCAGGGGGCAGTGCTCTCTCACACACACACACACACACAGAGCCAGGCTGATCCTGGCCAGGAGGGGGCAGTGCTCAACACACACACACACACACACACACACACACACACACAGAGCCAGGCCCCTCCCGGCCAGCAGGGGGCAGTGCTCACACACACACACACACACACACACACACAGAGCCAGGCTGATCCCGGCCAGCAGGGGGCAGTGCTCTCTCTCACACACACACACACACACTCTGGCCCTGGCTGGATCACCCTGCAGGTCAGAGTCTGGCTCACGTCCAGGTGTGCAGAGCCCCCCCGACCCCTCCCGTGCCCATGGGGCCATCAGGCGGGGGGGGGGGGGGGTGGTTAATGAGTGACCCGGCCTGCTCCCTGCCCAGCAATGAGCTGCAATTAATGGTCTGGCGGGGGGGGGGGGGGGTGCGGGGGGAGGTGGGTAGTTCTAGTGTCAGCCAGGGACAGACACAGGGTCTGTCCCCCTGAGCCAGCCAGGCCCTGCCCTGGGCCGGGGGGAGCCGGCACCCCTAGAGGGGCCAGGCCCTGCCCCATTCCCTGCCCCCTGAGCCCCTGCCCTGGGCCGGGGGGAGCCGGCACCCCTAGAGGGGCCAGGCCCTGCCCCATTCCCTGCCCCCTGAGCCCCTGCCCTGGGCCGGGGGGAGCCGGCACCCCTAGAGGGGCCAGGCCCTGCCCCATTCCCTGCCCCCTGAGCCCCTGCCCTGGGCTGGGGGGAGCCAGTGCCTTTAGAGGGGCCAGGTCCTGCCCCACACCTTTATCTAACACGCTGGAGAGAAGCTGAGGCTGCAGCTCAGTGGAAGTAACCCCCCTACCCCCACCCCAGACCCGAACCCTGCAAACCCCCCACACCACCAACACACACCCTGGCCTGGCGGCTGAGCTGCACCACCGGTCCCACACCTCCCGGGCTGGCGGGGCCAGTGTGGGCAGGGGGTGCTTTGAGAGAGAAGGGTGGCCGGGCTGGCTGGCTGGGTGCATAGAGAGCGAGGGCTGGGTAGCAGGCTGGTTGGGTGGCTGGGTGCATAGGGACTATGGGTGGCTGGGTGCATAGGGACAAGGGCTGGCTGGCTGGGTGGGTGCATAGGGACTAGGGCTGGCTGGGTGGCTGGGTGCATAGGGAGCGAGGGCTGGCTGGGTGGCTGGGTGGGTGCATAGGGAGCGAGGGCTGGGTAGCAGGCTGGGTGGCTGGCTGGGTGCATAGAGACTAGGGCTGGCTGGCTGGCTGGGTGCATAGGGAGCGAGGGCAGGCTGGCTGGGTGGCTGGGTGGCTGGTTGGGTGCATAGGGAGCGAGGGCTGGCAGGCTGGCAGGGTGGCTGGGTGGGTGCATAGGGAGCGAGGGCAGGCTGGCAGGCTGGCTGGGTGGCTGGCAGGCTGGTTGGGTGCATAGAGACTAGGGCTGGCTGGCTGGCTGGGTGCATAGGGAGCGAGGGCAGGCTGGCTGGGTGGCTGGGTGGCTGGGTGGGTGCATAGGGAGCGAGGGCAGGCTGGCTGGGTGGCTGGGTGGCTGGCTGGGTGCATAGGGAGCGAGGGCAGGCTGGCTGGCTGGCTGGCTGGCTGGCTGGCAGGCCGGGTGGATAGGGAACTGGGGCGGCTGGTGATTGCCAGCTGCGACTGGACTTTTTTCAATGGCCCCGGCAGCCCAGCGGTGGCGGTTTTGCCGGCTGCAGCACGCGCTGTGGACGCTGGCAGGGAACTGGCTGCAGCGACTCCCGGCGCTGTCTGCAGCGGGTGCAGCTGCGTCAGCCGCACGGCCCGGGCCGGGCGCTGGCTTCGTCCCCCATGAACATCCTTTACATTTCCCCCATTAAAGCTCCTTCGCCTTCTGCTGAGCTCGGTTCCAAGCGCTCCCCGGGCTGCTTTGGGCTGAACCACCCGCAGCAGTTCGGTGTCGGCAGCAGATCCCCCCCACCTTCCCGCCGCCGGTTAACCCCTTCTCCAGACCGGTTCCACACCGGCTGCCTCGGGGGGCTCCCGGCACGGCCCCACGGAGACCGAGATGGCTGCGTTCACCGCTCGCTGCTCCGGAAACAGCCAGTCACTGCTGCCCTTCCTTCCTCTCCCCAGCGCTCAGGCCGGAGAGGCCCTTCCCTCTGCGCCCAGGACAAGGCACTTCATGTACGCGCCCGTGGTGGGGACCTGGTCTGGGCCTCCTGGACATCGGGGACCCCCCAGCCCCAGCCCGGCTGCACCTGCAGAGCGGGACCAGGTCGGGAGGGGGGTTCCCCAGCAGTGAGACACTTTCCCTTCACCCCTCACCCGGGTTTAGCTCTGGCTGATCCGCACTCGCTGCACGGCCAGGCCTGAGCCCCTGCCGACCCGGTGCCCTTCTGTGCATCTGCTGGCACCCGTAAGGACCTCCGCCGCCAACGACCACGGCCTGGGCAGCTCCGCTGAGCGCTCACCACACGGCGGGCTGCAGCCGGGAATCTCCGGCCTCGCCGACCGACGCAGAGAATCGTTAGCGCCGTCTGACGGCCTCGTCTGCCCGGAGCGCCCCTTGGCCAGCGGGTACCTGACCACCCCACACCCCCTCTGCCACTGGCTGTCGCGTCCTGCCCTCGTCACTCTTCCAGTGCTGGCCGGCCCGACGGGGCCCTGATCTCAGCCGGGGCAGGGACTGTCTCTGTGCACACGTCCGAGCCCAGGCCCCGCCAAGCGCAGGTGTCAGCAGATCACGGTCCCCTCGCAGCACCCAGAGCCGGGGAGAGAAACCAGGTGTCCTGGCTCCCAACCAGCCTCCCCCTCCCCCCGGCTCTAACCTCTCGCCCTCCTGCCCCGCGAGGCGGCGAGGCCGGAAGGGAGCGGAAAGTGCAGCAGTAACCCGCCGTGTTTGGTAAACATCCGCAGGGCTCCGGGCCGGGGGCTGTTTTTCCAAAGGCCACGTTCCTGGCGCGCCAGGGCCAGCCGGGGAGTCTGCGCTCTGCCCAGATCCGGCCCAGGCCGGCGGCACTACCCCGCGCACGCGGGTGGGACAGAGCAGGGGGCTGCGGAGCGGGAGTGAGGGGCACTGGGCGGGGGCGGCTGGGGGAGGGACAGCACCCAGAGCCAGGTTAACACTCTGGAGTGGAAATTTCTTTCCCTCTTCCGCCCCCGGTTTTCCCTGTCCTGCCCAGGCCAATTCACCGGACGCCAGTTGCTCAACGCAGCAGCTCCAGGGCAACTCCGTCAGTTCCAACCACGGCCCCGGAACTGGCCCGTCCCCCACTGCCGAGCCGGCCTGGGAGCAGCGGCCCGAGACGCCCCAGCCTGCGGCGGTTCCTGCCAGGATCTGGCTCCTGGTGCCAGCCCCAGTGCTGGCACTGGGGGGAGAGTGAGGGGTCCATTCAAACTCAGGGCAACCCCTCCAGGGCAGGCAGCTGTGTGGAGCACTGCCAGCGCCCCCTGGTGTTCTCAGTGGGTCATGTGGCTGCGCTCTGCTCCCTGGGGCCCAGCACATGGCACTGCTGGTGTGAGCAGTGGGATCCCACAGTCAGGTGGGGCTGAGTTGCCAGGACCAGGAAGGCAAAGGGGCAGATGGGACTAGTTTGTCTGGGCTGAGTTTGAGAGCTGCAGAGAGGCATGCACAACCCCTCACACACAACACCCAATGCACAACACCTAACACACACACACACACACACACACACACACACACACACACACACACACACACACACACACACACGGTGGAGGTGCGTGCTGGCTCCCCCGGCCGGGAGCTGGTGACTCATCCGGGCTGAAGGGCTCCACTCAAAATCTGCACAACAGCCGCATTCCCCGGATGTCTCTGCCGTGAGCAAAACCACAGCCGCAGATGGGGGTGGGGAGCAGTGCGGGTCCTGACTGCAGCCGGGTGCCTCCAGCATCACTGAGTTCACATCTGGCTCCATTCACGGCAGGGGAGCTGCTCTGGATTCAATGCAGAGTTGCTGAGTTCACACCCGGCTCTGGCTCCATTCACAGCAGGGGAGCTGCTCTGGATTCACTCCGGAGTTGCTGAGTTCACACCCGGCTCTGGCTCCATTCACGGCAGGGGAGCTGCTCTGGATTCACTCCGGAGTTACTGAGTTCACACCCGGCTCTGGCTCCATTCACAGCTGCAGTCACTGGGGGAGCTGATCTCAGAGCTGGGCTGATATTTCCAGGAGCTGCACCTGACTCATTTCTGAGTGTGCAACCAGTGACTCACCCAGCACAGATGCCCCGACCCCGGCCAGCCCCCACTGCCCCACTGGCCTGCTGGGCTAACACCATACCCTGCCCCCAGCTGGAACTATAACATCCACGGGCTAAGTGGGAGCCAGGACTCCTGGGTTCTCTGCCCAGCTCTGGGAGGGTAGTGGGGGCTGGTGGTTAGAGCAGGGGGCTGGAGCCAGGACTTCTGGGTTCCCTCCCTGGCTATGGGGCACGTGCAGGTTTGTATTAACTCCATCCCCGGGCTGGGAAAATCAGGCGTGGAGGTGTTCATACAACGAAACGGTGCAAAGGACCATTGAGCCTGAGGCAAGGAACCCAGGAGTCCTGGCTCCTCCCTTCCCCCGCCTGCTCTAACCCTTGGGCCCTTCTCCCCTCCCAGCGCTGGTTTCCGTGTCAGAAGCTGCAGTTCAGGGTGTGGAAACCAGGACCTGCCCTGGCCTGTTCAGGGCTGCAGCCTCCCCGGCCGCCCACTGCTCAGCACCCAAATCCAGGGATTCCTGCGCCGGATCCTGACACAGCCCTTGCCTGGCCCCTGGTGACCCGCAGCCCCTACCAGCCCAGCTCCCCTCAGAGCTCCACCCACCGGGCATCCTTGCCTCCATTTCCCCACATTTCCTGCTCTGGCTTCCGCCCCCTCCCCCCACTGACAGCTCAGCCCTTACCCAGGAAGAGGTGGCTCCCCCCGCACCCCATTTGGCCGTGCAGGGCTCTTCCGGGCTGTGACAGGCATCAGCCGGGGGGGCGAGGGGACCCGCTCGTGACTAAGGAGTCCCAGGGCAGCTGCAGCTTCCACTGCTCCTGCCAGAGCCACCGGGCTTGGCTCAGCATTAGCCCCCTGCTCCCTGGGCCCCACACCTGCCCCCTGGCTAACGGCCCCCCCCCAGTGCTGGGAGAACCCAGGAGTCCTGGCTCCCAGCCCCTGCTCTAACCACCAGCCCCACTGCAGAGAACCCAGGAGTCCGGGCCCCCAGACCCTTATTCTAATCACCATCCCCTTCCCCTGGCTCCGGCGGGAACCACTACATACACATGGCCCCTGACCCCCAGGCCCGGCCCCCTGTGCTCTGTGCCAAAGGGAAGTTGTGTTGCGTCAGTCCCTGGCAGCCGGTTTTTCTAATCTTACGACATCACAACCGGCAGTAAATCATCCCCCGGCTCACACGCACCAGTGCTGGGCAGGGGGCGGATGTTGCCAGCCGTGTGTGTGCGTGTGTGTGTGCTGCTGTGTCTCCCCAAGCGGCAGGCTGCAGAGCTTTGTGTGTGTGGTGCTGTGTCTCTGTGTACAGCGCCGTGTCTCTGTGTGGGTGTGGTGTTGTGTCTGAAGGTTGCGGCTCAGTGAACGGGTGGTTGTTTTGAGTGGGTATTTGCACCTGGGTGTGCCTTTGTGTGTGGGTATCGGAGGGGTGGCCGTGTTAGTCTGGAGCTGTAACAGCAACGAAGGGTCCTGTGGCACCTTATAGACTAACAGAAAAGTTTTGAGCCTGAGCTTTCGTGATGAAGTGAGTCTGTGCTCACAAAAGCTCAGGCTCAAAACTTTTCTGTTAGTCTATAAGGTGCCACAGGACCCTTCATTTGTGTGTGTGGGGTGTGTGTGTGTGTGTTTTGATGGCTGTGCGTTGACGTATCTTGTGCTTAGCATGCAAGGGTTTGGCACAGCCCAGGGTGTGTGGGTCAGTGTGTGGTTGTGTGACCAGGGATATTTATCACACAGACTGGGGTCAGTATGTAACTGTGTTTCTGGCTCCCAGTGCTCTAACCACCAGTCCCTACTGCCCTCCTAGTGCCAGGGAGAACCCAGGAGTCCTGGCTCCCAGCCCCTGCTCTAACCACCAGCCCCCACTACCCTCCCAGCGCTGGGGAGAACCCAGGGGTGTTCGGGGGAGGTCGGGGTGTGTGTACGTCTCAGGCAAGGCACTGCAGGCCAGTGCGTACGGCCATTCAGTGTGTGCGTGTGTTACCCCTCAGGAGGTGTCTCAGCGGGAGCCTTTCTGCTCCGTGGGTGTATTTGTGTATTGCTCAGCCCCAGGTGCAGTGTGGGCAAATGGGGATTTCGTAGGCCTGTTACACAGCTCGGGAAGTGCGGCCTTGAGGTGTATTGGGGGGGTGACACACAACAGGAAGTGTAGGTCAGCGAGCTCATTTTCTGTGACGGTGGCTCTGTGTGTGTGTGTGTGTGTGTGTGTGTGTGTGTGTGTGCCTGTGGCCGGGGGGAGGGGGTCCACCACTCAAGGGGCGGTGTCAGTGTGAGTCCGTGTCTGTGCACAACTCTGCAGCTGTGTGTCTGTGTGTGTCTCTCGCACAACTCAGCACACGGTGCCGGGGGTGTGCCATGCGCTGCTCCGGACACCTCTGTGTGTGTGTGTTGTGCAGCTCCACAGGCCTGTGTGTTCTCTGCTAGCTGTGCCTCCCACGCTGCCTGTGAGGTGTCTGGGCCGGGTGTGTGTTCTCAGTGTGTGACCTTTGCACAGCTGGGGAGTGTCGCTGGTTTGCACACTGGCTGCTAAGCGCAGGGTTGTGAGTCCAGTCCCCGAGGGGCCATTTAGGGATCGGGGCCAAGTTAAACTCTGTGAGGCCTGGACTCAGCAACCTCCAGGGGCCCCTTCCAGCTCCAAGAGGGAGGTGTCGGCATCGTGTGTGTGTTGCACGCTGGGTGTGTTTACATAGTTGTGTGCTGCACAGCATGGGTGTGTAGATACAGTGTGCACTGCACAGCACGGGTGTGTATAGTGTGTGTTGCACGCGGGGTGTGTCTATAGTATGTGTTGCACACAGGTGTGTCTATACAGTGTGTATGTTGCATGCAGGGTGTGTGCAGTGTTGTTGCACTGTGTGTGTTGCACGCGGGGGTGTATAGTGTGTGTTACACACAGGTGTGTCTATACAGTGTGTGTTGCATGCAGGGTGTGTGCATATAGTGTGGGGGGGTTGCACGAGGGTGTATGCATAGTTTGTGACATCGTGTGTGTGTGTTGCACGCGGGGGTGTATAGTGTGTGTTGCACACGGGTGTGTCTATACAGTGTGTGTGTTGCACATGGGTGTGTGCATATAGTGTGTGTGAGAGGGTTGTACGAGGGTGTGTGCACAGTTTGTTGCACCATGTGTGTTGCACGCGGGTGCGTATACGCAGTGTGTGCCTTGCACACTCGGGCTCGCACACGCCGCGTTCATTCCGCTCCCCGTTACGTGCCAGGCCCGGGGCCAGCAGCCCGGGATTTTCCCCGAGTTCCGGCGCGCAGAGCTGGCCCCGCCCCTCCCTGGCGCAGCCAATGGGCGACAGGGGCGGGGGCGGGGGCGGGGCCCGCCCCATTCATAAGGCGGCCCAACGGGCTGCCTCGCCAGTCAATCGTGCTGCGCTGCGTGAGGAGGACAAGCGCTGAAAATCGCGCTGCGCGCCAGCTCCATGAACGCGTTGTACGGCGCCACCAGCATGTGCCTGGCCTGCGAGCCCCGCCTGCCCGGCCTGCCCGCGGCCGAGCCCCCCAGCAAGGCCCCCGGCCCCCAGTACTTCACCTTCGACCCGCTGCCCGCCCTGGAGCGCCCCCCTGCCCGCCGGGGCAAGAAGCGGCTGCGCAGGGTGCTCTACCCGCCCGTGGTGAGTGCGGGGCTGCGTCGCGCGCCCGGGCGCCTGGGTTCTCCGCATGGTGGGGGGGGGGACTCCTGGGTTCTCCCGGGGGAGAAGGGGGGGGGTCCAGGGCTCACGCGGTGATTCTGCCCCCTCTGTGCCTCAGTTTCCCCGGCTGCAGAAGCCGGCTGGGGATGGTTGGCCCAGAGGCTGGAGAGGGGGTGAAGGCTGTGTACTCCCTCCCTGTGGGGAATGGGGCTGAACTGGGGGTTTTGGGGGGGGGGGTTGTTCTTGCCCCATCTCTGAGCACGCTGGGGATGAATCTCTTGACGCCGGGGGATGGGGGGAGCGGGTGGAGACCTGTAGCTCAGCCCTGCAGCGAGGGCGTCTGGATTCCTGCTGCATGAATCACCCTGCCCCACCTGCTGCGGCAGACTCTCTGCCCTAGAGATCTCCTGGATGGGGGGGTGCATGTGGGCCAGGCTGCCTGCTGCTGCCGGGGAGGTGCTTTTCTCTTGTAGAATAGTAGGGGACTCTCCCCCATCTGAGAGCAGTATGGGGCATATGACACACAGCATGGAGAGGCAAGCCAGATTATACGGGCGCAGCAGGGGTGGGTGGCTTAGCCCGTGATTTTACAGTGGTTTGGCAGAGGGGGGTGTTGGGGGTAGCAGCAGAGCATTCTGGGTAAGTGGGGTGTCATCCCCCTAGCGGTGGCTGGGTAGCAGGGTTGCCCTGAGGCCTTCTGGGTGATGGAATAAGACCGGTGCATTGTGGGTAATCAGTGGGTCTGTCTCTCCCCCCTGCAGGTGAAGCGTTACTACCCGGCCCAGGAGCGCAGCCCGGCCAAACGCCTGCTCGTCTTTCTCCTGCTCGTCATCGTCTACCAAGTGTACAGCGCCGACGAGGACCCGGCCCTGGCGCCCGAGCTGGGCTGCCCCGACTGCTCCATGGCCAGCGGGCTCCCCGGCTGCCCGCCCCCACCCCCGCCTGTGCCCCTGCAGGTGCCGGAGACGGCCAACGCCACCAGCCCAGCCGACCCGGCCGCAGAGCTCGCCCAGTTGCTGGAGCAGAACCCAGCCGCCTTCTGAGCCCCCGGCCGGGCACCGCCAGCCCCTTGGGGGTTAACCCCCGGCCGGGCGTCTCGCCTCTGAACTCAGCCAGGAGGAATCCAGCCCTGACGTCAAGAGCCTCGTGAAACCGTTGGCTGGCCCGGGCCAGGGCGGTCCTGGGCAGGGGCCGCTGCGGGGAGCAGGGGAATTAACTTATTAACTTATTGTCACTCTTGTATTTATTGTGCTATTTATATGGAGTAATTTAAACTATTTAATGCGGGCAGGCGTGGGAAATCCCTGCTCGGGGAAAGCTGTTCCCTGCCGCCCGCCCATGCACTCACCCGTGCCCTGGCACTAGGGTCAAACACTACAGGTCCCAGGGAGATGAGGCTTGTCTCGGACAAACAGCTCCGGGCGGGGGCGCAGCTGGAGGAGGGGGGAATCGTTAGGGTCCTCTGGGGGCAGAGGGGAGAAGTGGGGGGCAGAGCAGCCTGTGCCAGAGATGGCTGAGCACCCCCTACTCCTCCACCCCCCCCCCCCCCCCCGGCTGAGCTCCTGTCCCCCTGGGTGTGGGACCAGCCCCCACCGGGTGTGCTTACTGTGTAAGCCCCCCAAGTCCGAGGCCTTCAGCTCCCACATGCTGGGCCGAGCTGTGTATGTTCTGTGAACACAATAAATTGACTGACTTCTGGAGCTGGTGTGTGGCTGATTTCTGGGGGGGGAGGGGAGGGGATCCCCATCCTTGGGGCATGAGGCTGTTTTAGGGGGGAGGAGGAGGGGACCCCAATCTGTTGGGGTGTGGCTGATTTCTGGGGGGGCAGGAGGGGACCCCTATGTGGGGAGGGGGTTGGAGGGCAGGAGGGGATCCCTGTCTGTTGGGGTGTGGCTGATTTTTGGGGGGGGCAGGAGGGGATCTCTGTCCTTGGGAGGGGGTGTTTTGGAGGGCACCCCAGTCTGTTGGGGGTGTGGCTGATTTCTGGGGGCAGGATGGGACCCCAATCCTTGGGAGATGTTCTGGGGGGGCAGGAGGGGACCCCATGTGTTGAGGTGTGGCTGATTTCTGGGGGGGGAGGGGACCCTTATCCTGGGGGGGGGGGGTTGGAGGGCAGGAAAGGACCCCAATCTGTTGGGGTGTGGCTGATTTCTGGGGGAGGCCGGAGGGGAACCCTATCCTTGGGGGGGTTGGAGGGCAGGAGGGGACCCTAATCTGTTGGGGTGTGGCTGACTTCTGAGGGGGGCAGGTGGGGACCTCTATACTTGGGGGGGGCTGTTTTGGAGGGCAGGAGGTGACCCCATGTGTAGGGGTGTGGCTGATGTCTGGGGGAGAGGGAGAGGACCCCAATCCTTGGGGGGGGGTGTTCTGGTGGGCAGGAGGGGACTCCAAACTGTTGCGGGGGGTGGCTGATTTCTGGGTGGGGCAGGAGGGGACCCCAATCCTTGGGGGGGTGTTCTGGTGGGCAGGAGGGGACCCCAAACTGTTGGGGGGGTGGCTGATTTCTGGGGGGGGGCAGGAGAGGACCCTATCATTGGGGTGGGGGGTCAGTGGTTGTCTCATAAAGGCAAAGCTCAACACCTCTGTAGACAGATTCGCCGGGGGGTGGGGGGCGAGGGGTCCCCTCTCCTTCACGGGGCCCTCATGCCACGTCCACCCGTCTGCTGCATCACAGGTATTACATCACCAGGCTGCCCTCTCATTGGCTGCTGGGGGGCTGGGGGGCAGGGCCTGGGAGGGGGCAGCCCCTCCAGTGGAGCAAACAGCTCTGGGGACGCGGGGAGGCTCCTGGGTTCCACCCCCAAGCTGCGAGGGGGGGTCCGAGGGGTTATTACAGGGGTCTGGGCCTCAGCAGGACTCTTGGGGGTCTCATCTGCAGCGAGGGGGGGGTCGCCCATCCCCCAGCAGTGGAGGTGGGAACCCCTCAGCTGGGGCCTCGGACACAACCTGGGGCTCTCAGTGGGTCACAGGAGGGCGGAACAAGGGGGCTGGTGGGGGGGTCAGGTCCCAGCCTGGGTCTGTTGGGTACCAGCAGGGACTGAGCAGACCTGGAGGGGGCCCAGCTCTGCCGTGGGGCCAGGAGCGGGTGTGACAAAGGCCCTTCTGGTTCCAGCGCTTGGGGACCCCGGAGGTCCCTGGTAAAGTGCGGGGAGGGACCAGCTGGGGGGCAGAAACGGCTGGTGATAAACAGGCTGAAGGTGGCTAAAAAAAATGGGGCAGCCCCGGATGCAGCCTGTGAAGGGCTGAGCCCTCCTAGGGCCTCGCTGTCCCCCAGCCGGGCATGGCGCCTCCGTGGGGCGGCTCCGCTCGGGCTGGGGGGTGCTGGCCCCAGCAGCCGTTCCGGGAAAGGTCAGTGCTCGGACCGGCTCACAAGCAAAAGATGAGGCAAGCGTGTGACCTAGGCACAGACCACTGCCGGCTCACTTGGCCGGGAAGGGGAAGTGGCCCTTGCGCCGTGGGGCGGGGCTGGACCCGGCCGGGTGCTGCGTGCTGGGGAAGAGAGGAAGGATGGGAGCTGAGCAATGCCCGGGGCGAAGGGGCTGGCGAGCAGAGCCAGGGCTGGGACCGGAGAACAGCCGTCCAGTCCGGGAACCGTCACTGTGGCGAGGAGGGGATTGGTCTGGGGAACGCCAGGGCGGGACTGACCTCTGGGCTCCCATCAGTCTGGGGAACGCCAGGGCGGGACCGTCCGCCGGGCTCCAATCGGTCTGGAGAACACCGGGCGGGACCAGGCACCGGGCTCCCATCAGTCGGGAACGCCAGGGTGGGACCGGCCGCCAGGTTCCCATCGGTCTGGGGAACGCCAGGGCGGGACCGTCCGCCGGACTCCAATCGGTCTGGAGAACACCGGGCGGGACCAGGCACCGGGCTCCAATCGGTCTGGAGAACACCGGGCGGGACCAGGCACCGGACTCCAATCGGTCTGGAGAACACCGGGTGGGACCGTCCGCCGGGCTCCAATCGGTCTGGAGAACACCGGGTGGGACCGTCCGCCGGGCTCCAATCGGTCTGGAGAACACCGGGTGGGACCGTCCGCCGGGCTCCAATCGGTCTGGAGAACACCGGGCGGGACCAGGCACCGGGCTCCAATCGGTCGGGAACGCCAGGGTGGGAACGGCCTCCAGGCTCCCATCGGTCTGGGGAACACCAAGGCAGGTCCAGCTGCCGGGCTCCCATTGGTCTTGGGAACACCAGGACGGGACCAGCCGCTGGGCTCCCATCGGTCTGGGGAACACCAGGGCGGGACCGGCTGCTGGGCTCCCACTGGTCCGGGGACGGGACCGACCGCTGGGCTCTCCCCGCAGCCAGGGCCACGCACGAGGGAAAGGGCCCGGCCTGAGGGCTGGGCCAGAGTGATCGGCCGGGAGGTCGTGGGGTCAGTGGCCAGAGGGCTGGAGGAGCCGATCAGACACACCCGCCGGGGCTGGGCCACCCACACCACAGGGACGACAGGCTGCGTGGCCGGAGCTGGAGCTGTCCCTAGGCCCCGGCCCCGGCCCCAGCCCCTGTGCCCCCCGCAGCTGGGCTCCCTAGATCCCCATCCAGCCGGCCCCAGCCCCTGTGCCCCCCGCAGCTGGGCTCCCTAGGCCCCGGCCCCGGCCCCAGCCCCTGTGCCCCCCAGAGCTGGGCTCCCTAGATCCCCATCCAGCCGGCCCCAGCCCCTGTGCCCCCCGCAGCTGGGCTCCCTAGGCCCCGGCCCCGGCCCCAGCCCCTGTGCCCCCCAGAGCTGGGCTCCTTAGATCCCCGTCCAGCCGGCCCCGGCCCCTGTGCCCCCCGCAGCTGGGCTCCCTAGATCCCCGTCCAGCCGGCCCCGGCCCCTGTGCCCCCCAGAGCTGGGCTCCCTAGATCCCCGTCCAGCCGGCCCCGGCCCCTGTGCCCCCCAGAGCTGGGCTCCCTAGATCCCCGTCCAGCCGGCCCCAGCCCCTGTGCCCCCCGCAGCTGGGCTCCCTAGATCCCCGTCCAGCCGGCCCCAGCCCCTGTGCCCCCCGCAGCTGGGCTCCCTAGATCCCCATCCAGCCGGCCCCAGCCCCTGTGCCCCCCGCAGCTGGGCTCCCTAGATCCCCGTCCAGCCGGCCCCGGCCCCTGTGCCCCCCGCAGCTGGGCTCCCTAGATCCCCGTCCAGCCGGCCCCGGCCCCTGTGCCCCCCGCAGCTGGGCTCCCTAGATCCCCATCCAGCCGGCCCCGGCCCCTGTGCCCCCCAGAGCTGGGCTCCCTAGATCCCCGTCCAGCCGGCCCCGGCCCCTGTGCCCCCCGCAGCTGGGCTCCCTAGATCCCCGTCCAGCCGGCCCCAGCCCCTGTGCCCCCCAGAGCTGGGCTCCCTAGATCCCCGTCCAGCCGGCCCCAGCCCCTGTGCCCCCCGCAGCTGGGCTCCCTAGATCCCCGTCCAGCCGGCCCCGGCCCCTGTGCCCCCGCAGCTGGGCTCCCTAGATCCCCGTCCAGCCGGCCCCCGCCCCTGTGCCCCCCGCAGCTGGGCTCCCTAGATCCCCGTCCAGCCGGCCCCGGCCCCTGTGCCCCCCAGAGCTGGGCTCCCTAGATCCCCGTCCAGCCGGCCCCAGCCCCTGTGCCCCCCAGAGCTGGGCTCCCTAGATCCCCGTCCAGCCGGCCCCAGCCCCTGTGCCCCCCAGAGCTGGGCTCCCTAGATCCCCGTCCAGCCGGCCCCAGCCCCTGTGCCCCCCAGAGCTGGGCTCCCTAGATCCCCGTCCAGCCGGCCCCGGCCCCTGTGCCCCCCGCAGCTGGGCTCCCTAGATCCCCGTCCAGCCGGCCCCAGCCCCTGTGCCCCCCGCAGCTGGGCTCCCTAGATCCCCGTCCAGCCGGCCCCGGCCCCTGTGCCCCCCGCAGCTGGGCTCCCTAGATCCCCGTCCAGCCGGCCCCGGCCCCTGTGCCCCCCGCAGCTGGGCTCCCTAGATCCCCATCCAGCCGGCCCCGGCCCCTGTGCCCCCCGCAGCTGGGCTCCCTAGATCCCCGTCCAGCCGGCCCCGGCCCCTGTGCCCCCCGCAGCTGGGCTCCCTAGATCCCCGTCCAGCCGGCCCCAGCCCCTGTGCCCCCCGCAGCTGGGCTCCCTAGATCCCCGTCCAGCCGGCCCCAGCCCCTGTGCCCCCCGCAGCTGGGCTCCCTAGATCCCCGTCCAGCCGGCCCCAGCCCCTGTGCCCCCCGCAGCTGGGCTCCCTAGATCCCCGTCCAGCCGGCCCCAGCCCCTGTGCCCCCCAGAGCTGGGCTCCCTAGATCCCCGTCCAGCCGGCCCCAGCCCCTGTGCCCCCCGCAGCTGGGCTCCCTAGATCCCCGTCCAGCCGGCCCCGGCCCCTGTGCCCCCCAGAGCTGGGCTCCCTAGATCCCCGTCCAGCCGGCCCCAGCCCCTGTGCCCCCCGCAGCCGGGCTCGCTAGATCCCCGTCCAGCCGGCCCCGGCCCCTGTGCCCCCCGCAGCTGGGCTCCCTAGATCCCCGTCCAGCCGGCCCCGGCCCCTGTGCCCCCCAGAGCTGGGCTCCCTAGATCCCCGTCCAGCCGGCCCCAGCCCCTGTGCCCCCCGCAGCTGGGCTCCCTAGATCCCCGTCCAGCCGGCCCCAGCCCCTGTGCCCCCCAGAGCTGGGCTCCCTAGATCCCCGTCCAGCCGGCCCCAGCCCCTGTGCCCCCCAGAGCTGGGCTCCCTAGATCCCCGTCCAGCCGGCCCCGGCCCCTGTGCCCCCCGCAGCTGGGCTCCCTAGATCCCCGTCCAGCCGGCCCCGGCCCCTGTGCCCCCCGCAGCTGGGCTCCCTAGATCCCCGTCCAGCCGGCCCCGGCCCCTGTGCCCCCCGCAGCTGGGCTCCCTAGATCCCCGTCCAGCCGGCCCCGGCCCCTGTGCCCCCCGCAGCTGGGCTCCCTAGATCCCCGTCCAGCCGGCCCCGGCCCCTGTGCCCCCCGCAGCTGGGCTCCCTAGATCCCCATCCAGCCGGCCCCGGCCCCTGTGCCCCCCGCAGCTGGGCTCCCTAGATCCCCGTCCAGCCGGCCCCGGCCCCTGTGCCCCCCGCAGCTGGGCTCCCTAGATCCCCGTCCAGCCGGCCCCGGCCCCTGTGCCCCCCGCAGCTGGGCTCCCTAGATCCCCGTCCAGCCGGCCCCGGCCCCTGTACCCCCCAGAGCTGGGCTCCCTAGATCCGCAGCCAGCTGGCCCTGGCCCCTGTGCCCCCTGCAGCCGGGCTCGCTAGATCCCCGGCTGACTGGCCCAGTCTAGCCCGTCCACGTGCTGTCCCTGGCTGCATGGGGATTTCGAGCCGACCTTGAAGGCGGCCGGCTGGGCGCCCTTGGCCAGGGACGGGCCCAGCCCCATGGACTGATAAGGGGCTATTTCTGGCTCTGTGCGGGGGCCGGGGAACAGCGGGTTCCCAGTGGCACCTGCTGAGCCACTAGGGGAGGGTTATATATAGCCAACGCCCACGGCCAGACAGCGCCTGGGTCCTGCCCCGGTCTGCGGCGGCAGTGGGGGCTGGTAGTTACAGCAGGGGGGCTGGGAGCCAGGACTCCTGGGTTCTCCCCAGTGCTGGGAGGGCAAGGGGGGCTGGTGCTTAGAGTAGTGGGAAGTAGGGCTGGGTTCACCCTCCAGTGCCTGGTGCATGTTTCATGGTGCAGGCAGGGCCGTGCCAGGGCCTTGCACACTCGCACGCTGGTCACACACACTCCCACGACATGTGAGCGAGCACTGGCAGAGCTGGGGCTGTGTCAGGCATTGACCTATAGTGACTGGCTCCTGGTCTCTGCCTTCCCGTCCCCCTCACTGGGTGCTGGATACTGGGCACCGGGTGCTGGGCACTGGGTGCCAGATGGTGGGCGCTGCGTGGGGGGTGTTGGGTACCGGCTGCCGGGTGCTGGGTGCCAGGTGGTGGGTGGCGGTTGTTGGGTGGCGGGTGTTGGGTGCCAGGTGGCGGTGTTGGGTGACGGGTGTTGGGTACCAGGTGCCGAGTGGCGGGTGTTGGGTGCCAGGTGTTGGGTTCCAGGTGGCAGGTGTTGGGTGACGGGTGTTGGGTGCTGGGTGTTGAGTGGCGGGTGCCGGGTGGCGGGTATTGGGTGCCGGGTGGCAGGTGTTGGGTGCCGGGTGTTGAGTGGCGGGTGCCGGGTGTTGGGTGCCAGGTGGCGGGTGGCAGGTGTTGGGTGCCTGGTGTTGAGTGGCGGGTGGCGGGTGTTGGGTACCAGGTGGCGGGTGTTGGGTGCCGGGTGGCGGGTATTGGGTGCCGGGTGGCAGGTGTTGGGTGCCGGGTGTTGAGTGGCGGGTGACGGGTGTTGGGTGCCAGGTGGCGGGTGGCAGGTGTTGGGTGCTGGGTGTTGAGTGGCGGGTGGCAGGTGGCGGGTGTTGGGTGCCGGGTGTTGGGTGCCAGGTGGCGGGTGGCAGGTGTTGGGTGCCGGGTGCCGGGTGCCGGGTATTGGGTGCCGGGTGCCGGGTGCCGGCCCTGTGGGTGCGGGACTGGGCCGGGCAGGCCTGCAGGGAGGGCCGGGGGAGTCCTAGGGGGCCCGCGGGGGCTGCTGTGTGCCTGTGCCTGCGCCTGCGGCTGGGGGCGGGGAGAGGGGTGTGGCCTGTCCCATCTGGGGACGGGGCCTTCCCATCTGGGGGCGGGGCCTGGCTGGGCCGGGGAAAGGGGCGGGGCCCGGCTGGGGGCGGGGCCGGCGGACGCTGTTGCAGACTGGCCCCGCCCTCCCGGGCTGCGCTATGGGACGCGCGCGCCCCCTGCCGACCGCCGGGAGCTGACGCAGATGCTTCGGGGGAGGGATGCCCCCTCCCGTCCTGGGCAGGAAGTGACGCAACCGAGTCTCCCTGGAAACCCGCGAACACGCGTCAATCACTCCGCACTTCCGGCCCCGCCCGCCTGCCCGCCTCACCCCCGCCGCGGGGGCTGCCGGGATCGCGGCGGGGCCGGGCGGGGCCCGTGTGCGGCGGGAGAGGCTGAGCGCGGGGCGCGGGCGGGGCCGGACGCCTGGGTCCCTGCGGCGGCGGCATCAGCATGTTCTTCACCTGCGGCCCCAACGAGGCCATGGTGGTGTCGGGTGAGGGACCCCCCCAGCCCGACCCCGCCGGGACCCCGCCCCGGGACCCCCCCAGCCCGACCCCGCCGGGACCCCCCCGGAACCTGCCCTGGGCCGGGGGGGAGCCCGCGCCCCCCTCCCCCCCCCCGAGGGGAAGCGGCCTCGCCCCCCCCACCGGGATCTCAGCCACGGTGACGTCACAATCTCCCTGGGGATGTGGGGGGGGGGGGTCGGTCGTCGAATGGTCAACAATCAAACCTCTTCCCAGCTCCCGAATGGCTGCGGGGGGGGCCGGGCGGGGAGAAGGGAAGATGGGGGCGGGGGGGGTTGGGGGGCTGTGCGGGCAGATGGGAGTATGGGGGGGTGGGGAGAAGGGGGGGGCGGGGGCAGGGGGGGCAAATGGGAGTATGGGGGGGTGGGGAGAAGGGGGTACCACGGGGCTGTGTGGGCAGATGGGAGAATGGGGGTGGGGCGGGGAGAAGGGGGTACCAGGGGGCGGGGTGGGGGGGGCTGTGTGGCAGATGGGAGTATGGGGGCGGGGAGAAGGGGGTACCAGGGGGCAGGGTGGGGGGGGCTGTGTGGCAGATGGGAGTATGGGGGTGGGGAGAAGGGGGTACCAGGGGGCAGGGTGGGGGGGGCTGTGTGGCAGATGGGAGTATGGGGGTGGGGAGAAGGGGGTACCAGGGGGCAGGGTGGGGGGGGCTGTGTGGCAGATGGGAGTATGGGGGTGGGGAGAAGGGGGTACCACGGGGCAGGGTGGGGGGGGGCTGTGTGGGCAGACGGGAGTCCCAGGGGGCGGGGCAAGTGGTGTGTTGCCTTATCATCCTTCCCAGAGACAGCTGCATCCCCGCAGCAAGCGAGCTGTCACTGCGCAGTGTCGCTGTCCCAGGCTGCTGGTCCCACCTGCCCCACCCCAGAGGCGGCAGCAGCTCAGGCACCCAGCAGCATCTCACTCTCTGCTCCCCTCCCCCAGGCTTCTGCCGCAGCCCCCCGGTGATGGTGGCGGGGGGCCGGGTGTTCGTCCTGCCCTGTGTCCAGCAGATCCAGAGGTGAGCCCCAGAGCCCGCCAGGTCTGGCCGTGCCGGATCGGCCCTGCTGAGTCGGTGGGAGTAAGGAAGGGAGCAGCGTGGGGGGCAGGGATGCCAGCCTGGATGGGTCGGTGGGCCTGATCGGGGGATGCCCCCACCCTGCTGACCTCCCTGCTCCGCCTGCAGGATCTCCCTGAACACGCTGACCCTAAACGTGAAGAGTGAGAAGGTTTATACCCGGCACGGGGTCCCCATCTCCGTCACCGGCATCGCCCAGGTAACCACCACTCCTGCACGGTCACCACGGAAACCCCAGGGGATCAGGGAACACCTAGGAAACTAGCAGGGTATCCTGTGCCCCCAATGGCACCAGCCACTGGCACCCCCATCCCCATACTTTCCTCATTGGTACGTGCCACCCTGGCTCCTTCCCACTTCCCCCCATGGTACCTTCCAGCCGAGCTCACCTGTGAGTTCGCTCGCTTGCTCTCTCGTGTGCGCACGCGCGCACACACACACACACACTCACTCTCTCTCTCCCTCCCTCCCCGCCCCCCCGTCAGTGGTACTTGCCACCGGCACCACAACCCTATTTCCTCACGTCGTATTTGCCCAGACGAGCTCATTTCCCCCAATGGCTCATTCAGTGGTAGCCCGCCTTGGCTCGTTCCACACACGCACACACCGTTTGTCTCCACGGTACTGCCCAGCCTCTCTCAGCCCACACCCCATGACCACCGTGGTACTGCCCAGCCTGGCTCACCCCGCCTTACCACCATGGTACTGCCTTGTCTAGCATCCCCCGCTTTACCACCATGGTACTGCCCAGCTTGGCTCACCCTGCCTTACCACCATGGTACTGCCTTGTCTAGCATCCCCCGCTTTACCACCATGGTACTGCCCAGCTTGGCTCACCCCCCCTTACCACCATGGTACTGCCTTGTCTAGCTTCCCCCGCTTTACCACCATGGTACTGCCCAGCCAGGCTCCCTCCCCCTCGACCATGGTAGTACCTTGTCTAGCTTCCCCCGCTTTACCACCATGGTACTGCCCAGCCTGGCTCCCCCTCCCCCGCCTTACCAACATGGTACTGGCCATCCCACTGGTGACACACAGGGGACCACAGGGCTCCCTTCACCACCATGGACATGGTCTCCAGGCAACTGTTGCTGGGGTGCAGACAATAGCCTCTTCCTCTTAAAGGGGCAGGCGACCCATCCTGGCAGAATGCCTAGGGCTCATGGGGGGCTGGGCTGTGGGGGCTGGGGCTGCAGGCCCCCTGCCCCCGTCCCAGCTCTGGTGACCTCGCCCGACAGGTGAAGATCCAGGGGCAGAACAAGGAGATGCTGGCGGCCGCCTGCCAGATGTTCCTGGGCAAGTCGGAGAGCGAAATCAGCCAGATCGCCCTGGAGACGCTGGAGGGCCATCAGCGCGCCATCATGGCCCACATGACGGTGGAGGTGGGTTCCCCTCCCCCCGCCGGGGGGTCAGTCCTCCTCCCCCTGTGTGTCCCTGTACGCCTGCCCTGACCCGCCCTGTGTGCCCCCCGCAGGAGATCTACAAGGACCGGCAGAAGTTCTCGGAGCAGGTGTTCAACGTGGCCTCCTCCGACCTGGTCAACATGGGGATCAGCGTGGTCAGCTACACGCTCAAAGACATCCACGACGACCAGGTGAGGAGAGCTGGCGCCCCTAGAGGGGCCAGGCCCTGCCCCATTCCCTGCCCTGGGGGAGCCAGCGCCCCTAGAGGGGACAGGTCCCTGCCCCCCGAGCTAGAGGAGCCAGAGCCCTGAAGGGATTAGCTCTCCAGCCAGGCTGTGGGGTGGGACTGAGGCTTGTCTCTGTCCTGTCCCCACTGATTGCTGCCCCAGGATTACCTGCACTCGCTGGGGAAAGCCAGGACCGCGCAGGTGCAGAAGGACGCCCGCATCGGGGAGGCCGAGGCCAAGAGAGACGCCGGCATCAAGGTGAGCGCCGGGCGTGCGGAGGCTCTGGTGGGTGGGGCTGGGGCTGGGGCCTGGGGGGTGCATGGGGCAGCTCTGGGGGCGGGGGCTCCGCTGGGCTGGGGGCTCTGGTGGGTGAGTGTCAGGCCAGAGGCCGGGCCGCCCGGCCGGTCTGACATCCCCCACCCGCAGGAGGCCAAGGCCAAGCAGGAGAAGCTCTCGGCCCAGTACATCAGCGAGGCAGAGATGGCCAAGGCGCAGCGGGACTACGAGCTGAAGAAAGCCACCTACGACATCGAGGTGAACACCCGCAAGGCCGAGTCCGACCTGGCCTACCAGCTCCAGGTGAGCCCGCGGGTCGGACGTGGCTTCCCCAGAGTAGCCCGGTGGTGGCCAACCCACAGCTGTGACCCTTGGGTCCCTGGTGACCTCCACCCCCACAAGCTGCTCCACCCTCCTCGCGCCGGCCCTCGGTCAGCCCCCCAGTTGCCTCAGGCCTGACCTGTGACCTTGTTGGCCCTGCCCCCCACCCAATGACCGTGGTGACATCTCAGCCGCTGGGCTCGGTTCTGGGCCCATTGGCCTCCCCAGGACTGACTTCTGACCTGTCCCAGGGAGGTCATCTCTTGACCCATGGCTGGTGGTGACTTTTCACCTCTCAACGGTGGCAGTTCATTGGCCCATCAGCCCCACTCCCTTGGACTTGCCTCAGTGGGGCTGGCCCCGATCCCCCACAGCCCTGTCCTCAGACCCCTGTGCTGGTGCCAGTTCCTGACCCTTCAGTCCCGAGCTTCTCAGCAGGGGTCAAACCCTGCCCCACACATCCCAGCCGCATGGGCCCAGCAGCCCCCAGCAGTGACCTCTGCCCTCCCTGGGGTGCGGACTGGGCGGGAAACCAGCATTGTTGGTGGGTGACCCCCAAAGGCGCAGCCACCGTTGAAGCTGACCCTTGACCTGGCGCTGACCCTTGACCTGAGGCTGACCCCATGCTGACCCAGCGCTGACCTCCCGCCCCGGCGGCAGGTGGCGCGGACGAAGCAGAAGATCGAGGAGCAGAAGATGCAGGTGCTGGTGGTGGAGCGAGCGCAGCAGATCCAGCTGCAGGAGCAGGAGATCGTCCGCAAGGAGCGCGAGCTGGAGGCCACCATCAAGAAACCCGCGGAGGCCGAGCGCTACCGGCTGGAGAGGCTGGCCGAGGCCCAGAGGTAGGGGGGCGCCCCCCCATGCTGCCCTGCAGCCCCAGCCACTGGGGTGTGAGCACCCCACAGCTCTGCCCTGCCCCCGCCAGCTCTCCCCCCGGCCCCCCCCAAGTTACAGACCCTCCCCTTCCCCCCCCCAGGTGTCAGCTGGTCATCCAGGCAGAGGCTGAAGCCGAGGCCCTGAGGGTGAGTCTGAGGCTGGGGCAGCTCCTGGCCTTGCTGGGGCGAAGGGACCCAGGCGTCCGGGCGGGGGCTGCACTGACTCCCCCCCCGGCCCCCCCCGGTTGCAGGTGAAGGGGGAGGCGCAGGCGTTCGCGGTGGAGGCCCGGGCGCGGGCGGAGGCCGGGCAGATGGCGCTCAAGGCCGAGGCGTTCCGCCAGTACCAGGAGGCCGCCGTGGTGGACATGCTGCTGGAGAAGCTGCCCCAGGTGAGGCGGGGCCGGGAGGGGGCGGATCCCACGAGAAGACGGCAGGCCCCCCTCCCCCACCCCCGCCCTGGAACCAGCCCCCCAACATGGGCTCCTTGTCTGTGGGTCAGACCGAAACTACGATAACAGCCCAGTCCTCCCACCCCCTCGCCAGTTCAGACAGACCCTACGATAACAGCCCAGCCCCCTCCTAACCCCCGCCAGTTCAGACAGACCCTACGATAACAGCCCAGTGCTCCCACCCCCTCGCCAGTTCAGACAGACCCTACGATAACAGCCCAGCCCCCTCCCCCAGCAGTTCAGACAGACCCTACGATAACAGCCCAGCCCCCTCCCCCAGCAGTTCAGACAGACCCTACGATAACAGCCCAGCCCCCTCCCCCAGCAGCGGTTCAGACAGACCCTACGATAACAGCCCAGCCCCCTGCTTGCCCCCGCGGTTCAGACAGACCCTACGATAACGGTCCAGCCCTCCTAACCCCCGCCAGTTCAGACAGACCGTATGATAATGGCCCAGCCCCCTCCCTCACCAGCGGTTCAGACAGACCCTACAATAACAGCCCAGTCCTCTCACCCCACCCCCACCAGCGGTTCAAACAGACCCTACAACAACAGCCTAGTCCTCCTATCCCCCCCGCCGGTTCAGACAGACCCTACGATAACGGCCCTGCCCCCGCGGTAACTGGGGCCCGCTCCTCCCGTGGCAGGTGGCAGAGGAAATCAGCAAGCCCCTGACGGAGGTGAAGAAGATCACCATGGTGTCGAGCGGGGGCGGGGATGTGGGGGCGGCCAAGCTGACGGGGGAGGTGCTGGACATCATGAGCAAGCTGCCCGACACTGTGGAGAAGCTCACCGGCGTCAGCATCTCCCAGGTGGGGTCCGGGCGCCTGCGTTCCCCCTGGAGGGGAGCGGGGCCTAGGGGTTAGAGCAGGGGCGGCCTGGAGGCAGGACTCCTGGGTTCTCCCCTGGAGGGGACCGGGGCCTCGGGGTTAGAGCAGGGGGGCGGCCTGGAGGCAGGACTCCTGGGTTCTCCCCTGGAGGGGAGCAGGGCCTAGGGGTTAGAGCGGGGGCGGCCTGGAGGCAGGACTCCTGGGTTCCCCCTGGAGGGGAGCAGGGCCTAGGGGTTAGAGCGGGGGCGGCCTGGAGGCAGGACTCCTGGGTTCTCCCCTGGAGGGGACCGGGGCCTCGGGGTTAGAGCAGGGGGCGGCCTGGAGGCGGGACTCCTGGGTTCCCCCGGAGGGGAGCGGGGCCTAGGGGTTAGAGCAGGGGGGTGGCCTGGAGGCAGGACTCCTGGGTTCCCCTGGAGGGCAGCGGGACCTAGGGGTTAGAGCAGGGGGGCGGCCTGGAGGCTGGACTCCTGGGTTCTCCCCTGGAGGGGACCGGGGCCTCGGGGTTAGAGCAGGGGGGCGGCCTGGAGGCAGGACTCCTGGGTTCCCCCTGGAGGGGACCGGGGCCTCGGGGTTAGAGCAGGGGGCGGCCTGGAGGTGGGACTCCTGGGTTCCCCCGGAGGGGAGCGGGGCCTAGGGGTTAGAGCCAGGGGGGCGGCCTGGAGGCGGGACTCCTGGGTTCCCCTGGAGGGCAGCGGGACCTAGGGGTTAGAGCAGGGGGGCGGCCTGGAGGCTGGACTCCTGGGTTCTCCCCTGGAGGGCAGCGGGGCCTAGGGGTTAGAGCAGGGGGGCGGCCTGGAGGCTGGACTCCTGGGTTCTCCCCTGGAGGGGAGCGGGGCCTAGGGGTTAGAGCAAGGGGGCAGCCTGGAGGCTGGACTCCTGGGTTCTCCCCTGGAGGGGAGCGGGACCTAGGGGTTAGAGCAAGGGGGCAGCCTGGAGGGGAGCAGGGCCTAGGGGTTAGAGCAGGGGGGGCGGCCTGGAGGCTGGACTCCTGGGTTCTCCCCTGGAGGGGAGCGGGGCCTAGGGGTTAGAGCAAGGGGGCAGCCTGGAGGCTGGACTCCTGGGTTCTCCCCTGGAGGGGAGCGGGGCCTAGGGGTTAGAGCAAGGGGGCAGCCTGGAGGGGAGCAGGGCCTAGGGGTTAGAGCAGGGGGGGCGGCCTGGAGGCTGGACTCCTGGGTTCTCCCCTGGAGGGGAGCGGGGCCTAGGGGTTAGAGCAGGGGGGCGGCCTGGAGGCTGGACTCCTGGGTTCTCCCCTGGAGGGGAGCGGGGCCTAGGGGTTAGAGCAGGGGGGCGGCCTGGAGGCTGGACTCCTGGGTTCTCCCCTGGAGGGGAGCGGGGCCTAGGGGTTAGAGCAGGGGGGCGGCCTGGAGGCAGGACTCCTGGGTTCTCCCCTGGAGGGGACTGGGGCCTAGGGGTTAGAGCAGGGGGCGGCCTGGAGGCTGGACTCCTGGGTTCTCCCCTGGAGGGGAGCGGGGCCTAGGGGTTAGAGCAGGGGGGCGGCCTGGAGGCAGGACTCCTGGGTTCTCCCCTGGAGGGGACTGGGGCCTAGGGGTTAGAGCAGGGGGCGGCCTGGAGGCAGGACTCCTGGGTTCTCCCCTGGAGGGGAGCGGGACCTAGGGCTTAGAGTGGGGGGCCGCAGCCTGGAGGGGAGCGGGGCCTAGGGGTTAGAGTAGGGGGGCGGCCTGGAGGCAGGACTCCTGGGTTCTCCCCTGGAGGGGAGCGGGGCCTAGGGGTTAGAGCAAGGGGGCAGCCTGGAGGGGAGCAGGGCCTAGGGGTTAGAGCGGGGGGTGGCCTGGAGGCAGGACTCCTGGGTTCTCCCCTGGAGGGGAGCGGGGCCTAGGGGTTAGAGCAGGGGGGGCGGCCTGGAGGCAGGACTCCTGGGTTCTCCCCGGTACTGGGAGGCATGTGGGGTCCAGGGCTTAGAGCACGGGGGAGGGGTGCCAGAACTGACCCCTTTCCCCTTCTGCCCACAGATGAGCCAGAAGAAACCGGGGCGCATGTCGTAGCGGCCAGAAATCGGGGGCTCGGCCCTGGGCTGCTCCTGGCTCTGAGGCCTCCCCTTTTCCTTGCTGTGCCTGGGGCTCTGCCCCCCACCGCTTGCTGCACCCCAGGGGCCCCACTCCCTGTGGTCCTTCTACGCCCCTGAACCTCGCCTGGCCCAAGAGCCCTCCATCAGCACAGCCGGGGGGGCACACCCTGGAGAAACCCCCAGTGGCTTCCTTCCCCGGCCTGGGCGTGGCAGGAGGCATCTGCCCTGTGCTGCGGGAGCACAGCGGGGGCCCTGGCGGTCTGCACCACCTGGGTTCTCTGCTGGCTGGGGGGGCGGGGGGCAGCCCTCGGACACCTGGGTACCCCCGTGTGGTCAGAGTGGGGCTATTGGGGTACAGTCCCCTGGGGGTCAGCACTCCTGGTTGCTCACTGTAGCCCTAGCAATGGAGGGAGACTTGGGGGGGGGGGGGGCCTCTCCCCCTGCTGCCACCAGATTGGGGCCCAAGAGAATTTTCCTGCCCCCCTTCACCCCAGGGGCCAATCAGACCTGGTGGGGGGGGGGTGTCAGTCACATCCCTCCCCTCACCCCCTGGCAGGGGAGCCCCTGTGGTCCCCCCCGCACTACTGCACCCTTTCCCCTAGCAGCTGGTTCCCTGCCCCGATGTGCCACCCCCAGAGCCAGCCGCTCCCCGGCACCCTCCAACCAGGAGCCCTGGCTCTGTCCTGCTGGTGCCAATGTGTCCTGTCCTGCCTGGGGGTCCCAGGGACCCCACCCAACCTGCATGTGCTTGGAGAGGCAGGAACTGCCATGTGTCACCCACCCCCCCATGTATCACCCCCCACTATTAAATGCCTGGTGAAAACAGTCCCGTCTCCTGGCACCAGTTCCTTCATGGCTGCCCCAGCGCTGGGGCATGGGGGTTCCCCCCCCACCCCCTGGGATTCAGCTTCTTTCCTCCCCGCACTGCACAAGGCGACTCAGGATAATGGTTAAAAAAATCGGTTTATTCTTCCCAGGACTCGTCTTTTCAATATGAAAAAAGCCGTTAAACGCAAGAGCGAGGTGGCAGTGAGCGAGCGGCTGGGTGGGCAACAGCAGGGGGGCAGCTCCTGTATCAGCCCCACGTCCTGCCCCCCTTCTCCACATCCCATTCCCCTCAGCCTGGGGCCAAGAGGTGGGTCTCCCCTCAGCCCAGGTCTGCCTTGGCTGGGGTTCCTTGCATCTCCGTTCTGCCTCCAGCCAAGCCAGCTCTGGATGGGGCCTGGCCCTGCAGAGTCAGGCTTGGGGGCCCTCTGGGGAAGGTTCAGCCTGGGGGGATAGAGAAGAGGCAGCCCCCTAACTTCCCTCAGCACTAGGGTGCTTCAGCCACAGGACATTGTGGGCAGGTCCTGCAGCCCCATCCATCAAAGCAAAGGAGTTCAGGGCCCCAGGGCATCTCTTCCCACTCTACCCCCAGGGTCTACTCAGGGCTGCACCTCTGCCCCCTTCTGTGCCAGGAAGATGCCCACCCCTCCATCACCCCAGCAGGCTGCCCACATGGTGCTACCTGGGGCTGAAGCTCCTTAGAGCAAGGCTGGACCAGGATAGGGGCTGTTCTCCCACCCCCACAACTCCTGCTGATTTAGCCAATCAAGGGACAACCTGGCAGCCCTGGTGGGGCCTTGCCCATACTGGGGTTACCCCCCCCCAGCCAGGCTCGGGCCCAAGTTCTTCCCCAGGGTGAAGGACAGGCTGAGAAGAGAGCAAAGATGTCACTGGATGCAGACAACGACAGAGAAAGGGGACGTTGAGTTTTATTGACGACAGAACCTCAAAATAACTTAGTGCTGGGGGAGAGCAGAGGACAGGTGCACAGAGAGGAAGATGGACAGCCAGGAGGTGGCCTCTCTCCTTCCACCCACCCAACCAGCCCTGGAGGAACCAGGGTGGAGAGGACAGCAGAGAGGGTGGGAGATCAGACCCGCCCTGGAGGAACCAGGGTGGAGCAGACAGCAGAGAGGGTGAGAGATCAGACCCGCCCTGGAGGAACCAGGGTGGAGCACAGCGGAGACGGTGGGAGATCAGACCCGCCCTGGAGGAACCAGGGTGGAGCAGACAGCGGAGACAGTGGGAGGTCAGACCCGCCCTGGAGAGGACAGCAGAGAGGGAAGACTGATGAAGAAAATTGGAACATGATGCGATGTGGGTTTTGTTAAAAAAAAATTCACTTTGTGCGAGCGCATTCCGGGCGGCTGCTGACGCCTTAAGCCTCTTCTTCGGCCTCTTCCCCGAAGTCCTCTTCCTCCTCGGCCGTGGCGTCCTGGTACTGCTGGTACTCGGAGACCAGGTCGTTCATGTTGCTCTCAGCCTCGGTGAACTCCATCTCGTCCATGCCCTCGCCTGTGTACCAGTGCAGGAAGGCCTTGCGGCGGAACATGGCGGTGAACTGCTCCGAGATGCGCTTGAAGAGCTCCTGGATGGCCGTGCTGTTGCCGATGAAGGTGACGGCCATCTTGAGCCCGCGGGGTGGGATGTCGCACACGGCCGTCTTGACGTTGTTGGGGATCCACTCCACGAAGTAGCTGCTGTTCTTGTTCTGCACGTTCAGCATCTGCTCGTCCACCTCCTTCATGGACATGCGCCCGCGGAAGACGGCCGCCACCGTCAGGTAGCGCCCGTGGCGGGGGTCGCAAGCCGCCATCATGTTCTTGGCGTCAAAGACCTGTTGGGTCAGCTCCGGCACGGTCAGGGCCCGGTACTGCTGGCTGCCGCGGCTGGTCAGGGGGGCGAAGCCGGGCATGAAGAAGTGGAGGCGAGGGAAGGGCACCATGTTGACGGCCAGCTTGCGCAGGTCGGCATTGAGCTGCCCGGGGAAGCGGAGGCAGGTGGTGACGCCGCTCATGGTGGCCGAGACCAGGTGGTTGAGGTCGCCGTAGGTGGGGGTGGTCAGCTTGAGGGTGCGGAAGCAGATGTCATAGAGGGCCTCGTTGTCGATGCAGTAGGTCTCGTCCGTGTTCTCCACCAGCTGGTGGACGGAGAGGGTGGCGTTGTAGGGCTCCACCACCGTGTCCGAGACCTTGGGCGAGGGCACCACGCTGAAGGTGTTCATGATGCGGTCGGGGTACTCCTCCCGGATCTTGCTGATCAGCAGCGTGCCCATGCCCGAGCCGGTGCCGCCGCCCAGCGAGTGGGTCAGCTGGAAGCCCTGCAGGCAGTCGCAGCTCTCTGCCTCCTTCCTCACCACGTCCAGCACCGAATCCACCAGCTCGGCCCCCTCCGTGTAGTGCCCCTTGGCCCAGTTGTTACCGGCACCGCTCTGGCCTGGGGGTGGGGGGAAGAAGCCAAGAGCATTGGGCTACAGCCTGGGGGAACCAGCCGATCCTTGACCAAGTGTCCCCCAGTCACTCCCAGGGGCCAGGTCCCTTCCCCCCTGTGGGACAAGAGGAGCCTTGGGTCAGAGGGGTGGGGAGCAGGGGCCTTACCAAAGACGAAGTTGTCTGGCCGGAAGATCTGGCCGAAGGGACCGGACCGGACGGAGTCCATGGTGCCTGGTTCCAGGTCCACCAGGATGGCGCGTGGGACGTATTTACCACCTGCAGGGGCGAGCAAGAAGCAGCCCAGCACAAGTTAATCAGAGCAAGAGGAGGGACCTGGGGGCGTGGCTTGTGGCAGAGGCAGAAGGTGGCCTGGACACCAAGCCCAGAGACATGGGTGAGTCGAGTGCACTGGGTCTCAGCCATGTGGAAACAAAAGGGCAGGGGAGGGGGCTGCTTAGCCCTGGGGGCATCTGGGAGTGGGGGGGGGGGGGCTGGATCAGACCAACTCTCACCTGGAGTGGGGGTGCAGGGTTAGGAACAGACCAGCCCATCAGCAGCAGGCAGGGAGGAATTTGGGACAGGGCCTCACACAGAGGGAGGGGAATCAGACCAACCCGTTAACACACTGGGGGGGGGGGGGAATGAAACCACAGCAGTTCGTGGGGGGCTGACCAGACCAAACTACGTATGGATGGGGGGTGACCATTCCAGAGCAATATCTGCAGGCAGGGAGGACCCAACCATGCATTTGTGTTGGGGGGGGGGGGGGGCTCCTGGACCAGCCCATGCTGGCTAGGCAGGGGGGACTCCACCCACCTGTGGCCTCGTTGTAATAGACGCTGATGCGGTCTAGCTGCAGGTCGCTGTCGCCATGGTAGGTGCCGGTCGGGTCTATGCCGTGTTCGTCACTGATCACCTCCCAGAACTAGGGAGAATGCCACAGGGGGTCACCAGGGCAGCTGCCTCCCCATCCCACCCCCCCAACCCACACACAGCCCCCCCCACCTCCGGTTCCCTTCCCGCCAAACAGCCCCTCTCCCCAGGCCAGCGCTGCTGTCTTACATTTACCCTGCAGGGCCCAGGGCTGGTGTGAGCGGTGGGATGGCGGGCGCTGCCCGGCCTGTCGCTCACCCCTCCCCCTGCCCCAATGCAAATGCAGCTTCCGGCCACTGAGCCGAGCAGATGGCGGCTGGCTCCAGAGGCAGCCCTGCCCCCGCTTGCTGCCTGCCTGCCACCAGCTCAATCTCAGCTCAGCTGCCTCTGGGGTCTCTCCCCAGCACTGGGAGGGCGGTGGAGGCTGGTGGTCAGAGCAGGGGGGCTGGGAGCCAGGACTCCTGGGTTCTCCCTGGCACTGGGAGGGCAGCAGGGGCTGGTGGTCAGAGCAGGGGCTGGGAGCCAGGACTCCTGGGTTCTCCCCCCAGGGCTAGGAGGGCAGTGGGGGCTGGTGGTTAGAGCAGGGGCCAGGAGCCAAGACTCCTGGGTTCTCTCTGGCTCAGAGACAAGCAGGGCTGAGCAGCTCTGAGCACTGGGTGGGAGCCAGGACTCCTGACGCATGACGCCTCCTCTCTGCTCAGCCCTTTGCCTGCCAAAGCAGCTGCGCGAGCAGGGCCTGGGGTGTGCCGGCCATTAACAGATGAGCTGCTATCAGCCCCAGTGGGGCAGCTGCCAGGCCCACCCAGCCCCCTGTGCTCAAGGACAAGGGCTGCTGGGAGGGGCTTCTGGGGGCGGGGGGCAGAGAACAGCCTGTCCTCCCAGCTGCACCCCCCCCACACTCCAGATGTGGCTGCAGGACCCGCCCTGTACAGTGCAGGGCTCAGAGCGCCCCCCGCCCCCAAGCAAGGCTCCTGTGGGCACAGGCAGGCCAGGGATTACTACACAGCCCCCCCCCAGTAACACCAATAGGAGCAGACCCAGGGCAGGGGCTGGTCTAGGGCCAGGGGCTCCTGGGGGAATGGCAGGAAATCTGCTGCCCCTGAAGAGCCCAGGCACTGCCCAGCGCCGGGCTGGGAAGCTCAGCCCTGCTGCGGGGGGTTTAGGTGTCCATCAGGCATTTGCTGCAGGGGACCAGGGCAGACGGGCCGCACCCACCCTAGCCGGCAGAGGCCAGTCGCAGGACACGTATGCAGAAGGGGGGAGATGGGGGCTGGATCCAGGCAGCTCAGAGGGTGGGGCTGTCAGGGGGCCCCATGGGCAGTGGTACCAGGCCCCTCATTCCTTTTGGTGCTGCTGGCGGGAAAATGCCCACCTCAGGCAATACTCCAGCAGGAGCCGGGAGGGGGCCCGGCAGGGCGGCTTATGGCCCAGCACAGGCAGGATCAGGGCTGGGGGGAGTCACGCCCCCCCCTTCCCCGGGCACGGAGGCGGGCACCTGGTACAGGCTGGGAACTCCCTAGGGCCCCGCCGCAGCCGCCATGGCGGGCGTGGCGCCGCGGTGCCAGAGCAGTGGGGTTCTGCCGGGGGGCGCCCTGACCTCTGCGGGGCGCTGGCGGCCACGTGGGGCCGGGCCCCAGACAAAGCAAAGTGGGGGAGGGGCGGGAACTTGCGGCTGCCACATTGTACCGACCGCAGGGCGCCTTGCCACATTGTAACGCCGCATCCGGAGCGCGCCCGGAGGGGGGCGCCCCAGACACGGGGGGGGCGGGTATATTCGCGCCGATCTCAAGGGGGAGGGAAGTTGGGGGGGTTTCCGGGGATGGGGGGGAATTTTGCCGCTGATTAACACGAGATCGAGGGGGGCAGTGCCCCCCCCGATAGACATCGGCCCCTTCCCCACCCTGGCGGGCAATGGCGCCCGAAGGGCGGGGATGAAATTCCCCAGCGGGGGAGTGGGGGGAGATTGATGGGGCGGTGCGCGGGGGGGGGAGGGGGAACACATCAGCCCCTCCGGCCCCGCCCCCAGCAGGCGGGTTTGGCGCTAAAATCTGCAGCGCGGCGCTGGAAGAGGGGGGGAGCGTTTCCTGCCCACCCACCCCCCATCCGCCACGCCGGCCATTCCCGCGCCGCGCCCATCGCCGCCCCCCCAGACCGGGCAGAGTCCGGTGGTGGGGGGGAGGGGCGTTCACACGGGGCAGCCGTTCGAAATCCGGATTGAAAAAGGAGGCGGTGGGGGGGAAGCCATCGAGACCGGTTCGTCCGATCCCGCCGCCCCTCCCGCCTCTTCTAATTGCCCCAGCGAAGCCGCCGCCGCCGCCGCCACGAGTCGCCGGGGCGAGAGGAACCCGCGGCCCCGCCCCGCCCCGCCCCGCCCCGCGAGCCCGGAGTCTCCCCCTTTCCCCGCAGATCGAAGGGCTCAGCCTCCCCGGGATCGGGCCCTTCCCGCCCACCTTGGCGCCGATCTGGTTGCCGCACTGGCCGGCCTGGATGTGCACGATCTCCCTCATCTCGCCTCCGCGTGTGCGTGCGTGTGAGTGGAGGGGGAGGGGGGCCGGTCCTCGCCGGAAGGGCCGAACGCTGGCGAGCTCAAGGTTCTTTCCGCCGAACGCGCCGGGAGCGAACGTTCCAGGCGGCGGCGCGGGCGAGAGGGCTGCGGCTGATATAGACAAAGCTTTTATAAGCCGGAGGGCGGCGGGCGCGCCGATTGGCCCGCGGCGATCACGTGCCGGCCGCCCATTGGGCGGCGGCGCCGCGGACACGTAGTGGTGAGGAAGCGGGGGGGTGGGGGGGACGGCCGGGCGCGGTCCGAGGAAGGGAGGGAGGGGGGGTGTGACGCAAGGGCCGCTGGGAGTTGTAGTCGCCTTTTGTTGTGCGGCGCTTAAAGGGGGAGAGCGGCAGAAATGGGTGTGCCGAGGGGGCGCGCAGGGGGAACCAGCTGGGCAGGGAGGGAGGGGGCGCAGGGGGGGGCACGTCTGGTGAGGGGAGGCGCAGGGGGACGAGGAAGGGGAGGGGAGGGAGATGTGCGGGGATGGGAGGGGCAAGGGGGGAGGGGTGTGGGGAGATGGGAGGGGCAAGGGGGGAGAGGAGGGGTGTATGGGGAGATGTGGGGTAGGGGTGTGGAAACTGTTCAGGCCTCTAGTGCAGCAGGGCTGGGGGCCTGGATGCCAGGGGCCTACCCCGGCGCTGGGAGGGGAGTGGGGACTAGTGGTTAGAGCAGCGCCAGGGCTGGGGGCCAGGACGCCTGGGTGGCCCTGTGCTGTGGAAATGGAGCAGCTCTCCCCCTGGGCCAAGGCCATTACACACTCCCCCATGGGACCCCAGCCCCAGAGGGACCCCACTACCCCAGGTCTGCCCCACCCCCTTTGCCTTACCCCCTCCCCACCCACCCTCCCCCCGGTGCCCCATGGGAACCAGCTCAGATATTCCCCGGGGGGTCCAGTCCATCCCCTCCAGGTAGGGCCCCTCCTCCAGCCTCTCTTGCCCTTCCCGGACCCTGAATGTCATCCCCCGCACCCCGGCTCAGGTGGGTGCTGCCCCACTGCTTGCCCCCTGCCCCCACCCCACGAGGGAACAAACTCCCCTGGCACCAGGCCACCACGGGGGGGAACAACCGACTGCCACGGCCAACCCGCCGCCCAGCCCCAGGCACCACTGGCTGCAGGTCGCCTGGGCCGGCGGGGTGACTGGGCCAAGCTGAGTGGGGGGCTATGGGGCAGGAGACTGACTCTGAGACGAGGAGGCCAGGCCAGGCCAGGCCAGGCGCTATGGGGCTGTACACAGCTGGTGGTGGAGCTTTGTGACTTTTCGCTCACCCACAACTATTCATACCCTCAAATCAGCGGCACGGCTACAGGCCGCCGCATGGCCCCACCCAACGCCATCATGTCTTTGGCTGCCCCGGAACAACGCTTCCTCCGCTCTCATCCTCGAACACCCCCCCTGCTTGCGCTCCCTTGGTGCCATCTCCGTCGGCTGGACCCACGGGAAGAAGGCTCTCGAAGTGCTCCACCGCGATTCCATCCGTTCCCACCCCGCCGGCAGCCTCGGCCTGGACCAGGCCCCACAAGAGATCCACGTCCCGGGCACGACTGTGCAAATCAATGATGATCACACAAACGCCACCCTCCACTGGCGACCCATGGACCGCTGGGCTAACCTCCACACCTCCAGCTTCCATCCAGGGCACACCACCCGATCCACTGTACACAGCCAGGCAGCGAGGGACAAGCGCATCTGCTCCGACCCGTCAGACACAGCCAAACACCCACAAGACCTTCACTGAGCTTTCCTCAAACTACAACACCCCCCGAGGGAGATCGGCAGAGCCAGACGGGTACCCAGAAGCCGCCTAAGACAGGCCCAACAAGAGAACACCACTGGCCGTCACATCCATCATCATCAATAACTGTGGGCTGTGTCTGAGGCCTCTCTCCCTATTTCCTTCCACGTCACATACAGCCCCCAGCTAAAGCCTCTCCAGCGCATCATCAGGGATCTGCAGCCCACCCTGGGCAAGGATCCTTCACTCTCACAGGCCTTGGGAAGCAGCTGTCGTCCCCTACAGACACCCTGCCAACCTTAAACGAATCCTCGCCAGCAGCTACCGACCACACCACAGTAACGCTAAACCTGGACCCAATCCCTGCAACAAAGCTCAGGGTCAACTCTGCTCCCGTATCTACACCACACACACCTCATAGAGCTGGAAGGGACCTTGGGAGGTCATCTAGTCCAGTCTGTGATGGAGGGGGTGTGTGAGAGTCAGGCTGGATGTGTGTGTGACAGGCAGAGCAGCTCAGGATGACCCCTTGGGGCTGTAACCTAAGCTGGCAGGTAACACCTCTGACTGGGGGATTTTGAGTAAGAAGCTGGGGAGAGAGGGAAGCTGCACCCCAGAGGGGCCCCCTCGGGCTCCTCTCCCCAGGACGGGTTGGAAGGACTGTCTCTGCCGGCTGCACTGACCCCTCTGTGCTGAGCTGGGCTCTGTCGCCTCATGAACTCCCTGTTCTACCTGCTGAGTGAGAGTCACTCCTGCCTGTGGATGGGGGGGGACAGAGCCTGGGGACCCCTGAACCCCATCACACAGTCCCCTGCTCTCTGGGCTGGAGCAAACACCACATTTGTCCCTCATTCCTAAACAGCCTCTTCAAGGATTGAGCTCACAACCCTGGGTTTAGCAGGCCAGTGCTTCAACCATCACAGGACCTAACCGCATCAGCCACACCATGGGGGCGTTTTCACCTGCCCCTCTACTAATGTGATACGCGCCATCATGTGCCAGCAACGCCCCACAGCCATTGAGACAGCGTCTATGTCACAGAACCAAGGGACGGAAACGCACCCAAACCCGTAGGACGCTCCAGTCTCCCTGGCCGCTCGGTAGCAGGTTTCAAAGGAGCCACCCGGCACCAAAACCACTTCAAACCCAGACTCCAAGGAGAGACGGCGGAGCTGCAGTTCATTCCACACGTGGCCCCGTCGTCCGAGGCGGGAACCGAGACCGGGAGCGGCCGGCCAGCTACAGAAGCAGCTTCTCCTCTCTTGCTGTTCACGCTGCACCTCAGCGGCGGGTCGGCTCTGGCTTCCTCTTGTTTGGGCTCTCTCCATCCCACGAGCTGGGATAGTTAGACCTCTGGAACCCAGCGGGTCTTTGCCCAGGGAAGCTCGTCCTCCAAAGTCCAGTCCCTGGTCCCTAAAGAGCCTGCAAAGGCTGGACAGGCTGCAAAGGCTCTTGGACAAAGCATGAACGGACACAAAACGGACATCAAAAACCTCCTAACTCACAAACCCAGCACTTTAGTGGACTGGGCCATCCTCTTAATGACCCGAAAGTCTGTGTTTTACTTTAAGGATCGTTCACAGAGTGCTCAGACCTGTCAATGATATTCCACCTCGACACATTAACACGGGGTTTGAACCGGGACAGCAATTACCTGCCCCAGGATAAGGACTTTTTCACTTCGTTCGTTTTATCTAACTCTTGACTTCCCTGCTCTTCTGATTTGCCCGCCTTGATTGCAGGTTTTGCTTCTCTGTGCCTTAAATATGGAGTCTGTTCCGGTGTGGCTGTGGGCTGAAGAAGTGGGTCTGTCCCACGAAAGCTCATCGCCGAATAAATTATATTGTTAGTCTTTAAAGTGCTGCTGGACTGCTGGTTTGTTTCGCTCCAAACGCCGTCAGCGTGTAAGGCACCACAGGACCTCTGGTTGTTCTCGCGGATACAGCCCCTTCCCATGCTCGTGTTATCGGCCGCCAACTTTGGGTTGCTCTTTACACGTGTTACTTTACACAACTTTTGTACCTTTGTATTGTCCTGTTGTTACAGCCTTCGTAACCGACTCCACATTGTACCCACGGCTCCCTTGTGGGGGCAACACTCTGCTGTGTGAGCCTGTAAACCTTGTGCTGTCTGTACCAGGACAGGGGTGGGGGGGGGGTCATCTGGAAGTGCGAGTGCGGTGCTGAGGGCGCTACCTCTCTGTGAGGACAGGTGTGTGTGTGTGTTGGGGGGGTGGGATCCATCTGGAAGTGCGAGTGCGGTGCTGAGGGCGCTACCTCTGTGTGAGGACAGGTGTGTGTGTGTGTGTGTGTGTGTTGGGGGGTGGGATCCATCTGGAAGTGTGAGTGTGGTGCTGAGGGCGTTACCTCTGTGTGAGGACAGGTGTGTGTGTGTGTGTGTGTGTGTGTGTTGGGGGGGTGGGATCCATCTGGAAGTGTGAGTGCGGTGCTGAGGGCGTTACCTCTGTGTGAGGACAGGTGTGTGTGTGTGTGTGTGTGTGTGTGTGTGTGTGTTGGGGGGGTGGGATCCATCTGGAAGTGTGAGTGCGGTGCTGAGGGCGCTACCTCTGTGTGAGGACAGGTGTGTGTGTGTGTGTGTGTGTTGGGGGGTGGGATCCATCTGGAAGTGCGAGTGTGGTGCTGAGGGCGTTACCTCTGTGTGAGGACAGGTGTGTGTGTGTGTGTGTGTGTGTGTGTGTGTGTGTGTGTGTGTGTTGGGGGGTGGGATCCATCTGGAAGTGTGAGTGCGGTGCTGAGGGCGCTACCTCTGTGTGAGGACAGGTGTGTGTGTGTGTGTGTGTGTGTGTGTGTGTGTGTTGGGGGGGTGGGATCCATCTGGAAGTGTGAGTGTGGTGCTGAGGGCGTTACCTCTGTGTGAGGACAGGTGTGTGTGTGTGTGTGTGTGTGTGTGTTGGGGGGGTGGGATCCATCTGGAAGTGTGAGTGCGGTGCTGAGGGCGCTACCTCTCTGTGAGGACAGGGGTGTGTGTGTGTGTGTGTGTGTTGGGGGGGTGGGATCCATCTGGAAGTGTGAGTGCGGTGCTGAGGGCGCTACCTCTCTGTGAGGACAGGGGTGTGTGTGTGTGTGTGTGTGTTGGGGGGGTGGGATCCATCTGGAAGTGTGAGTGTGGTGCTGAGGGCGTTACCTCTGTGTGAGGACAGGTGTGTGTGTGTGTGTGTGTGTGTGTGTTGGGGGGGTGGGATCCATCTGGAAGTGTGAGTGCGGTGCTGAGGGCGTTACCTCTGTGTGAGGACAGGGGTGTGTGTGTGTGTGTGTGTGTGTTGGGGGGGTGGGATCCATCTGGAAGTGCGAGTGTGGTGCTGAGGGCGTTACCTCTGTGTGAGGACAGGTGTGTGTGTGTGTGTGTGTGTGTGTGTGTTGGGGGGGTGGGATCCATCTGGAAGTGCGAGTGTGGTGCTGAGGGAGTTTCCCTCTGGAGCCGCCTGTCTGGCCAACGAAGACCTGGTGGCTGAAGGACAATGAGAATGAGACGCTTCAGCCGCGACCCACCTGGAAGGGAGGGTGAAGTCCCACCTGAGGGGAGAACCCATCGGCCATTGCCTGGTGACTCCCAGCGCCTGGGGCAGTGGGACAGACCCCAGCTATGGGCTCAACCAGATAAACGCTGTGAGCACCACGCCAGGGTCTGGTTCCTGTCCTTGCCGCCCTCGGCGCATCCATCCGGCTCCACGCGCCCGTCTCAGCCCTCCGGCCACAGTGTGTGTCTGTCCGAGAGAGGCCCACAGCCCAGCGGTAAAAGCACCTCTGCTCTAGCCAGGCCGCGTGGAGTGGAGGGTCCCAGCTGGCACCCTCTGGGGGGAATTTGGGTCCTCACCTCCAAATTCACACCCTGGGAACTAGAGCTGTGGGGCGAGGGGAGAATAAGATAGAGCAGACACTGCCTTCCCTCCCACTGCTGGGGAGCACCCAGGAGTCCTGGCTCCCAGCCCCCTGCTCTAACCACCAGCCCCCACTGCCCTCCCAGAGCCAGGAAAGAACCCAGGAGTCCTGGAGCTCAGCCCTGCAACTCTAACCAGCAGCTGCCACTGCCTTCCCAGAACCAAAGACAGAACCCAGGAGTCCTGTCCCTTGCCGCACCAGATGCTGCCACGTCAGACCGGGTGCACCAGGAGGGACACTGGTACCTGCCCCGGCTCAGTGGTGTCTGATGCCGGTTTGATCTTTGCCTGAGTTCCAGCTGCTGGAAGAAGTTCATGGGCTGGGCGTGGGTGTGTCCAGCCCAGGCAGGTGCGGCTCTGTGCATCTCCCTGTGGGTCTGGGGTGAAAGAGGGGCCCCGGCCCTGCCCACAGCTCATGCTGGCAGTAACACGAGCATCAGCCAGTGTCATGCTCCAGGGACTCTGCCCCCGGTCAGGAAGGAACGCTTTTCCCTGGGGCTCTGATGTGTCCTCTTTGGGGCTTCTTCCTCTCTGCATCTCACGGCGGTGAGCGTGATGGGGGGCTGGCTTTTCTGTGGGGTGGAATTACCTGGCTGTGTCCCTCCTAAGCACACCCCTGTGGTGGCAGGATCTCAGCTCCCAGCTGTGCAGGGCCAAGGGCTCGGGCACTCAGCCAGGCCCTGGCCTCTGTGTGTGACTGGGGTGGGGACACCCCGGAGCCAGCCAAAGGCCTGTCCTGGGGCTGGATCCGAACTGGCCACCCCTGGGGGGACTCTCATGTCCCCAGGCGTGGACGCTGGGTGGATCCCTCCTCTTCAGCTGGTTCCCTGGGGGGTGGCAGGACTGGGGGCAGCACAAAGCCGGCTGTGAGCTTCCCCCAGCAGTGTCCTGCTGTCAGGTGAGCTGGCGAGGAGTGGGGTGGGGTGGTTCTGGGAGGGCACGCGGCCCGAGCAATGGTCGGGAAAGCAGCAGCCACGGAGACGGCAGGACACCTCGGTGCCTTAGCATCGGATCGGCTCGGCGCTGCCCTACCCCCGCCCCCCCATCATCATCCTCAGCGAGACCAGCAGGGCCTAGGGGACAGCAATGAGCTCTGGACAGACCTGGAGCCTTCCTGCCCCCGCTGCCCAGGCTCCTGCCACCCTGTCAGCACCACTGCCCTCTCCTCCTCCATCAGCCCCTGAAACTCCTTTCCTGCCACCCAGCCACGCCCACGTGCCCGTCTGTCTGTCCCTGTACGCCCGTCTGTCCTGCCCTGGGCCCATCCCACTACACCCCTCCATCTGTCTGTCTGTCCCAGGACTCTACTGTTCTGTCTTTGGTGCTGGGAGGGCAGTGGGGGCTGGTGGTTAGAGCAGGGCTGGAAGCCGGGACTCCTGGGTTCCCCCGGTGCTGGGGAGGCAGTGGGGGCTGGTGGTTGGAGCAGGGGCTGGGAGCCAGGACTCCTAGGTTCTCCCCGGGGCTGGGGGCACAGTGGGGGCTGGCGGTTAGAGTACGGGGCTGGGAGCCAGGACTTCTGGGTTCTCCCGGTGCTGGGAGGGCAGTGGGGGCTGGTGGTCAGAGCAGGGGCTGGGAGCCAGGACTTCTGGGTTCTCCCGGCACTGGGAGGGCAGTGGGGGCTGGTGGTTAGAGCAGGGCTGGGAGCCAGGACTCCTGGGTTCTCTCTGGCTCTGGGGAGCAGTGGGGGCTGGTGGTCAGAGCACGGGGTGGGAGCCAGGACTCCTGGGTTCTCCCCGGCGCTGGGAGGGCAGTGGGGGCTGGTGGTTAGAGCAGGGGTGGGAGCCAGGACTCCTGGGTTCTCCCCGGCGCTGGGGGGGCAGTGGGGGCTGGTGGTCAGAGCACGGGGTGGGAACCAGGACTCCTGGGTTCTCTCCCTGGTGCTGGGAGGGCAGTGGGGGCTGGTGGTTGGAGCAGGGGCTGGGAGCCAGGACTCCTGGGTTCTCCCGGTGCTGGGAGGGCAGTGGGGGCTGGTGGTTGGAGCAGGGGCTGGGAGCCAGGACTCCTGGGTTCTCCCCGGCGCTGGGGGGCAGTGGGGGCTGGTGGTCGGAGCAGGGGCTGGGAGCCAGGACTCCTGGGTTCTCCCCGGCGCTGGGGGGCAGTGGGGGCTGGTGGTCAGAGCAGGGGGCCGGGAGCCAGGACTCCTGGGTTCTCCCCGGCGCTGGGAGGGCAGTGGGGGCTGGTGGTTAGAGCAGGGGTGGGAGCCAGGACTCCTGGGTTCTCCCCGGCGCTGGGGGGGCAGTGGGGGCTGGTGGTCAGAGCACGGGGTGGGAACCAGGACTCCTGGGTTCTCTCCCTGGTGCTGGGAGGGCAGTGGGGGCTGGTGGTTGGAGCAGGGGCTGGGAGCCAGGACTCCTGGGTTCTCCCGGTGCTGGGGGGGCAGTGGGGGCTGGTGGTTAGAGCAGGGGCCGGGAACCAGGACTCCTGGGTTCTCTCCCCAGCGCTGGGGGGCAGCGGGGGCGGGTGGTCAGAGCAGGGGGCCGGGAGCCAGGACTCCTGGGTTCTCTCCCCGGCGCTGGGAGGGCAGCGGGGGCTGGTGGGTAGAGCAGGGGGGTGGGAGCCAGGACTCCTGGGTTCTCTCCCCAGCGCAGGAAGGGCAGTGGGGGCTGGTGGTTAGAGCGGGGCTGGGAGCCAGGACTCCTGGGTTCTCTCCCCAGCGCTGGGGGGGCAGTGGGGGCTGGTGGTTAGAGCGGGGCTGGGAGCCAGGACTCCTGGGTTCTCTCCCCGGTGCTGGGGGGGCAGTGGGGGCTGGTGGCTGGAGCAGGGGTGGGAGCCAGGGGTTACACCCCCCTGCCCGTACAGACGCCCCAGCCTCGCCCTGGCCCCGCCCCCAGACTATCAGGCGTGTGATGATCACGTGGGCAGGGCAGCCATGTCTTGGAGGACCGTGAGGTACACTCTGGCCTCGACCACAGTCTCTATGGTTCCCTGCTTGTCTGCACGGCCTCCTGCGCTTCCGTGGCCACCGTTGACGTCTTGGGCAGCAGGGGGCGGGGCCTGGGCGCGCGAGGGGCTGGGGTGGACGCTCGATCACGGGCGGAGCGGCGGCGCCGCCATGTTGTGGCGGACCCGGGGGGGAGGGGCGGCCGCTCTAGCCGAGACCTCGGTTACTCTATGATTCCCATGGTAACCTCTGCCTCGAGGTGAGCCTCTCTGTGGTGCGCCTTGGCCCAGCGGCGGTCTAGCCGGGCGCCCCCACCGCGCCTCTCTATGGTAACAGCGCGACGCTCTACGCGCTCCCCCGCCTCTCGGTGCGCCAACTTCCGGGGCGGGGGCGGGGCTCAGGGCGGTTGGGCCCGCCCGCTCCAATGATTGACAACCACCGAGGCCAATCAACACAAGGACAAGCTTTTAAAACAGTCTCCCTGCGGAGGGGTGGGAAGCGCCTGCCGGGGTGAGGGGCTGAGACAGTGGGGGGCAGTGGGGCAGGGTGAGGGGCGCTGGGGGCAGGGTGGGGGGCTGGGGCTGGGGCTGGGGGCAGGGTGAGGGGCGCTGGGGGCAGGGGGGGTTGGGGCAGTGGGGCAGGGTGAGGGGCGCTGGGGGCAGGGTGGGGGGCTGGGGCAGTGGGGCAGGGTGAGGGGCGCTGGGGGCAGGGTGGGGGGCGGGGGCAGTGGGGCAGGGTGAGGGGCGCTCGGGGCAGGGTGGGGGGCTGGGGCAGTGGGGTAGGGTGAGGGGCGCTGGGGGCAGGGTGGGGGGCTGGGGCAGTGGGGCAGGGTGAGGGGTGCTGGGGGCAGGGTGGGGGGGCACTGGGGGCAGGGGCCGGTCAGGGCCTGGGGGGACTGGGGTTTGCTGCCGCCCCCGTGACCACCCTTCCCCACCCCCCAGCCATGGAGGAGACGCAGCTGCTGGAGCCAGAGGATGAGGAGCGGCACCTGTCTGGCACCGGGGACCCTGCGGGGCCCGTGGGGCGTCTGCACCTGCTGGGCAGCAAGTACGGGCCGGAGCGAGGTCAGTGGGGGCAGCGGGGGCTAGCGGTTAGAGCCGGGGGGTCTGGTGCTCGGACACCTGGGTTCTCTTCCAGCTCTGTGTGGGGGCGGGTTGGGGGGCAGCAGAGCTGTTGACTCGCAGGCATCAGGACTCCTGGGTTCTCTCCCCCAGATTTCTGGATCTACCCTGGGCAGACGGTGGTGGGGCGCCTGCCCAGCTGCGGGGTCTGCCTGCCGGCCCCCTCGGTCTCCAAGGCCCACGCGGTGATCGAGGTGAGCTCGCCCGACGGGCCCCACCTGCTCTACGACCGGGGCAGCCTGAACGGGACCCGGCGCCGCCGTGCCGTCCTGGTGCCCCACGTGCGCTACAGCCTGACCCACGGCGACATCCTCCTCTTCGGGGACGTGGGCTGCCAGTACTTCCTGCTGCCCCCGGGGGGCGCCGACCCTGACGACTCGCTGGAGGTGCCGCCCACCCAGCCCCTGGCCTGTCCCGCCCTGGCCATCGAGGGGACCCCTGCCCCCAGCAAGAGGGTCGGCTACGGGGCTGTGCTGGCCCAGGACTCCGAGGATGAGGAGGAGCTGTGGGGTGAAGGAAGGCTACTGCACTTGCCTGGGAGCAACGGTGAGTGAGGGCGGGTCTGTCACATTGTTATCAACCCTATGATAACAAATCAGTGGCGGGAATTACGCCCCCCCCCCGGCGGTGTTAGAGAAAATCCTTGTTATTATGGTAGGACCTATGATGATAAACTAGAAACAGGAATTACGCCCCTCCCTGGCAGTGTCAGAGAACTCCCCTGACATTATGGTAGGCCCTACGATAACAAACGAATAATGGGAATTATGTCCTTCCCTGGCAGTGTTAGAGTAACCCCCTGATATTATGGTAGGCCCTATGATGACAAAACAGCAACGGGAATTATGCATCCCCGCTCTGCCCGGCCCTGCCCCTGGCAGTGTTAGAGAGCTCCCCTGATATTATGGTAGGCCCTACAAGAACAAAGTAGCCCCGTGGGGGCATAAGTTGGCCAGTGGGGAGCTTGGGGGTGCTCTCCTTTGCTCCCCTCTCCAGCTATGCCCCAGTTCTGCTCAGGGGGTCCTGTGATATTCCTGTAGGCCCTACAATAACAAACCCGTGTTTGTGGGGAGAGTCCCGGGGTTCTGCTCCTGGAGCGGGGGAGGGGGCTGGAGTTGAGACACCCGCTTTGTTGTGGTAGACCCTATAGTAACAGGTGAGGGGTGGGAGGGATGAGGGGAGAGCTTTGCAGGCCCCTGGGCAGCCCACTGATGCCCCATGTCTGTCCTGTCCACCAGGATCTGACTCCTCCGCTGAGGCTGGGGCCCGCTCGCAGGCCACCTTCTCCTCCCCCTCTGCAAATGTGGTGCCGGAAAGGTAGAGTCGGGGCCGGCCGGCACAGCTGGGGCAGCCAGGATGCCTGGGTTCCTTGGGAGGCAGTGGGGGCTGGAGGTGGAAGTGGGGGTGTTGCAGGGAGCACTGCCGGATGCGGGATTCCGTGCCGTGGGATTCAGCAGTGGGCCTGGCTTGTCGGGGCGCCTCAGGGCAGGGGGACGTGGTAATGTGAGACTTGGGATTAGGTTGGGAGAGCTCAGTTGGTGGTGGGGGCAGCTAAGTAGGAGGTGCTGTGGGGCTGGGTTGGGGGCTAGGTAGGGGGCGCCGGGGGCTGGGTTGGGGGCTAGGTAGGGGGCGCCGGGGGTTGGGTTGGGGACTAGGTAGGAGGCACCGTGGGGCTGGGTTGGGATGCCTGGTAGGGGGTGCTGTACGGCTGGGTTGGGGGCTCAGTAGGGTGTGCCGTGGGGCTGGGTTGGGGCGCCTGGTAGGGGGTGCCTTGGGGGGCTTGGTAGGGGGTGCTGTACGGCTGGGTTGGGGGCTCAGTAGGGTGTGCCGTGGGGCTGGGTTGGGGGCTAGGTAGGAGGCACCGTGGGGCTGGGTTGGGGCGCCTGGTAGGGGGTGCCTTGGGGGGCCTGGTAGGGGGTGCTGTACGGCTGGGTTGGGGGCTCAGTAGGAGGTGCCGTGGGGCTGGGTTGGGGGCTAGGTAGGGGGCGCCGGGGGTTGGGTTCGGGACTAGGTAGGAGGCACCGTGGGGCTGGGTTGGGGGGCCTGGTAGGGGGTGCTGTACGGCTGGGTTGGGGGCTCAGTAGGGTGTGCCATGGGGCTGGGTTGGGGACTAGGTAGGAGGCACCGTGGGGCTGGGTTGGGGCGCCTGGTAGGGGGTGCTGTACGGCTGGGTTGGGGGCTCAGTAGGGTGCGCCGGAGGCTGGGTTGGGGGCCTGGTAGGGGGTGCTGTACGGCTGGGTTGGGGGCTCGGTAGGGTGCGCCGTGGGGCTGGGTTGGGGGCTCGGTAGGGTGCGCCGTGGGGCTGGGTTGGGGGCTCAGTAGGGTGCGCCGGAGGCTGGGTTGGGGGGCCTGGTAGGGGGTGCTGTACGGCTGGGTTGGGGGCTCAGTAGGGTGCGCCGTGGGGCTGGGTTGGGGGCTCGGTAGGGGGCGCCGGAGGCTGGGTTGGGGGGCCTGGTAGGGGGTGCTGTACGGCTGGGTTGGGGGCTCAGTAGGGTGCGCCGTGGGGCTGGGTTGGGGGCTCGGTAGGGTGCGCCGTGGGGCTGGGTTGGGGGCTCAGTAGGGTGCGCCGGAGGCTGGGTTGGGGGGCCTGGTAGGGGGTGCTGTACGGCTGGGTTGGGGGCTCAGTAGGGTGTGCCATGGGGCTGGGTTGGGGACTAGGTAGGAGGCACCGTGGGGCTGGGTTGGGGCGCCTGGTAGGGGGTGCTGTACGGCTGGGTTGGGGGCTCAGTAGGGTGCGCCGGAGGCTGGGTTGGGGGGCCTGGTAGGGGGTGCTGTACGGCTGGGTTGGGGGCTCGGTAGGGTGCGCCGTGGGGCTGGGTTGGGGGCTCGGTAGGGTGCGCCGTGGGGCTGGGTTGGGGGGCCTGGTAGGGGGTGCTGTACGGCTGGGTTGGGGGCTCAGTAGGGTGCGCCGTGGGGCTGGGTTGGGGGCTCGGTAGGGGGCGCCGGAGGCTGGGTTGGGGGGCCTGGTAGGGGGTGCTGTACGGCTGGGTTGGGGGCTCAGTAGGGTGCGCCGTGGGGCTGGGTTGGGGGCTCGGTAGGGTGCGCCGTGGGGCTGGGTTGGGGGCTCAGTAGGGTGCGCCGGAGGCTGGGTTGGGGGGCCTGGTAGGGGGTGCTGTACGGCTGGGTTGGGGGCTCAGTAGGGTGCGCCGTGGGGCTGGGTTGGGGGCTCGGTAGGGGGCGCCGGAGGCTGGGTTGGGGGCTCGGTAGGGGGCGCCGGAGGCTGGGTTGGGGGCTCGGTAGGGGGCGCCGTGGGGCTGGGTTGGGGGCTCGGTAGGGGGCGCCGTGGGGCTGGGTTGGGGGCTCGGTAGGGGGCGCCGTGGGGCTGGGTTGGGGGCTCGGTAGGGGGCGCCGTGGGGCTGGGTTGGGGGCTCGGTAGGGTGCGCTGGAGGCTGGGTTGGGGGGCCTGGTAGGGGGTGCTGTACGGCTGGGTTGGGGGGCTCAGTAGGGTGCGCCGTGGGGCTGGGTTGGGGGCTCGGTAGGGGGCGCTGGAGGCTGGGTTGGGGGCTCAGTAGGGTGCGCTGTGGGGCTGACTCTGCAGCTTTGAGCAGGTTCTAATCCCCTTCCCTTCTTTGCCCCCCAGCGACGAGGAAGGGGGCGAGACCCCGCACACCCTCCGTCCCACCCCGCGCTACAAGGGGAACCCCAGCTCGCCGCAGAATGGGGCTACTGCAGGGCTGGGCGGGAAGGATCCGGAGTCTGCGCTGGCCGCCGGCTGCTGGGACCTGGGACCCGACCACACACAAGTCACCTCGGGCCCCCCAGGGCAGCGACCTGCCAGCCCCCCGGGGAGCCTGGCTCTTGGGGGCCCGGTAAACGGTCGCCCTGGTCAGGCAGGCAGCGAGCCGGAGGTTGTGGATCACAGGGGTGAGATGCCTGCCATTGAGGTGGGCAGCGACACAGATGAGGAGGAGGAGGAGGAGGCGGCAAATCGGGACGTTCAGCGCCGTCGTCAACGCGCTGTCCCTGGGGGCAGGGATGCCGCCGGGCCAGAGGTTCCAGATGGGCACCCAGAGGGCCATGGGCTTGCGGGGAACAGGGACAGCGAGACAGAAGTGGGACAGGCAGGTGTGAATTCTGATGTTGGGTGTCCAAAGACCCATTGGGCCATGGCTGAGGTGGGGAGCGATACAGATGTGGAGGAGGAGGAGGTGGGGTGTCCAGGTGTTGCCCAGAAAATCCATCAGCCCATCACTGAGGTGGGGAGCGATACAGATGAGGAGGCGGCGGCAGCAGCAGAGAACGCAAAGGTGATGGGGAGCCGGCAGCCCCTTCTCCCTGCGGGCCGAGAGGCAAGTGTGGAGAAGGCAGAGAATCCAGATGTTGCTCAGAAGACCCATCAGGCTGTGGCCGAGGTGGGGAGCGATACAGATGTGGAGGAGGCGGCAGTAGGGGATCCAGATGTTCACAGGCCCCATCAGGCCTTGGCCGAGGTGCAGAGTGATACAGATGTGGAGGAGGAGGTGGGGTGCCCAGATGTTGCCCAGAAAGTCCATCAGCCCATCACTGAAGTGGGGAGCGATACAGATGTGGAGGAGGAGGAGGTGGGGTGCCCAGATGTTGCTCAGAAGACCCATCAGCCCATGACTGAGGTGGGGAGCGATACCGATGTGGAGGAGGCGGCGGTACAGAATCCAGATGTGGCGCAGAAGGATGCTGGAGCTGCTTTTGCTGGGGGCAGAGGTGCTGATGTGGGCAGGCTGGTGGGAAAACCCCTCATGGCACAAACGGGCAGGGAGCTCGCCGATCCCGGGGACAGCGATACCGATGCGGAGGCGGCTGGGCGGAGCCCAGATGTTGGCAGACAGCAGGACCCTGGCGCTGACCCCGGGGACAGCGATACCGATGTGGAGGAGTCTGGCGGGAGCCCGGCCGTGGCGGTTGACGTCGGCAGCAATACCAATGCGGAGGCGGCCGGGCGGAGCCCAGATGTTGGCAGACAGCGCGACCCTGGCACTGACCCCAGGGACAGCGATACCGATGTGGAGGCGGCCTGTGGAGTGAAGTCCGCCCAGGCCCCAAGACCAGCAGGGGGCCCAGCCCCCCAGTCCTGCACTAGCCCCGAGGCACCAGACGTCGTCAGGACCGAGCGGCCGCCGTGGGGCCTGGCCCAGCCTGGGGACGAGAGCGAGACGGATGCGGAGGGTGAATACGGGGCTGGGCTGGGCCGGGCTAGGCTGCCTGCCTGGGTGCCTGGGTCCCCTTCCCCATCCTGGTGTCTGGCTCCCCGGGGTGAGTGCTGCGCAGTGCATGCTGGGATACGGTCGAGGCGCCAGTTTCACCCCACCTCTTGCTTTCCTTCCCTTCCAGAGGACGCTGACTTTGCCCTCCAGGCCACACAGTGTTACCTGCCCAAGGAGGCCCTGTGTTCGGGGGCCAAGGCCACCAGCGCCCCGCAAGCTGCAGGTGGGACTCTGGGAGGGGAGCAGGGTCTAGTGGTCAGAGCTAGGGGGAGGGGACGGAGCCAGGACTCCTGGGTTCTGTCTCTGGCTCCAGCTTGCTGCGTGACCGCCGCCACGTCCCTTCCCCGCTCTGGGCCTCAGTTTCCCCCATGACCCAGCACATGTCCCTCCTGCGGGGGGAGGGTCGGGGGGTTGCCTGGCCCCGAGCTGGGTGCTGGGAAGGACCCTGGGTCATTGCTCTCCCCACAGATTCGGGGAGCAGGCTGGAGGAAGAGGCCACCCAGACATTTCTGTTGAGACCACCTCCGCCGGTGAGAGGTGGGTGGGTGTGATCCCCCCCGTGTGTCTTCCTGGGGCAGCTCCCCTGCCCTGCTGGGCTGAGCACTCCCACTTCTGTGTGTAGGTCAGCCGGGGGCGGGGCCTCAGGCAGGGGGCGGAGCTGGTGTGAGACCAGCCTTGGGCAGGGGCATGGGTGGTAAGGGTGGGGGCGGGTCTTGGGCAGGGGGCGGGGTTAGTGTCCTATGGGGGCGGGGCCTCGAGCATGTCACTGTTCCCTCCCACTTCCTGCTGTCACGCTGCTGCCTTTGCAGGGTCGGTGATGTCGCCCCCTGCTGGCCCAGCCCTGCACACGCCAGGTGAGCGCGACAGGCAGGGGAGGTAGCGGACACCTGGCCAGAGCCACCTGCTGGGACTTCAGGATGGGGTGCAAAGGATTCTGGGACATGCAAGGGCTGCAGCCATGACGGACCCGTCTCTGCTGGTCCCCTCACCTCCCTGCCCGACCACGGCTGAGTGGAGTCTTGGGGGGCGGGGGCTGGGAGCCCGGACACCTGGGTTCCCTGCCCAGCTCTAGGAGGGCTGCGGGGTGTAATGGTTAGAGCAGGGGGGCTGGGAGCCCAGACTCGTGGGTTCCCTTCCCAGCTCTAGGAGGGCTATGGGGTGTAATGGTTAGAGTGGGGGGGGGGCTGGGAACCCGGACTCCTGGGTTCCCTCCTCAGTGTCGCCTTCCCCGCCTAGTCTGCAGCTCTTCGGAGAAGGAGGAGGACTCGGAGGAGGACCCATGTGTGGCGGACGCGACTCAGTCGTTCTGCGAGGAGCCCGGGTGCCGCTCTGCCCCACCCGCCAGCCCCGAGGAGGAGGAGGAGGAGACCCAGCTGCTGCTCCCCCCTCCGCCCCCAGAGGGCGCCCTGTCTCAGCAGCAGCCTGCAGTACCCGGCCAGTCCTCTGGGGGGCGACTGCCCCTTGGCGCCCTGGCGCTCCCTGCTGCGCGGCCCGGCCCTGAGGCCCCTGGCAGGACCCTGCCAGCAGGGGGCGCTGGGCTGGAGCCCACACAGGGGGAGTCCCAGCCCATGCGGCTGGCGCTGAGCGCCTCCCCTAGGCCAGGCCTGGCGCTGCAGGGCGAGGGCGGGCGGGCAGGAGCGGAGCCCAGGGGCAGCAGCTCTGGGCACCGGGCGCAGGGCCTGAGTGAGCAGGGTGAGTGGTGTCTGGGAGAGCGCAGGGGCGTGTAACGCTCCTGGTGCGACGCGCGGGGCTGTGTAACGCTGCGGGGGCGCGTGACGCGTGCGATGCGACGCACGGGCGCGTGACGCTCGCAGTGCGACGTGCGCGGGGGTGTGTAACGCTCCGGGTGTGACGTGCCTGGGCTGTAATGCTCCAGGTGCCACACGCGGGGGCGCGACGCTCCTGGTGCGACGTGTGCCAGCAGTCACTGTGTGCATCACACCCTCGTGCAGGGGTGCGGCATGTGCCGGCCGGTCACACTCTGCACCTTGGCTGGCAGCGCCCCATAGTGGTCCTGCAGGGAACCGCCGCAATGGCTGAATTCCCCTCTTCGGCAGGCGGCCTGGAGGCTGGGGGCAGACTGGAGGCCCCAGCGACTGCCAGAGACCTGGGGACTGAGCCCCGGACCACGCGGGACCTGGAGGTCAATGCCGAGCCCCAGCCCACGAGGGACCCAGAGGCCGAGGCCGAGACCGCAGGGAACCCAGAGCCCCAGCCCACGAGGGACCCAGAGGCTGAGCCCCAGCCCGCAGGGGACCCAGAGGCCGAGGCCCAGCCTGCGAGGGACCCAGAGGCCAAGGCCGAGGCCCAGCGCATGGGGGACCTGGAGGCCCAGCCACAGCCCGCGGGGGCCCAGGCTAAGGATGCTGGGCAGGTGAGCTGGGGCTGGTGCCCCTCTTGGAGGAACAGAGGCTGCTCCCATCTCCCAGAGCTGGGTGGGACCCAGGCGTCCTGGCCCTGCTCCATCTCTCTCTCTCCACCCGCAGGTCCCGGAGGCCCAGCCCAGCCCCCCAGCCCCTGTGAGGCGCCGGAGCCTGCGATCGGCAGCACCTCCTGCTCCCCCGCTGCCCGCTGTGGGCCCGGAGAGGCGGAGCCAGCGGCGCAGGGCGGAGCCAGGCAGCTCACAGGGGGAGTTGCCGGTGGCGCCCACAAAGCCCACCGTGGCCATCCCTGCGCGCAGGGCCCGGCGCCAGCTCTGCAGCCTGGCCCTGTACCTGGATGTGTCGGAGGCAGAGCAACCTGGCCCTGGGAAGAGGCCCAGGAGGGGCCCAGGAGCCCAGGACCTGTCCCCGGAGTTGGGGGCTGCAAGCCAGGGGGCACCGGGCCAGGCCCAGAGATCTCGGGGGGCTGCAGGTGCAGAGCCAGTCCCCACTGCCAAGCCCAGCACAGGCCCAGGGGCCCCAGGCCGGGCCCAGAGATCCCGGCGGGCTGCAGGCGCGGAGCCGGTCCCCACTGCTGAGCCCAGCACAGGCCCAGGGGCCCCAGGCCGGGCCCAGAGATCCCGGAGGGCTGCAGGCGCGGAGCCGGTCCCCACTGCCGAGCCCAGCACTGGCCCGGGGGCAGGGGAGCTGGGGGCGTCACAGGGCCGGGCCCGGCGGTCCCAGAGAGCCCCCGCCCGGGAGTTGGCTGCCAGGAGGAGGGGCGGCCCAGAGCCAGCTGGGGCAGCCCCAGGGGAGGGGGCAGGAGTGGCCGCATCGGAGCCCCCCACGGCCCTGGAGAATGCTGAATGCGGCGCTGGCAAGAGGAGGGTGAGTAGGGGCTGGCGGGGCAGGATGGGTGGTTCTGGGGAAAGGAGTGGGGATGAGGGGCTGGGAGCGGGGCCTATATGCTGTTTGTGGGATGCTGCCCTGTTGTGTAGACCTGTTGGGGTTCTTTGTCGAATGGGCGGGGCTTAGTTAGCTGGGGGCGGAGCCTGGTACCCAGGGGGTGGGGATTCCAGGGTTGGGGTGAGCTTGAGAGCCAGGACCTCTCCTGCTGGGGGTGTGGTCTGAGCATGGGGGCGGGGCCGGCAGGCCATGGGGCAGGGCTATGGGGCGTGTCACTCTCTCCCGCTCTCCCCCCGCAGGAGGCGCTGGTGCCCCCACTGCGCCGCCGGAGCTCGGAGAACAAGGCGGAGGGGCTGCCGGCCAGGGCCACGCGCCGGTCCCAGGGGCCACCCGGGGGTGCGACATCCCCCAAGGTGAGGGCGGTGGGGGCAGGGCCTCCCCCTTGCAGCTCGGCACCTGGCGGTACTCGGGGTGGGCAGGATGCGCCCGGCCAGGCACAGCCGGGGGGGGGGCGGGGGGGAACAGCCCACCTGTGCGGGGGCGGGGGGGATATGCCAAGCTGTAAGGGTGGGGTAGGGAGGACTCTACCACAGTGCCTTATCCTGGGGGAGGGAGAGGACTATACCAAGTTGTCTTGTCTAGGATGGGGGGGGGTGAGAGTGGGTCGTACCAAACAGCCCTGCCCTGAAGGGTGGGGGGAGGGAATTACCAAGTCAGCTGGCTTCACAGGGGTGATTGGGAGGGGACTGGAGCATGGGGGCCTGTCTCCAAGGAGTGTGATAAGAGGGTGACTGTACCCGAAACGGTGGCAGGAAGGGGACAGTGCCAAGGTGCCCTTTTCTAGTGGGGGTGGCATTGATGGGATGTACCAAGGTACCCTTGCTCACATAGATGCTGAGAGAGGATTATACCAAGTTGCTCTGGGGATGTCCCAAGTTGTCCTTGTCCCCCGGGGTAGCAGGGTGGGTGCTACCGAGTTGCCCTGCCCATAGGGGATGGTGTGGAACGGAATGTACCACATTGCCCTGCCCACAGCGGGTGGCTGGTAGGGGACTGTACCAAGTTGCTCTGCCCACCGGGGGTGGCGGGTAGGGGACTGTACTAAGTTGCCCTGCCCACGGGGGGTGGTGGGTAGGGAGCTGTACCATGTTGCCCTGCCCCAATGGTGTCAGGGAGGACTGTACCACCCCACACTGCTTGGGGGGACGGGCTGGCGGTGCTAATTGTGCCCCTCCTCAGGTGCTGTTCACAGGGGTGATAGACGAGGCAGGTGAGCAGGTGGTGGCGGCGCTGGGTGGGGCGCTGGCCCAGTCTGTTTTCGACTGCACCCACCTGGTGACGGACCGCGTGCGGCGCACCGTCAAGTTCCTGTGCGCACTGGCCCGGGGGGTGCCCATCGTCACGCTGGACTGGCTGGACAAGGTGCTGCTCCGGGGGCCAGGGGGTCTCGGTGGATGGGGGGCAGCGATGGGGGAGGAGCCAATGTCAGGGGGGTCAGGTGGGCATCACACACCCCCCCCCCCCCCGTGACGCGGCTCCTCTCCCCAGAGCGGGCGCAGCTCCTGCTTCCTGGCGCCCAGCAGCTTCCTGGTGCGGGACATGGAGCGGGAGAAAGATTTCCACTTCAGCCTGGCCCAGTCACTGAAGCGTGCCCGCCGGGGGGCCCTGCTCCAGGTGAGAGCCCCCCCCTCCTCCTTGTTACCCCCCTCCCCCAGAAGTCTCTACTGCTGACACGTGGGCTCTGGGTTCAGCTGCCTGCTCCAAACTGTGGCCAGGGCCTGCCCCTCACTGCCCCCCTTCCCTCCTGGGGGCCAGGTGGTCAGTGGGGTCTTAGCTGCGCCTCCCTCCCCCAGGGCTATGAGATCCACGTCACCCCCAGCGTCAAGCCGGAGCCCGAGCACATGAAGGACATAATCCAGTGCAGTGGGGGAGCCTTCCTGCCCCACATGCCCCGGGCCTATAAGGTGAGGGGTGCTGCACTGGGGGGGGGGGGCAGGGGCTGCGGGTTGGGAGTGGTGGGCGGTGGTGCATCAGGGGATTTGGGGTGGGAATGAGTGTGGAGGGCTTCAGGCTGGGGAACGGGTGAGGGGTGCTGCAGGGTGGGAGGGGGCAGGGCTGGCAGGGGCTGCTGCAGGTGGGAGATGGGGGGACCAGCACGAGGGGGGTTGTGGGGTGGGACTCAGCCAGATTTAACCCTTCCAGGACAAGTGCATCATCATCTCCTGCCCCGAGGACCTGCCCCGCTGCCGCCCTGCCCTGAGCGCTGGGCTGCCTGTGGCTAGCGCCGAGCTGATCCTCACGGGCGTCCTGCGGCAGGCACTGGACCTGGCCGCCCACCGGCTGGACAGCCTGCCCGCCCCAGCCCCGCCCAGCGCTGCCCCCACCCGTGGGAGCAAGCGGAAGGGGGTGTCCGCCCTCGCCCCTGCCCCGACCAGCTCTGCCAAGAGACGGCGCTGAGGGTGGATAGACCTCAACCTTCCCCCTTCCTCCCTCCCGGCCGTGTAAATACCCCATTTGTAGAGCAATAAAGTCATTTTGCAATAAAAGTGTGAGTCCAAGAGGGCCTCTCCCTGCTAGGGGTGCCTCAGGGGCAGCGCCTGGCTGGCTTGGCGGCACCATCTCTTCCCTCTAGGGGCACCAGCTCCCCAGGGCAGGGCCTGGCTGGCCCAGGGGGTAGGGACTGGGGCAGAGCCTGGCCCCTCTACAGGTACCCGCTCCCTGGGCTCAGGGCAGGGCCTGGCTGGCTCAGGGGCATTGGAAGTGGGGTCGGTGGGGGGACATAATCAGCTGCTGGTAGAGGGGGTCTGGGGGGGCTTCCCCAGCACGTGGCACCGCCCCCGGAGGAGGTGGCCCGGGGCGATGGAGGGGCTTGGGGGCGAGCAGGGCCGGGATCGGGCCCCGCCAGGCGGAACAGCCGCCACCCCCCGCACGTGGGCAGCCCAGGGCGGGGGAAAGACCCCAGGAATCCCGGCACCCAGCGCCGCCCTTGCTGCTCCTTGATTGGGCCATTCACGTGTGGGCGTGGTTCCCTCCGCACTCCGCCCTCCCTCTGCGAATTTTGATCTCTGATTGGTCCGTCTCATAAGGGTGTGTTCCCGCAAGCCGTAGCCTCGCCTCCCCCAGCTGTGACTGGTCCGTTTTGTGTGTCCCTCCTCGGACTCCTCGCTGCCATTGGTGAGCTTCGCGGAGGGGCGGGACCTTCGAGTGCTCGGCTCTCGGAACGCAGAGTCGGCTCCTGTACCCCTCGCTGATTGGTCAGCGCTGAGTCCTAACCACCCGTTGACTCCGCTCCCTCGGTGCTCAGTGGTCAGCCTCAGAGGGGGGCGTGTCCCTCTCAGGCTCCGCCCCGCCACCCGCTGATTGGCTACTGCGGGAGTCTGCGGGGCCGCGGCGGGAGAGGGGCGGTTGGTCGCGAGAGGTTCCCCGGGAAACGGGCGGGAGGGGCTGGGGTAGCAGGGGACTGGTGGGGGAGGGGCTGGGGGCAGGAGGGGGACTAGGGGGCGGGTAGAGGAGGGGCTGGGGGAGCAGGGGGGGAAGGGCTGGGGGAGCAGGGGGCGGGTAGGGGAGGGACTGGGGCAGTGGGGGCGGGTGGGGGAGGGGCTGGGGGGAAGGGCTGGGGGAGCAGGGGGCAGGAGGGGGAGGAGCAGGGGGCGGGTGGGGGAGGGGCTGGGGGAGCAGGGGGAGGGGCTGGGGGAGCAGGGGGCAGGTGGGGGAGGGGGAGCAGGGGGCGGGTGGGGGAGGGGCTGGGGGAGCATGGGGGGAAGGGCTGGGGGAGGGGCTGGGGGAGCAGGGGGGAGGGGCTGGGGGAGCAGGGGGCGGGCAGCCGGGCAGGTGGGGTCGCAGCACAGGGGCTGCAGCGTGATCAGGGGTTCCAGGTTGGGCGGGTGGGGGAGGGGCAGGCTTGCCCCGCTGGAGATGCCTTGGGGGGCGGTGTCGGGGTCAAGCCATAACTCTCACTGCTCTGCTCCCCCCCCCCCCGCCCCAGATATAGGTCTGTGGCCGTGCCCAGCACCACTGGGACCATGCAGCAGAGGGAAGAGCCCGGGGCTTCCCTCCACCCGCCGGCTGCCTTCAGAGCCCCCAGGCCCTCCGGTAATGCCTACAGCCCCAGATGTCCCTCAGCCCGGATGCCTGGGTCCCCTCTCCTCTCCCACCCGCCCACCCCTCATTTGAGCCCTGTACTGCCGCCCCATGGGTGAGTCCCCTGCATTGTCACTCTGGATGCTTGGGTCCCATCCGCTCCCATTTCTCCCTCAGGTTCTAGCGGGCTGATCCCCCCCTCGCATTTCCAGAGCCGGTCGGCGCCTCCCCTGGCTGCGGCTGGAGCTGCACCCTGGGAGGCCAGGCCACCCTCTTGGCAGACTCAGGAGCTGGCAGAGCTCAGGCAGGAGAACCAGCGCCTCCGAGATGAGCTGCAAAGGTGGATGGCAGCGGGTGCCAGGGGAAGGGCAACAGTGGAGACCGAAGAGCCCAGGGCCAGGACCAGGTGTGATATCCCCTGCCCCATTCCATGTCCCCTGAGCCAGCCCGGCTCTGCCCCATCCCGTACTGCTGAGCCAGCCCATCCTGTCCGAGGCCGGGGGGGCCAGTACCCCTAGAGGGAATGGGTCCTACCCCATTCCCTGCCCTGTTTCTGTCCCCCTGAGCCAGCCAGGCCCTGCCCTGGGCCGGGTGGGAGCTGGCACCCTTAGAGTGGACAGGCCCTGCCCCATTCCCTGCCCCCTGAGCCAGCCAGTCCTGCCCTGGCCCAGGTGAGAGCTGGTGCCCCTAGAGGGGACAAGCCCTGCCCCATTCCCGGCCCCCGAGCCAGCCTGTCCTGCCCTGGGCCAGGGGGAGCCGGTGACCCCTAGCTGGGCCAGGCCCCACTTCCATGTCTCCCACCCCGCAGGTCACTGGACAGGGAGGCGGAGCCCCCCGCTGCCCATCACGCCCTGGCCATGTCCCAGCAGGCCGAGCTCATTTCCCACCAGCTCCAGGAGATCCGGCGGCTGGAGGCAGAGCTAACCAGGCTGCGAGCTGCCACCCTCCAGCTGGAAGCCCAGGCAGCCGCCAGGGAGAGCACCGTCACCTGCCTGCAGGGGGAGCTGGAGCAGCTGCGGGGGAGGAGCCAGGCCGAGGGCGAGGCCCTGAGGGCGGAGCTAGTGGAGCAGAGGAGGCGTGGCCAGGCAGAAGCCGACGCCCTGAGGGTGGAGCTGGATGAGTTGAGGCAGCATGGCCAAGGGGAGGCTGATGCCCTGAGGGCAGAGCTAGAGGAGCGGAGGAGGCGTGGCCAGGCAGAAGCCGACGCCCTGAGGGCGGAGCTAGAGGTGGCAGCTGAGCGGCACCAGCGGGAGCTGGCGGCTGCGCGGGGGGAGCTGCGGGCCGTGCTGGTGGAAGGGGAGGCCCAGACCCAGAGAGCCACAGAGCAGCTGCAGGGGGTGCTGGGGGAGCTCCAGGCCGAGGTGAGTGGGAGCCAGGACCCCAGGGTCCTTTCCCTGGCTCTGGGAAGGGAGGAGGGACCAGTGGTTAGAGCTGGGGGGGCGGGGGTAGGGAGCCAGGACTCCTGGGTCCTTTCACTGGCCCTGGGAAGGGAGGGAGACTAGTGGTTAGAGCTGGGGGGCGGGGGTAGGGAGCCAGGACTCCTGGGTCCTTTCCCTGGCCCTGGGAAGGGAGGGGAACTAGTGGCTAGAGTTGAGGGGGGCGGGGGTAGGGAGCCAGGACTCCTGGGTCCTTTCCCTGGCTCTGGGAAGGGAGGGGGACTAGTGGTTAGAGCTGGGGGGGCGGGGGTAGGGAGCCAGGACTCCTGAGTTCTTTCCCTGGCTCTGGGAAGGGAGGGGAACTAGTGGTTAGAGTTGAGGGGAGAATCTGGGACTCCTGGGTTCTCTCCTTGGTTCTGGGAGGAAGGTGTGGACAACTGATTAGAGGCAGGGGCAGGGAGC